>NC_044394.1:39387212-39687212 GCF_006542625.1 Nomascus leucogenys | reverse complement strand
CAGACACCCTGCCCCATGTCCATTAGCGCCTAGAACGTGCTGTGTGCTAGGGGTGCCCCTGTGGTCAGCTTGCCTGTCCTGAAGAAAGCCTTCCTTGGGCAGCCTGTGGCTTCTTTGTAGGCCTGTCCCAGGTGTTATGTAACCATTGTTTAAGAGGGCCTTGACCACTGTCTCCTCAGCTGTAAGCTCCCTGAGGGTAGGAACTGCTTTTTGTCTTGGTTTTCTTTCTTCAGTGCCTAACAGAACACACTGCCCACATGCATGTGGGGCAGGAGGTGGCAGTGGCCCAGCAGGTGGCAGGGGTGGCACACACGGCCGCCCTCTGCTGCCTGTGTTTGGGTTATGCTGTGCAGTGTTCGCTGGGTGTGAAGGGGGGACAGGGCTGGGTTTGTCATGACGCTGCTGCTTTCTAGCTACTGGGGTGTGGACCAGCCACGCGTGCTCCCTGAGTGCCGGCATCCTGGGCTGGACTCCCTCCCAGCACTGACTGCCTGGCGCTGGGCCTTGGTGTCAGGCCTCCGTCCCTCCCTGCCTGTTAGCTGAGATCTAGGCTGACCCCTGCCCTCGGCTCTTGGTCGGCTCCCAGGTCTGATGTCACTTTCTTCTCACCACCCACCCCCGCCTGTTTGCGTCCAGTATGCCTGGGTGGAGAAGTACTTCGGCCCTGACTTTCTGGAGCAGATTGTGCTGACCAGAGACAAGACCGTGGTCTCTGCTGACCTTCTCATAGATGACCGGCCAGACATCACAGGCAAGTGGCCTGCGACAGGTGAGCACGTGGGGAGGGCCCCAGCCTTGGCCCCCTTCTCCTGGGCAGTGAGCACTCAGTTGCTTCCTGCCCCACTTAGTCACCAGCTGTTTGCCAGGCACTGAGCCCCTCCCCTTCGGGAAGACAAGGCCCCCTCTGTATGGGCTGTGGCCTGGTGCTCCTGGGAGCTGGGAGGAGTGGGTGCCAGCTCTAAGGTTAGCTTGAGGGGTGGCCTTGGGGAAGTCCCTTCAGCTTCAAAGCCTTGTCTTCCTCATGTAACATGGGGACTCAACTCTGGTTTCCAAATGTTTGTTTTTAGCAACAAAACCCATTTTTTCCCCCAAAAGCAATGTGGACTGATGCAATGAATGACAGGAGGGCAGAGCAGAGCTCCTGCGGGGAAGATGGGTTGGGACAGAAGACCCCCCCTCCCAAAAACCAAACAAGCCAGTCAACCTTGAACTGCCATAGAAACGAGAGGGAGATGGGCGTGGCGACTCACACCTGTAATTTGGGAGGCTGATGCGGGTGGATGGCTTGAGCCCAGGAGTGTGAAACCAGCCTAGCCAACATAGCGAGACTCTCTCTACAAAAAATACAAAAATTATCTGGGCATGGTGGTGCATGCCTGTAGTCCCAGCTACTTCAGGAGCTGAAGTGGAAGGATTGTTTGAGCCTGGGAGTTGGAGACCAGCCTGGGCAATGTGGTGAGACTCCCTGTCTACAAAAAAAAAAAAAAAAAAAAAATTAGCTGGTCATGGTGGTGCATGCCTGTGGTCCCTGCTACTCTGGAGGCTGAAGTGGGAAAATCACCTGAGCTGGGGAGGTAGAGGCTGCAGCAAGTTGTGATTGCACCACTGCATTCCAGTCTGGGTGACAGAGTAAGACCCTGTCTCGAGAAAACAAAACAAAACACAACACAGCACAGGAGAGGGGAAGTTTTTTGGTTTACCTAACTGGAAAGAGGGGTGAGGAGGGCTTCGGCCGGCCAAATCTAGGCATTGAAACTGCCCGTGAGTGTTGTTTCTTTGCCTCCTGGCTCTGCCCTGGCCTGGTTTTCGACATCCTCCTCCTGGTAGCCGTCAGTAGTTTCAGGTCGAGTCTTTTGGACACCCCAGTGGGAATATAATTCTGTTTTTTCCCTGATTGTTTTAGAACTGGCTTGGGAAACATGCCCACCTCCATCACTGCATCCAGAGGGTGGACTCCACGAGTGTACCCACCCCACCCCACCCTCCCCAGCCTCGTGGGTTCCCGCCAGAGTCAGGGCAGACAGTGGCCTGTGGGGGGCCATGACCTTGAGGGCCCAAAGGCTGGCTTGGCCGCCATCTCCAGCCACAGGTTGCTGGGGGCGGGTGTATAACCCAAAGGGGTGGCGTCTCACCAGCAGCACCAGTGTGGACACGAGGGATTGAGGCCTGGAGAGGCTGTAGGGGCCTGTGGTCAGCGGCTGGTAAGCTGCAGAGCTGGTGCCACCCGGCCTTCCCACACTGGGCCATCAGGATGGCGGGGCACGGAGAGGGAAGTCAGGGAACACTGTGTGGTATAAGCCATCAGGATGGCGGGGCACGGAGAGGGAAGTCAGGGAACACCGTGTGGTATAAGCCATCAGGATGGCGGGGCACGGAGAGGGAAGTCAGGGAACACCGTGTGGTATAAGCCATCAGGATGGCGGGGCACGGAGAGGGAAGTCAGGGAACACCGTGTGGTATAAGCCATCAGGATGGCGGGGCGCATGTCCCTTGGCAGTGCTGGTGGTGACGGCGGCCCACATAGTCAGTCCTGTTGACCAAGCACTGGCTGCACGTGCTGAGGGCCTCCTTGCCGCATCTCGTGCCATCCTCACACCTGTTGCGAGGCAGGTGTGCGTGCAGTCACCACTTTACAGAGGAAACAAGTTTCGGCGAGGCCAGATGCCTGCCTGGATACCCAGGTTTCCACCCTAGGCAGCTGCGCTCCAGGTCTCCACTGCTGAGCTGAGTGCCACTTTCCCACCCACAGGGGCCGAGCCAACCCCCCGCTGGGAGCATGTCCTCTTCACTGCTTGCCACAACCAGCACCTGCAGTTACAGCCCCCCCGCCGCAGGCTGCACTCGTGGGCGGATGACTGGAAGGCCATTCTGGACAGCAAGCGGCCCTGCTGAGCTGGACTGTGCTTCAGGCTCCTCTGTGGGGCTCCGACCTCAGGGCTCCCAGCTCGGGGCCTGTGGGGCCAGTACACTCGTCTGGGAGTCCCTCCTAGACTCCTGGGCCCCATGACCTCCTGCTGCATGTCCCTTCCCTTCCCCAGCCCTGCCAGGCCTTAACCTGATCATGGGGCAGGGCTGGGCCCTCTGGGCGCTTGGACATAGACACGTGGTCCCAGGCCATTCAGCTTGACCTCAGGCAGCAGGCTCCAAGCTGCCAGAAGCCCAGGGGCTCAGGACAGGGAGGAGTCGAGGCCACTGTTCAGGGGGCTGGCGGCCGTCTCCACTCCCTAGGCAAGTTCTCTGAGGCAGAGGGGGGTTCCCTGTTCCCAGAGTCTGCAGCCATCAGCAAGGAGGACCAGGAACCCAGCGACTGAGATGCTTCCAGGTGGGGATGAGCCCCTCATGGTCTCAGCCACAGCACCCCTTATTCCGGCTGCCCTGCCCAACCTGCTCACCCCACATGACCTTCTGTGTATTCAGCAAACACTCACTAGGTGACAGCGGCCACCAGGCTCTGTGCTGGGGAACGATACTGGCCCTGGCCTCGACCAGCTCAGAGGTTTCTCACACCTCTGTTCCCAGGGCCCTGCTCAGGGCCCAGCATAGAGTCCGTAGGCTTGAACATGTGTTGAGTGCATGAAAAATAAATGCTGTTCATGTGTGTAGCTCAAGGCTGTGGCCTGCCCCAAGATCCTCTAGCGTCTGCCCCCCTGGGGACCCAGCTTCAGGTCTTATAAGTGTCTGGGCAGTTCCACTGCATTGAAGACAGGCAGAGGAAGGCATGACTTCAGCCCATGCCTCGCAGGGTGGGCCCTAGCAGTGGTCTCCTCGGGCCACCCACCCACTCTCGTTGGTGAGACTTAGGTGGGTCTTAGCGGTGGTCTCCTTGGGCCACCCACTCGATCTGGTTAGTGAGGCTTAGGAGATGGGTCTTAGCTGTGGCCTCCTCAGGCCACCCACCCCCTCTGGTTGGTGAGGTTTAGGAGATGGGCTCCAGACACTTGGTTGCTCTCTCAAGTGCCTCCTTCCCGCACCTGCCCCAGTGCCCCAGAGCAGGGTCCCCCGTCCTCCATTCTTCTCCCAAGGCCAAGTTTCTGTGGGATCGCAGGAGCCCTGTGGGGAAGGCTGGTGTTAGAGCCTCAGCTTCTGTTCCTTTTGACCCACTGGGAAGTGACAGCTTGAACCAGCCACCTCCCCACTACCCTTTGGAGAGGTTTTGGGACCACTTTCTTGTCCTTATGCCCTTCCCCTTACTGCTCTGGCCACTCTCCCATCATGGCCCTTGAAGGGAACATGGGTTGCCCACGCCCCTAATTCACCCCACCTCTGGGGCTCTCCTGGCAGGCCTCTCTGCCTTATATGACAGAGATGCTTTGGGCTGCCCTGGAGGCAGGGTCAGATAGGAGAGAAGACAAGGGGAAGGCACCCATGGCCCAAGGTTGGCAGAGTTTTTTGATTTTCTTGTTCTTATAGTCTCAGGAGCTTGGGCTCCATCACCCACCTTAGGGAGGACCCCTCCAGGCTCCATCACCCTAGCTTAGGGAGGAAGAACTCTAGGCTTGGCCAAAGGCATATCTCCACAGCACCCCCACCCCCCCACCCGCTGAACTGACATTTTTCTTTGGGGTGAAGGGGAGAGGCTGGACCAGGAATATAGTTGGGGTTGCATCACATGATCTGAAACCATCTGGTCCAGGCAGGGTGGTGGTTGGAGGAGTCCTGGCTGTCTTGCCACATGGCTCTGGAGGGAAGTCTGACCCTGGGGTGCTGGCTGCCCAGCTGCTCCTGAGTCCCTCTGCCTCTTCCTGCTGTCTGAGCTCTTACCTGTGGGGCCCTGAAAGTCCCCCCTCATGAAGGGCCAGGAGAATGTGTAATGTGCAACTGGTCCCCAGCAGGGCCTGTCCACCTGCTCCATGCCCTCTGTCCTGAGAGGGACTGCCCCATCAGAAGACTCAAGTCACAGGGACTCCTGGGGCCAGCCACACCCTGAAAACATGGTGACTATTACTTGGGGTGCAGAAAGCAACTTGGCTTGTTTCCATCCTGGGGATCCTTCTGATGACAGAAACTCAATCCTGTCTGGATTTTCTCACCTGCATCCTGGTTTCTCCCTCCTCCTACCCAGGGAGAGCCCTGGGCCTGGGGGCCGACTTGGTGCAGGGGTGTGGGTCGGGTTGCTGAGAGCGGTGTTCACAGACCCCGAGGGAGCTGTGGAGGGGCCCTGAGGCCTGTCCACAAAGAGGGGAGCAGGGCTTGGTGGGGTACCACTGGGGGACATTCCCTCCTGCCTCTTGCCCCAGCCAGGGGATCTTTGTTGAGCCTAGGGCAGGGCAGGGCAGGGCTGGGCAGTCTCTATCAGCTCCTAACCAAGCGTCCGCAAGAATAACGTGCTCTGAATCCTTCAGGAGACGGACAGTTCCGAAACCTTTTAGACTGATAATTACCATCAGTTTTAAAGGTCAGTTTAAGAACTCCATGCTCCAAATGCTGCATTTGTTCTCTGCTGTTATCACTCACCCCGAGGTGGGCAGCTGCTTCAGCCGCATAATTTATTTAAAGAAGAAAAAATAATTGCAGGGGCAAAAATGTTTCAGAACATGACCCCACCCGACAAATGGTCTCAAAGCAACTTGCTGTGACGGTGACAAGCGCTTCAAGGGGTGACTGAGAGGCTGCCGAGGCACTGTGGAGCAGCAGGAGGAGGCCCCTAGGGCCTCAGGTCCCAGCATGGTCTCCCATGTGGAAGAAGGGGCCAGCCCCTGGCTGAGGCGCCCTGCAGAGGCCCAGGGCTAGGGGGAGCTTGCTGAGGTGGAAACGGGAAGCAGGTGTTGACGAGCGAGGTGCCGTCTGCACCTGGATGCTCAGCTGCGCACTACCGTCCCCACTGCACTGACCTCGGCTGAGACCCCAAATTCGTGATCGTGTCAACAGTCTCCTGATTGAGGCCAGGCGCAGTGGCTCACGCCTGTAATCCCAAAACTTTAGGAGGCTGAGGCGGATGAATCAGTTGAGGACAGGAGTTCGAGACCAGCCTGGCCAACATGGTGAAACCCTGGCTCTACTAAAAATACAAAAGTTATCTGGGCGTGGTGGCGGGCACCTGTAATCCCAGCTACTCGAGAGGCTGAGGCAGGAGAATCACTTGAACCCGGGAGGCAGAGGTTGCAGTGAGCCAAGATCGTGCCACTGCCCTCCAGCCTGGGCGGCAGAGAAAATTCCATCTCAACAACAAAAAAATTCTGATTGAAATGAAGGTCACTTTCTTGGAAGCTTGGGAAGCTTGTGTTTTGCATCAGAACCAGTTTTTGAACCCCAGAAAAGAAGATCCACCCACGCTAGGAGAGCTAGGCCTGGTTCTGCCCCATGGCACGTCAGCTCTATCCCTCCCTTATCCACCAGGCTGGCCTCTCAGTGGCTCCGCTCTTGGTGAAAGTTGTGATTCATTTGAAAATATTGGAAAGATTCAGAGCTCTAGGACCAGAGCCCCTGGAAGGGGTGACATCCCCCAGGTGGAGAGGGTGCTGGGAAAGCAGGTTTGTGGAGCATGTAGGAATCGCAGCCGCACCCTTAGGTGTGTGGGGAATGTGCCCGTTTCTCTGTCCTGCCAGAGGGCGGAGGCATCTGACTCCCCCACCTGCTCTTCAGCAGTGGGGCCTCCAGCGGGGGGGCCTTGTTGTCCCCATGCTGCTCCCCCTTGGCCCTTCATCCCTGTCCGTGCAGGGTGTCCTTCTGTCCTCGGTGAGGGGCCACTGCTGCCCGGCCTCGCCCCCACCCTGGGGACCCTGCTGAGGATGGGGACACTGCTCCTGGGCCCTCAGACTTCTCCGGGGTTCGTGGTTCCCTGAGCCTGGGGTTCTGACCGGGGTGGGCTGAGCACAGGTCACCTTCTGAGGGACCCCTGGCATCTCCCGCATGGACTCCTCGAGTGCCTGAGCCCAGGGAGAGGGCAGCCTGGGCCTGTCCAGGGCTCAGTGGCCCAGGTCCCCCAGCCTAGGCCAGCTCTTCTTGACACATCTAGGCTATGAGTCCTCACCCCGTGGGGTCGTCAGGCCAGATGAGGCCATGCATGTGAGGAAAGCTTCTGATCCTTCTCTAGTCCACGGCAGCGCCATTCCCACCTGTGGGGGGAGGAGGCAGGCTCGGGAGGTGCAGTGACGTTCCCGAGTCCGCGTGGCGTTTGACCTGGGTCAGCCTTGCTCAGTGTTTCTCAGGAGGCCTTCCTTTTTGTCCACGTGGCCTTTTCCTCAGATGTTTTTGTGAAGGACGGTGTGGCAGAGCCCTTCTGTCTGGGCCCTCTACCCGTCTCCACCCCAGAGGGCCCAGGGGCTGCGCAAGCTGCTGATGAGGACTCCCACACCGAGCAGGGTGTCCCATGCCTCGGAAGGACAGATTCCTTGGCCAGCTTTGCTGAGCCTCTGTCCTGTCACTCACCCCCTTCCAGCCTCCGAGGGATGTGAGGACTTCAGACCACACACTTCCCAGGGCACATGTGTCGCTGGGGATCCCTCATCAGTCCATTTGCACCTGTGCTGTGGGGAGCTGGTCTCTGCTGTGCTCGGGCAGCCCGCCCCAGCGGAGGGCAACCCCTTAATGAGCCTTAGCAGGTGGCATATGGGCCATTGTGTCCCAGCGTGAGACGTTCTTGTGCTGGGTCCCTTCAGCTTTAGCCTTAGTGGGCAATTGGCCGAAGTCCCCGGCTGCTTCCTCACTGCAGCCCCTACCCAGCTTGGGCGGGGTCCTCGCTGCCCGCCCCACCCCCCGCCACCTCTCCTCGGCCCCCTTCCGGGTTCCAGACTTCCACTTGCGTGTGTCAGACATGCAGCTCAAACCCACCCATGTGCACATGCGCAAAGCTTGTCGGCCTGGGAGGCCCAGGGCACGCTCACCCCCAGGGGGTCACACAGTCTGACCAGGCTTTCTCTTGCTTCCTGCTCTCTCACTGCACTGTCCACTTCTGCTTCCCGGCCTATGGACGCTCCCTGGAGGGCAGAGCAGCTGGCGCACCATGCCCATGCTCCGAGCGAGCAGCTGAGCTCTGGCCCACAGTGGTTGCAGATGATGTAGAAAGGGCTCAGAAATAGCAAGGGGTGGTGGTGGCAGCAAACCTGGCAGCAGAGCCTGTGACGAGTGCAGTGACGCCTCGCAGCGAGGCTCAGGGGGCGGGTGGCCTGGCCTGAAGTCACCATAAGCAGAACAGGCTTTGCACCAGGACATTCAGGTCAATAACAGCCGGGCCCAGGCTGGCGATGACTCATGTTGGAGGGGCTCTGGCCAGTGCCCTGGAGGACAGGCGTGGGAGCAGTCTCACCAGATTAAGTTTACTTCCAGCATTTGGGTCTAAACCCTCCAATGCACAGATGGCTGGGGATGTGGCCTGTTTGCCGCGGGGGACAGAGGCTGCTGTGTGGCGAGTACTGCGGCAGGGCCTGCTCTACTTCCCGTACACCCTGGGGTGGCACTAACGGCACTTTCCAGTCCTAGGGTTCCATTGCGTGGTCTTCTTACATGGGCCACTGGGTGGTCACAGGGGGGTCACATGACTCTGTAAAATGTGTCCTCATTCACGAGGGGCCCAAATGCTGGGGAGGGAGGGAGGCCTGGGGCAGCCCAGCCAGGCAGGGAAGCTCGGCAGCAGGAACCACAGCCCAGGGCAGAGGAAGGGTGGCTGCCTCCCCAACTCCCATCCCAACCCCCCCGCAGACCTCTGTGCTCTGCGTCTACACCTGAGCCTCAGTGGGGGTGTTTTTTTAAATTGCAAAATGGACATTTTAAGGGCATCTCTCTCTGAGTGCCCGGCATATAGATGCGGCTCAAAGGATGGCAGCCGGGATGAGGATGACAAGGCAGAGATGAAGGGGGCACACGTGTGTGCACCATACACACACACACACCCAAAGTGGTGCGGACTGGAGCCCTCCAGGCTGGCCTCGGGCTTCAAGGCAGAAAGACTGTGGGGTTTCTTTAGTTTTCTGAATCAGGATTTCCCATTTGTTGGGACCCCATCAAGCATCAATCCAACAATAGCTGTTTCCTTAGTGCTTACTGTGTCCCTCCACTGTGATCAGCACATTTCACAGCCACAGAACCACCCTCTGGAGCTGTTCCTGGTTAGGGATGGCACGAACCATCTCTGCGTGACCAGGCCTGCCGGGGCTGCCCTAGGCGGTGGCCATATTGGGGATGTGCTTGTGGCCTCCTGGCACTGTCCTCTGGCCTGGTATTCTCTTGGGCCCCAGGTGTTCCTGGGTAAAGCAGGGCCTGAGGTCAGGAGCTGGGCTTCCATCTGAGGGGGGTGCCAGGTGCTCAGCTTGCAGCAAAACCACAAGACAGGCAGAAAGGGTCAGGCCAGAGCAGGCCAATTCTTAGAGGCCAGAGGGGCAGGCCCAGCCACTGAGGTGGCCTCAGTTGTCATCTTGGGGCCGGGGAGGGTGAGGAGAAGGGGATGTGAGCGAATTGATCTTCTACCATGTGACTGGCCTGGCGCTTACATATGCAGTGGAGACAGCACTTTGTAGACAACTCCTGTTGCCCCAGTTTTCTTCCCTGCACTCCTACCAATCAGGCCAAGTGATGACCCTCAACACCTCATGGAAAGGTAGGGCAGGTGTCATCCAGGACAGGAAGTCCATGGGGTAGGGAGGAAGGAGATGACCTGGGGAGAGTTCCCACTAGACTGAAATCTGCCTTTGGTCCTAGGTGGGAGGAGAGCCTTGGAGGGGCCACGCTGTTGGAGGATGAGCCAGGGCCCTGCGAAGTGACCCCCATTTGTCTCGGTTCAATAGTAGTTGTATGTGTTGGGGGGTATAAGCAACAGAACAGGAATCCCGCAGAAACTCTGGCTGGTGAGGGGCCGGTTCTGCATGGCATGAGAGAGGTTGAGCAGGTGAGCCCCAGGTAGGGCTCCAAGGCCCCCTGCTCTCCCTCAGCCTGGAAAGGGAAAATCCAGGGGATCCTGTGTGCTTGTGGAGGAACCACGGTCAATAACTTTGGTGGGCAACTGCCTGCTTGGAGAAGTGAGCTGGGGCTGAGGGCTGCAGGAGACCATGCAGTCTGGGGTCAGATGGGAGCTGCAGCCAGACCTGAGGGGCTCAGAGCACCCCTGGAGCCCAGTCAGGACTTCACTGGCTGGGCCTCGGGAGCAGGCCCCTTGCTGAGCTTTAGGAACTTGATAGTGGAGCAGGCAGGGCGGAGGCCCACCCCCCGAAACAAGGCAGCACAGCCAGGCCCTGAAGCAGAAGTCAGCTCCTGGATCCAGATGTTCCCGTGGCAGGGAAGGAAATGAGGGAGACCCTCTCAAGCGCAGAGGGATCACCAGCCCCTCCAGGGCATGGAAACTTTGAACAGACTCAGTGCTTCCCCCAAAGAGCCTGAATTAAACCAAAGACCACTTTAATGGAAAGACTGAGTTCATTTTAACTGGCAATTTAAAAAAGTGATTAGTTGTAGTTAATAGGGAACAGTTATTTGCACATCTGAGTTTTCGCGTATGCACCCGATTCTGTTACACCTGCGCCTCATTTAACCCTTCCTACACCCTGCATCATGGTGTCAACCCCAGGAAACCAGGGCTCAGAGAGGCTCATCGGCAAGCCCCAAGCCACACAGCAAACAAGGCTGGGGTGGGAGCTCAGCCCCCAGAGTTTGCTTCAGAGGCGAGAGGGACAAGAAGTCTGCAGGACAGGGCCTAGCGCTGCCATCGACTTGCTGTGTGACTGTTCTCTGAGCCGACTTCCTCTGCTGACAAATGAGAGTGGGTCAGCATCCATGAGAAAGGGTTGAAGGAAACAGGGACATTTATTCCAGAATGTTGCTGCTCGATTGAGGGAACTGACTTCCTCTGTAAAGCAAGGCGGTGGGCTCAGGGGAGGGAGTCCTAAATGGGGAATCGAGGGGCCTTCCACAGGAACTTGGAGTCTTTCCAGGGGCATTGTCCTGGTGTGGCCACCAGGTGGCAGCACAGCCCCCTTCAAATGACTGCTTGTGCGTGCTTATGATGGGGCGTGCATGGGTACAGGCAGCTGTGGGGAAAGAAGGGGGAAGGGCCCCATTCCCTACTTGCTCTTCTTGCCTCCTGGGCCAGCTCTTCTTCCCCTTAACGCCCCGGGCTGCTGTGGACAAATGTCTGATGGGGCCAGGGCGCCAGCCAGACTGAGGACCCGTGAGCAGTCTACCAGGGTAGGGGGCTCACCCTTGGCCAGCAGAAACCTTGTCTCCAGCCACAAACCTCAAGCACCCACTACCAGCAAGACCTTAAGGAGGCCTGAAGAGGAAAGTCGCTCTGCTTCCAAGCCAGGGCTTTGTGCAGGTTTCAGCCAGGCCCCGGGCTGCACCTCTAGCCCACCCACAGCTCCCTGTCATGTTGGGGATGAAGTGGGGTCTCCTTAGCTTGGCACTGGAAGAAGACCCTTCAGAACCTGGCCCTCCCCATCTCCCCGGCGCTCTGGGCTCCTGGGGCTCCTCGCATGCCTCTCACCCGCGGCTTTGCACCTGGCGCTCACCTGTCTTTACCGGCGCTTTCTGCACGAGCCCTGGCTCTGACTTCCCTGCAGCGGGGAGGCAGTGTGGGCTGTGTCAGCAGTAGCTTTTGCGGTGTTACCTTTATCCAGTGCTGCCCAGGCCTGGGGGGCTAGGCTGAGGGTGCCCTGCAGCTTTGGAGAGGGAGAGGCTGGGTCTCCACGAGCTACAGTCCAAAAAAGACTCTTTTCCTCTGGGCTCTTACAGGCCCTAAGCCGGTTTATGCTGTAACAAGATGACTCTTAAGGGTAGAAATATGTACAAATAGTAGCCAAATTGCCTGTCCAGGAATCATCTCTGCCTGGTTGGCAATTTGGGTAAAATTACCAAAAAAAAAAAAAAAAAGCCTTGATTAGATTTGGCAAGGCTGGCTTGTACCCACAGGTCGGGGCCTAAAGGAACCCAGCAATAATCAGTCTCCTTAAAATTTAGAGAGAAGCAGGGCTGAGGAGATGCAAACAGGCTGTGGGCAGAAATCTTGTATTCTCACCCTGGTTTTCTGCTGACTCCTGGCAGTTTTGGCTCCTTGGAGAATGATCAGGCAGTGGTGTGGGGCTGCAGTTCACACAAATGGCCACTGGATGATGCCAGAGGACCGGCTCTGGATGCTTAAGTCCTCACTGCCTCCCTGGAGGGGCCTCCCTTGGGGCCTACAGTCACTACCTAGACAAGACCTGCCCCATGTTCTGGTCCCATAAGGATGTTCCTAACAATCAGCATCTTTTTCTGACCCCAGGCACATTCTGGAAGCTCCTGTGGGCAGGCCCTGGGGACCTCAACCACTTGGTTGGCCGGGGCGGGGGGGCAAGATGAATCACCTGAGCTGTGACTTCACCTAAAAGAGCAAAGTGCTGTGGGCATTTGAGGCCCCAGAGACAGACTAGGGGGTGGCTGGGGTCTTGCATGGGCCTGGCTAGGAGGAAGGCAGGTGCCCAAAGACATCCATGGGTCCCTGTTCTCATGGTAGGTTCCATTTGCTGCGGGGCCCTCCCATGGTGCCAGCACTGAGCGCCCACACACGCCAGAGGTTGCAAGCTGGCAGCCCTCAGAAGCGCTTTGGCGGCTCACCGTGTTTTTTTAGAGTACTTTTATATCCTCCACCGCAAGTCCTCAGGAGGTGGGCACAGACAGCTGGGCTGGTTGGGCAGTAACCTGACTAAACATCCTGCCCCAGGATTCAGCCCCTGCCCCTCTCAGACCCAGCCCTGGTCACAGGTTTGTCACCTCCTGGCCCCCTATGGCATTTGAGACCCTGACCTCTGCCTAAACAAAGCAGATGATGGTTTTCCCTGACATTCCCACACCTCACCTTGGTCTGTCCTTCCCGCCTGCCCCCACCTCCAGCCTGAATCTCTTCCTTCCCTCACCACTTATTTCAAGCCTGTTCTTCCTTGAAGGCCCTGCCCGCCTCCTCCTTCCCCCAAAAGGTCCCCGACAACTCCATCTCCCTGGTAGTCTATCTCTTCTGTCCCCTACAGCACTCACTGCCTAGACCACTAACTGCAAACAGACACCAGGGAAGGAGTTGACTTTCTACAGCGGTGCAAAGAGAGAAATGGGGAGAGGATCCTACATGCATTGAGCAGATGCCGGACACTTCATCATGTCATGAATCCTCCTGGTGAAGATGAAGTAAGGTCCACATAGACGTTTTCTTTGTTTTTGAGACGGAGTCTCACTCTGTCGCCCAGGCTGGAGTGCAATGGTGCTATCTCTGCTCACCACAACCTCAGCCTCTCCCAAGTTCAAGCGATTCTCCTGCCCTAGCCTCCCGAGTAGCTGGGACTACAGGTGTGAGCCACCATGCCTGGCTAATTTTTGTATTTTTAATAGAGACGGGGTTTCACCATGTTGGCTGTGCTGTTCTTGAACTGCTGACCTCAGGTGATCCACCTGACTCGGCCTCCCAAAGTGCTGGGATTACAGGCATGAGCCACAGCTCCCGGCCCAGATAGACTCTTTCTTTTTTTTTTTGAGACAGAGTCTCGCTCTGTCGCCCAGGCTGGAGTGCAGTGGCGCGATCTTGGCTCACTGTAAGCTCCACCTCCCGGGTTCACACCATTCTCCTGCCTCAGCCTCCGGAGTAGCTGGGACTACAGGTGCATGCCACCAGGCCCGGCTAATTTTTTGTATTTTCAGTAGAGACGGGGTTTCACTGTGTTAGCCAGGCTTGTCTCGAACTCCTGACCTCAGGTGATCCACCCGCCTCGGGCTTCCAAAGTGCTGGGATTACAGGCATGAGCCACCGCGCCCAGCCTAGACTCTTTCAATTCTGTGAAAAGTCATGCTGAGAAGGTGCAGCCCAGGCTCAGCTTGACTCCAGGGCTGATGCCTAGCACCTCAGGCTGCAGAGATTAAGACGCCCAGAGGCATGCAAGAAATAGAAAGGGATGGAGTAGCAGGTGACTCACACTGAAGCCTCCCTCATCATCCCAAATCCTCTAAGGGGAAAAAAATATGTTTTTAAAATTCACAACCACATTGAAAACAAGACTGGTGCACTTGGTTGACCAGACACTATGCTGAAGGCCTTAAAGACAGAAGAGGCTGGGGCCAATGGTGGGAGAGGGCTGGCTGCTGCAAAAAGCTGGGGCCACTGTAGGCCCCTGGGCCCTGATGGGATGATTGTTCAAGGTACTCAGTAGGAGCCACAGGTGAATTCAACCCTCTTCCTGACCACCACCACCACCACACACACACACACACACACACACACACCACACACACACACCCAGACCAAGCAGAGAACACAGGTATCTGTGTTTTGAGGGAGTGGTCATCAGAAGTAATGTGAGTGCAAGGCTTGAAGGGTCAGGCACTGTCCTGGAAGGCTGGTGTGTTTAGGGATAATGGAGGCCCCCATGCACAGAACATTAGGTAGCGGCTAGTGGTGCATTCTGCTACCCCACAAGTGGGGCAGGCTGTGGGAGAGAGCTGTGATGCTTGCAGATTGGCTAACCACGAGCCGCAGACATAGAGATGAGCCTGTGAATGACAGGCAGCAAACTCCTCAATGAGAGAATTGACACCCAAGGAAAGGGAGTTAAGGCACCAGGATGAGGACTTAGAAAGGTGTAATCAATATCCCTGGAGAGATGGGATAGACTATTGGATCCCCAAAAAAATCAACTAGAGAATCTAGAAAGTTAAAATCTGGTCATTGAAAAAACTCCATAAATGGGATGAATAGCAGAATGGACACAGCTGACAAGCAAAGAAATGAGTGAGAGGATTGAGTTGAGGACTTCTAGAAGGCAGCATGAAAGGACAAAGAGATGGAAAGCACAGAATAAAAGTTAGGATACATGGAGGACAGAGTCAAAGTTTCATTTTCTGGTCCCAGAAGACACAACCAAAAGAATGCAGGGGAAGAAATTTTCCAGAGCTGAGATTGGCAATGTCCCAGAACTCTGCCAGTGCCTATCAGGATAAATGAAGAGGGAGCCTCTGCTGGACAGACATGCTGAAATTTCAAAACACTGGGGATAAAAAAGACTCTAAATATATCAGACTGAAAACAGACGACTTGCAAAATAATGGAATACAGGAAGCCAGAAAAAAAAAGAAGTAATTATCTTTAAAACCTGAAGGAAAATAATGTCTAAGACGTTTAGCATTGATAAAATTCCTTTTTGAAAGAATTGTTAAATGATATGCCCTAGCAAGAAGAAAAAGTAATCCAAGAAACAGAGGCTGAGTGCAGTAGCTCACACCTGTAATCCCAGCACATTGGGAGGCCAAGGCAGGAGGATTGCTTGAGGCCAGGAGTTTGAAACTAGCCTGGGAAACATAGTGAAACCCCATGTCTACAAAAAGTAGCAAAATTGGCTGGGCGTGGTGGTGTTTGCATGTAGTCCCAGCAACTTGGGAGGTTTAGGCGGGAGGATCACTTGAGCCTAGGAGTTTGAGGTTGCAGTGAGCTGTGATTGCTCCACTGCACTCCAGCCTGGGTGACAGAGGAAGACCCTGTTTTAAAAAAGAAGTGGAATACAAGAAACAATGATGAGCAAAGAAACCAACAAAACTTATTAAATCTAAGTAAGTGTTGATTGCTTGAAAATTAATAACAATCTGCAACTAAAATATTAGATATTATCAATTTAAGTGTTGAGGAGTTTGTGGAGCAGTAGAGAGTAAATGTGTGCAATAGCTCTTGTCTTGATGGAGAGTGGATATAGATTCTAATTAACTGTAGATATTCGTAGAATAAGGTTAAGCATGTATGTGAAAATGTTAAGGGAAATCTCCAGAAAAATAGAAGTAGTATGTGTAACTTATAAACTATTAGAGGGAAAAACTGAAATGGGAAAAATGAAGTCAGTCCAACAAATATCAGGAAAGAGATGAAAAACAAACCATGGGAGATAGAAAATAAAAACTTATATAAAAGGAATAAGTTCAAACATTTCAATAATCACATACAATAAATGTGAATGGGTTAAATTCACCTATTCAGGAGTCTCCCTAGACAAAAAAAAAAGAAAACAAAAGAAATCCTGCTTTCAAAAAACACATATAAATCCTAATGACCCAGGAGGGTTCTAAATAGGGGAGTAGAAAAAGATATAATTTATAAAATCCTAACAAAAAGCTATTGGTGAGCATACATCAGTATCACACAAAACAGAGTTCAAGGCAAAAACTTTATTAAAAAAGGAAATTTGAATTCATGTTGCTAAGAGACAATCTACCAGCAAAATAAAAATGATGAAATCTTATGCTCTTAACATAGTTTCAAAATATTTAACACAAAAACTGATAGAACTATGAAGAGAAATGGATAATTTTACAATTAAAGTGAGAGACCTTAATATATTTTTCTCAGAAATTGATGGATGTAATACAATTTCTTTTTCAAACTGTTCAAATCTATATAGGTCCTATAGGTTTTTTGTCTAGGGAGACTCCTGAATAGGTGAATTTAACCCATTCACATTGATTACATGTGATTATTGAAATGTTTGAACTTATTCCTTTTATATAAGTTTTTGTTTTCTACTTCCCATGTTTTGTTTTTTCTTCCCTTTCCTGATATTTGTTGGGTTGGTTTCATTTTTCCCATATTTCAGTTTTCCCTCTAATAGTTTACAAGTTATACTTTCTATTTCCATTTTTCTGGAGATTTCCCTTAACATTTTCTTTCTTCTTTCTTTCTTTCTATTCTTTTCTTTTCTTTTCTTTTCTTTGAGACAGAGTTTTGCTCTTGTCTCCCAGGCTGGGGTACAGTGGCGCAGTCTCGGCTCACTGCAACCTCTGCCTCCCGGGTTCGAGTGATTCTCCTGCCTCAGCCTCCCGAGTAGCTGGAACTACAGGCGTGCACCACAATGCCTAGGTAATTTTTTGTATTTTTAGTAGAGACGGGGTTTCACCATGTTGGCCAGGCTGGTCTTGAACTCCTGACCTGAAGGGATTTGCCCGCCTCAGCCTCCCAAAGTACTGGAATTACAGGCGTGAGCCACTGTGCCCAGCCTCCCTCAATATTTTCACACATCTACTTAACCTTATTCTACCAACATCTAGAATTAATCAGAATCTATATCCACCCTCTAACAAGATAGATAGATAGATAGATAGATAGATAGATAGATAGATAGATAGACTTGAACAGTTCAAAAAAGAGATTGTTATTTTCAGATATACATGGACTGGTTACAATATTGAAATATTGAAAAAGAGGAGATAAAGTTAGTTGTTTTGTAGACAGTATAATTATCTCATTAGAAAAGAAAAAAAAAGAACAAATGAAGAGTTTGGCAAGCTTGGCAAGCTTGTTGGATTAGAAGACCAAGGTGCAAACACCATTGCTTCCCTGGGAGTGGAAATGGGGATGAGGATGGATATGAGAGATGGCATTTGGAAGGCAGGGCAACAGGGCAGGGAGAAGGAGGACAGAGGCAGGGAAAGGGAGGACAGGCAGGGAGGGGGAGGACAGGCAGGGAGGGGGAGGACAGAGGCAGGGAGGGGGAGGACAGGCAGGGAGGGGGAGGACAGAGGCAGGGAGGGGGAGGACAGAGGCAGGGAGGGGGAGGACAGGCAGGGAGGGGGAGGACAGGCAGGGAGGGGAGGACAGGCAGGGGGGGAGGACAGGCAGGGAGGGGGAGGACAGAGGCAGGGAGGGGGAGGACAGAGGCAGGGAGGGGGAGAAGAGAGGCAGGGAGGGGGAGGAGAGGCAGGGAGAGGGAGGTGAAGGCTGGGAGGGTGCGGTCTTTGGGAAGATTGCAGAGTGTGGGCTTGCCAACATTCATTGAGTGCCAAGCATCTCCTAAGTGATGTGCATGAATTATCTCATCTAATCCCTGAGGTGGGTGCTATTAACACACCCACTTCACAGATGGAAGAAGGTGAGATGCGCAGGCATGGTGAGTCCCAGCACAGCTGGGATTTGGGCTTTGGGCCCTCTGATGCTGCACAGCTGCTCTTAATCTCCACGTCATAAACGGGCTCTTCACTCTGCTCAGGGCACTCTTCTGGGAAGAGTGTGGTTGGTTTTTCTAATTCTCAAAGAAGCATGTGATCCAGGAAATATTAAGAAGCACTGCCTCACACATTGGGATACATCCCAGCATTGGGAACATGGGGTCTGAGGGCCTGGCGTGGGGAGGATGCTGGCTGCTGTGGCCTGGGATAGCCTGTGCTGGCAGTTCCAACATTCCTACGAGTCAGCAGAGGACATCTGGTTCCAGGCTCTCGGACAAGAAGAGGGAGACCCCTGCAGCTACCCTCTCTGGCCCCACCCTGTTTTTGAGACAGGCATCTGGAGCCCAGAGAGGGGGCCACTCACCCAGGGTCCTGCAGCTGGGAGTGGCTGAGGGGCTGGGCCAGGGAGAGGCCGGACACCCCTGCCATGGTCCTACCCCATGCTGCCTGGCTGTGGCAGCCCAGCTGGCCCTCCCCCAGCCCCTCATGGCTGAGAAAACCCCCTTTCTCCTCCCACAGCATGACTCCCAGGAAGGAAGAGTCAGCACCCTTCCACCTAGAAGCCTGCAAAGCACCAGCGTGGCTGGATGGCTTCATGCAGCCTATGGCCAGGTGGTGTTCCTTGGGCTGATTTTTTTTTAATTGTGGCAAAATACATATTTACTATTTGAACCATTTTAAAGTGTGCAATTCAGTAGCATTATGGTCATTCATAATGTGGTGTGAGCAGCACCACTGTCTTGTTCCAGAACTTCTTCACCACTCAGACCCACCAGTGGTCACTCCCTGTCCCCTCCCCCAGGCCCTGCGCCACCCTGCTTAATTCATAGGTTTGCCTATTCTGGACGTTGCGTATAAATGGAATCAGGTGCTCTGTGGGCTTGCGCAGCTGGCTTCTGCCACTTAGGATCATGGTGTCGAGGTTCATTCACCTGGTAGTATGTGCTTGGCCTTTCCTTTTAGTGGCTGAATAAGATTTCTTTTCTTTTCTTTTTTTTTTTTTTTTTTGACACGGACTCTCACTCTGTCGCCCAGGCTGGAGTGCAGTGGCGCAATCTCGGCTCACTGCAACCTCCGCCTACCGGGTTCAAGCAATTCTCCTGCCTCAGCCTCCCAAGTAGCTGGGATTATAGGCACCTGCCACGACGCCCAGCTAATTTTTTGTATTTTTTGGAGATGGGGTTTCACCGGCCAGGCTGGTCTTCAATGCCTGACCTCAAGTGATCTACCTGCCATCACTGTGGCCCTGGGTCAGCTCCTAGCTGGCTCCTCCCACCCTTGCCCCCTAGGGTCTGTTCTCCTCCAGCCTAAGGCAACTGTCCTCCCTCCTCTGCTCAAAACCCTCTCACGGCTCACACTTTACTAGGGCAGAAGCCCAAGTCCTCACCGTGGTCCTCATCGTTTGTCCATTGGCGCCGCCTCTTGGGCCTCTGTGCTCTCCCCCACCCAAGCTCCTGTGCCTGTTCTTTCCTCTCCCAGACACTCTTCCTCCTGACCCTGTGTGCAAGCTCAGCCCTCTCATGGCATCTCTACATCTCAGGTCTCTCAAAGAGCATCTTCTGCTTAAACTTGGACCGTCCTCTCCCAAGCCCTTCCTTGTTGACTCATTCGTTGCCACCTCCTAAGGAAGGGAGGAAGATTTAAACGGGACATGAAGGAGCAGTAGGAATCAGCTAGCCCGGGGAGGTGGTGGTGATGGGGAAGAGGGGGGTTGGGCGTGACAACCGAGGGCAGGAGGGAGGTGGCCTTGGAGGGAGTGAACAGGTCCATGAGGCTGTGCACGCAGCCAGGGGCGGGGCAGGTGAGAGAGCAGGCGAGGTGGCAGGGGCTCTGTTGGCCTCACCTGTCTCCGCCTGGCCCTCCCCTGTGGCTTCATCTTGTTATGGCATCTTGGGTCATCAGCCTCCTGCCACAGTGATGCACACACCCTGTTCCCTTGTTCCTGGGTGATTATAAACACCCTCGAGGTGACAGCCCGCCCTTCTCAGCCTCGTCTGCACCCTACAGAGCGAGCACCTGCAGGATGGGTAAATAAACATGTGTGAGAACCAACCAGCCAATCTCACAGTGAGGGGAAACCCAGGGTTAGGCAAGGTCAAGGACCCTGCAACCCTTTTGTAGCCTTGAACTCCAGGGAGGAGTAGGGCAGCCGCTTGGGTGGGGCAAAGGGTGTATTTGAAGGAGCCAAGCAGGAAGAAAGAGAAAGTAGTTCTCTATGGCTCTCCTGGGAAGTGAAGCACTTTGAAAACTTGGAGGGCTTCCTGGAAGAGGCAAACCCAAGGAAGCTGGTCTGTCTCACGTCACTGGGGAGCTTCTGACCCATTTCTTCCAGATCCCAGAGACTCAGCCTAGGTCCTGCTGGGCCTGGACACTGTACCCTGCTTCCCTTCGGGCAGGGCCTCCCCCAGATTCCCAGGCCTGGAGTAAGCCACAGGAAGTGGAACAAGGCACCGGCTGTGTGTCTGCTTGGGGACATGGGTTAATTCATCAGGCTTTGCCCTTTCGTGGTGCTCTTGTACCCTGGAGCTGAATATTCAGGCCGGCTCCCTGACTTAGCTCCTGCCTGCGTCTGACTGGCTCTATTTTTAAAGCCCAGAGGACAGCTGACGAAAATGTTTAAAAAGAAACCAAATGTTTAACATGTAAAAACCTGGTGCCACTGATTGTTGGGAAAGCAGGATGACATGTGTTTTGCCCCCATCCCTGGGAGGGTGCAGCGTTTTGCAGCAAGGCCAGGGTCCCAGGAAACCCAAGTCAGGCCCCAGCTCTGCCACTTACCTCTGGGTGAACTTGGCCAGCCTCCTTCTCCTGCTGTGCCTCCGTTTCCACTATGTGAAAAGAGAAGTTGGGATGAGTTGGATTCCCCTCATTAGACTTTGGGTGATTCAAGAGCCGTTTTTCTGCAGGGAATGGGTGTGGTGGGGGCAGGCTCCCTCGTCTGTTTCCCACCTGCTCCTCATTTCATCTGGCTAATTCCCCTGGAAAGCTCCACTTTCTAACTAGGAGGAAGGGTCTCCTGCAAGCCCTTCGCAAGGGGCTGGGGAGGTCTTGGGAACAGAAGTTGGCAGCCTTCATCTTTAATCTGCAGCTCACATTCAGGGTTACCTGTGCCAGACATGTAAGCTTTTGGGTCTCAGTTTTAACATATTTTATTTTATTTATTGTTTTTTGAGACGGAGTTTTGCTCTTGTTGCCCAGGCTGGAGTGCAATGGTGCGATCTTGGTGCACTGTGACCTCCACCTCCCAGGTTCAAGCAATTCTCCTGCCTCAGCCTCCTGAGTAGCTGGGATTACAGTCATGCACCACCATGCCTGGCTAATTTTGTATTTTTAGTAGAGATGGGGTTTCTCCATGTTGAGGCTGGTCTCGAACTCCTGACCTCAGGTGATCTACCCGTCTCGGCCTCCCAAAGTTCTGGGATTACAGGCGTGAGCCACTGCGCCCAGCCTTAACATCTTTTAAAAGGGGGAGTGGCAATGCCCTACCGGCTCACCTCACACAGCTGTAGCAGGAATCCAATGTCATGGTAAATGTATGTGGTTGACGACACTTGGAGTTCCTTCAGTGCCACCAATTTTCAAGTACTCTAATCCAGATACTAACTGAACATGTACCAGTACCAAAAAAACCCCGTTATTGATATGTAGGGTGGGGCCAACTACCTAGGAGACATGACTTCTGAGCTAGTCCCAGCAAGGGACAGCAGTTTGTCATGCATGCCGCTGGTGCCTCTCAGTTCTCCATCACGGGGCAGAAGGGGCACCTCGAGGGTGTGGCACAGGGTTCACCCCCACAGGGTTCCTCCTTGTCAGGGTGTGGTGGCCGCAGTAATCTGTCTAGCCCGTACATCCTCTGCACATGGCTCTGTCTCTCCCCTTGATTCTGGGAGGATGTGTAACTCACTGAGGAGCAATAGAATGTGAGAAACAATGCAGCTTCTGCTTGCTTTGCTGAAATGCCACGTAAGCAGACCAGCTGCCCGGGCTGCCATGCTGTGAGGAAGCCCAACAAGCCCACACAGATAAACATCAGGAGGAAGAGATGCCCGGCCAGGGGCTCAGAACCGCAAACGCATGACAGACTGTTTGGCTGAGCCCTCCTGGAATTCCTTAGGCACAAAAATTATGAGAAACAACAGTGTTGTCTCTGCTGCTAAGTTTTGCATGCTTTGTTACACAGAAGTAGTAACTGACTCAGAGATGGTTGGTGCGGACCCAAGGATGGGTCTTCTCTCAGAAGTCTTGGCTGTGGTCCAGAGTTGGGGTTGAGACTTTGGAGTGGAGTAGCTTGGCCAATGAAATGAGCACAGAAGTGACCGATGCCACTCCTGGTGGAAAAGCCTGTGTGCTACTCTCTTCCCTGCTTTGGCAAACTTTGAAGCCTCTCTTTGAGATGGAGGTGTCTTAAGATGGTGAAACATGTTAGTTTGAGTAGGTCCCTGAAGATCTGCAAAGAGAGAGACCACTCCCATCAAGCCAAACCTTAGTGGTATTAAGCCCTTGAGATGTGGGGGTTGTTTGTTACTGTAGCTTAAAGTGACCTCTCCTGACTGATACACGATACAAACAAATAATAAGAGTGAAATGTTTCCCATTTTATTGTTGAGAGACTGGAATATCGAGAACATTCAGTTAAGCATTAGCTCTTATTATAATTCCAATTCCTGTGTCTAAATGGAGACCCTGAGATGTGGAGTTGAATGCAAGAAGTTTGTTTGGAAGCTGATTCCTGGAAGCACTGATGGTGAGGTGGAGAAGTGAGATGGTGAAGGAGAAGGAATTTGATTACAGAGTGCAGGGATGAGAAGCTTACCGCTGTGGGTAACTGGGGTTTGGTCCTTCTGGGGATCTCTGGGAGACTGCACAGCATGCTTCAGGTGATCCCAGCCCAGAGGTACGGGAGCCGGGGATTTACCCATCTGCTTCCATCAATTGTTAGTTGAGGGCTGCTCCTGGGGTGTCAGCTACCAGGCAGGCCCTCGGGCTTGCCCTGGGCACACAGCAGTGTGTTCTTTGGCCAGGGGAAGTCTTCAGGCAGAGGCCCTGGCTTTGCAGGGAGGAGCTGTTGGTGGGAACAGACTTTGCCTGCTCTGGGAGTGCGGGGGAGGCATCCTACTTCACAGATGAGGAAGGGAGCTCTTGGGAGTCATCTGTGCCACAGCCTTAGCATGACCCCTGGCCCTTCTGACTTCCGGGCTTGTGTTCTGGATCGCTGAGGCTCTTGGTGGGAAAAGCACAGAACACCAGGACGGGACCTCCTGTCCTGAGTCTCAGCTCCTGGTGGGAAGAGACTGCGTCTCTTTTGCTGTGACCAGCAACTCTGCATCTGTGGAAATGTCCCGCAAGGGAGCAACCCAAGACCCAGGCGGGCTCTCGGGGACCCTCATGGGCTGCCAGCTGGACAGCAGCCCAGGGGTTTGACGTGGGGCTCTCTTCCTTGCTGTGTGAGTCTGGGACCTCTCTGGGCCCTGGCTGTAATATGTGACCCTGCTTTGCCCAGAATTTGTGCACAGAGCAGATGACATGCTGGGTAGAATGCAAGGTACTGGAGCCACTGAGCACAGAGCCGGAATCAGCACAGCGTTCTAATCTGTAGGGTAGTCAGCATGGCTGACAGGCAAAGCTGCCAAGGCTCAGCGAGGGAAGGGAGGCTGGAGGGGCCGGGGTCTGGGGCACACTCTCGTCTGTCCTCCGTCTCTGGAGGTGTTTCCTCTCCCCAGTCCCTGTTTGCTATTGACCCCCTGGCATCCATGCATTAATCACCCACCATTTGGACACATTTATTTAGTACCTTCTAAGGCCCTGCGGGAGGAGGAGTCAAGTGAGGCTTCAAAGAGACGTATAATTGAATTAGGGTGAAAAGCATAGAAACACATAACTCAGGGCTCAGAAATGTGTTTTGATTGATGGAGCACAGAGTCCTGCCGAGAAGTTGCTCCTGTGCTTGAAGCCCCCAAGGGAGGGACTTTGCCTGCCCTGGGATGAGAGTCTATACCCTCCCGATCAGGTTTTTGGATTTTAGGGATGGAAAAGAAAAGGTACTTGGAGACATCCCAGAGAGGCCTCTGGCCGAGATGATGGCGAGGGCAGGAGTAGGGGTCTGATCTCTCCAAGACTGAGCCAGGCAAGGCTCTGGGGGCCTTGGAGACTGTGGGATTGATGCTGCTGAATGCCAGGAGACACTAGGGTGCTGATCGGGGTGATGTCAGCTGGGCTTCCTCTCTGGAGGGTCGGGACTCACCCATGTGGTGCTGGACGGCCAAGCTCTCGTTCATTATGTGGGTCTGAGAGGCAGGAGATCCCACACCACTGACTGGGTGAGTGAATGCTCAAATGGGATTTAAAATGACTTTAGGCCGGGCGCTGTGGCTCACGCCTGTCATCCCAGCACTCTGGGAGGCTGAGGCGGGTGGATCACCTGAGGTCAGGAGTTCAAGGCCAGCCTGGCCAACATGATGAAACCCCGTCTCTACTAAAAATTAGCCAGGTGTGGTGGTGCGCCCCTGTAATCCCAGCTTCTTAGGAGGCTGAGGTGGGAGAATTGCTTGAACCCGGGAGGTGGAGGCTGTAGTGAGCCGAGATTGCACCATTGCACTCCAGCCTGGGTGACAGAGTGAGACCCCGTCTCAAAATAAAATAAAATAAAATAAAATAAAATGACTTTTAAAAAATAAAGAGGTATGAATAAAAACAAAAACAACACACTGAAGCTTGGGGGATGCAGCAAAACAGCGCTAAAAGGGAATTTTCGACCTGTTAAATGCTTATGGTAAGGCCAGGCGTGGTGGCTCAAGCCTGTAATCCCAGCACTTTGGGAGGCCAAGGTGGGCGGATCATGAGTTCAGGAGATCGAGATCGTCCTGGCTAACATGGCGAAACCCCGTCTCTACTAAAAAAATACAAAAAAATTAGCTGGACGTGGTGGCGGGTGCCTATAGTCCCAGCTACTCAGGAGGCTGAGGCAGGAGAATGGCGCGAACCTGGGAGGCAGAGCTTGCAGTGAACCGAGATAGCACCACTAAACTCCAGCCTGGGCGATGGAGCGAGACTCCGTCTCAAAAAAAAAAATGCTTATGGTAAAAAACAAGAAAGATCTCAAATCAACAACCTAACTTTACAACTTAAGGAACTAGAAAACAAAAAACAAAAACAAAACAGACGAAGCCCAAATAGCAGAAGAGAGGAAATAATTAAGATTAGAGCAGAGATAATATAGAGAATAGAAAACCAGTAGAGAAAATCAATGAAACAAAAGTTGATTCTTTTAAAAGACCAACAAAAATTGACAAAACTAATTAGAATGACTAAGAAAAGAGAAAAAACTTAAATTACCAAAATCAGAAATGAAAGTAGGGACATTACTACTGATTTTACAGGAATAAAAAGGATTATAAGAAAACACTATGAACACTTGTATGCCAACAAATTGGATAACCTAGATGAAATGGAGAAATTCTTAGAAATACACAAACTATCAAAACTAAATCACAAAGAAATAGAAACTCCAAATAGACCCCTCACTAGGAAGGAAATTGGCTCAGTAATCAGAAACCTCCCAACAAAGAGAAGTCCTGGATCGATGGTTTCACTGATGAATTCTGCCAGAGATTTAAAGAACTACTCACACCTGTAATCCTAGCACTTTGGGAGGCTGAGGCAGGAGGATTGCTTGAGCCCAGGAATTTGAGACCAGCCTGGTCAACATAGTGAGACCTCATCTCTACAAAAAGTTTAGAAAAAAAACATCTGGATATGGTGGTAGGTGCCTGTAGTCCCAGCTTTTTGGGAGCTTGAGGTGGGAGGATTACCTGAGCCCAAGGGTTAGAGGCTGCAGTGAGCTATGATTGTACCACTGCATTCCAGCCTGGACAACAGAGCAATACCCTGTCTCTCTCTCTCTTTTTTTTAAATTGCTTTATTAGATCCTGACCAGCTCACAGAGGGAGGACTCTCACCCACATTTTACACACAAGGAGACAAACTCAGAGGCAGAGCCAAGTCTGCACACTCAGGCTCTCTGAGGGCCACGCCGTGCCAGCCCCCTTCCACCCTGGTCCCTGGCCTTGGTGTGGTGGAGTCTGTGTTATGAATGGGGCCCTCTAAGATTCTTCCCACATGAGAAATTCTGTGACTCCAAGAATCAATATTTCAACTTCTCAAGCTCAACTGAAACCCAAACACCAGTGAATCATGATTAATTTTTTTTTTTTTTTTTGAGACAGAGTGTCACTCTGTTGCCCAGGCTGGAGTGCAGTGGCTGGCTCACTGCAACCTCCACATCCCGGGTTCAAGCAATTTTCGTGTCTCAGCCACCCAAGTAGCTGGAATGACAGGCGTGTATGCCACCACACCCAGCTAATTTTTGTATTTTTAGTAGAGATAGGGTTTCACCATGTTGGCCAGGCTGGTCTTGAATACCTGACCTCAAGTGATCCACCCACCTCGGCCTCCCAAAGTGCTGGGATTACAGGCATGAGCCACCATGCCTGGCCACTTTTTATTTATTATTTTTTTTAAAGAAAATAGATCAATCAGACCACAACTGAATACACAATTTCCTAAATCCACAAAACCCGAGCCTCACAATACTTTTTAACCAGGGCCTGAGTGAGGGTTAGAACATACATAATTTTAAGCTTTGCTTAAAATCTCCCAGGAAAAGTGGCTTAGATGGCATGGCTCAGACTTCTCCTGTATATGCACCTAGAAATACTGAATTGCTCCACCTGGAGGTCTTGCAGGCCCCTCCATCTCTATGGGGCCAACGTGGAACTTGCCTCTTCTTTTGTCTGGTCAACACCAGTCATGATTTTTGGCTGGCTGGCATTTTTGAATCCCTTTGTATGTCTGGGGAATCTCCCTCATGCTGGGCCAGAAATGTGCTTCCCAGGGCCCCTTGCACCTAGATGTGCACACAGGAGCTGGTAGGCAGGATGGTCATCGGCCCTGCATGAGGATCTGTAGACGCCATGCGAGCCGCCCTGGCCAGGTGGCTGCTGAGATGCCAAGGTTCCGGGGGCAACCACAGCATCTGGCCCCAGTGCTGGTGGTATGCTCTTCTGGGCTGGGATTTGCATGGACCTCTGGCCGCAGGCATGCCCTCCGGGCCATTTGAAGACCCTGTGAGCTGGCTCTCTCCTTCATTAATCCTTCACATGCCTAAACTGCCTGGCATGGGTTGCAAGGAGGAATCTTGACTGATACATGCTTCCTCCCCAAGCTTACTCCTCCTCTGTTTCCATCAGAAACACCCCTCCCCTTGCCCAAGTGTGAAGCCCAGCAGTCACCCTGTCTCCTCTCTCCCTCCCCAGTTCCAGTCCCCCAGTCTTACCGGCAACTCTGCTTCCTACCTCTACAGCTCTGGAAGTGTCAGAGACGTTTGAACCAAAGCAACTCCATCTTGAATAGGAGCTGGGTAAAATGAGGCCGAAACCTACTGCACTGCATTCCCAGACAGTTAAGGCATTCTAAGTCACCGCTTGTGTGTCTGGGGAATCTCCCTCATGCTGGGCCAGAAACGTGCTTCCCAGGGCCGCTTGCACCTAGACGTGCACACGGGAGCTGGTGGGGAGGACAGTCACCAGCTCATCATCACGTGATGAGACAGGAGGTCAGCATGTAATATAGGTCATAAATACCTTGCTGATAAAACAGCTTGCAGTAAAGGAGCCAGCCAAAACCCACCAAAACCAAAATGGCAACAAGAGTGACCTCTGGTCGTTCAATGCTTCAGAGCCTTGCATACTCGCCTGGCTCCCCACGTGGCAATCATTCTGTCTGCCTTCAGGCTCCTGCACAAGCTGATGCTTCTACCTGGAGTTTTACTCCACTCTCTCCCTCCTTCCACCCCTGCTTGGCCTTGGCTCTCAGCTTCTGGGAAAAGTCATTTCCAACCCTCCCCTCAGAGTAGTCATCTCTCCCCAGCCCTCTGTGTTTCTGGGAGCTGTTCGGCATGGTGGCTGCCTGCTCAGCCTTTGACACTTTCTTTAACACTCAGGAGCTCTGCGGCCCTGGGCAAGTTACTGAATCTCTCTGGGCCATCTTTATGTCTTCATTTATAAAATAAGGTTTGTGAAAGGAGAATAAATCTCAGGACCCCCAAATCACTAAGCCAAAGGGAAAAGTCAAGCTGGGAACTGTGTCAGGAAAACCTGCCTCCATTCTATTCCTGAATAAGATAGCTACAAAGATTGAAAAAAAAAAGCCTACATGCCACATTTTCTTTCTTTTTTTGAGACGGAGTCTCGCTCTGTCGCCCAGGCTGGAGTGTAGAGGCGCGATCTTGGCTCACTGCAATCTCCGCCTCTAGTTCAAGTGATTCTCCTGCCTCAGCCTCCTGAGTAGCTGGGACTATAGTTGCCCGCCACCACACCCAGCTAATTTTTGTATTTTTAGTAGAGACGGGGTTTCACTGTGTTGGCCAGGATGGTCTTGATCTCCTGACCTTGTGATCCACCCACCTTGGCCTCCCAAAGTGCTGGGATTACAGGCATGAGCCACTGGGCCCAGCCCACTTTCTTTATCCTAAATGAATAGCTAATAGATGCTGGTCTTAATACCTGAGTGATGGGTTGATCTCTGTAGCAAACCACCATGGCACACATTTACCTATGTAACAAACCTGCACATCCTGCACATGTACCCCAGAACTTAAAATAAAAGTTGAAGAAAAAAAAGCTACATACCTCCCTCACAACTTGCCCACAAGGAAATTCCTTGGATGAGGGACGGACAGAGCTCAAAGCCATCCCTCTGCCCACTGGAGACAAATGCACCTCTGATCGCCTTCTTTGCCCTGTTGTTTCACGGAGCCAGACTAAGGTATCAGTGACTATTCCTCCACCCTCCTCTCACAGGTAAATTGTGTATTCAGTGAAAGGCTAATCAGAGACCCCAAAGAATGCAACTGTTTGTCTCTTATCTACCTATGATCTGGAAGCCTCTCCCCGGCCTCGAGTTGTCCCTGCTTTCAGGACTGAACCAATGTACATCTTACACATACTGATTGACGTCTTCTGTCTCCCTGAAATGTATGAAACCAAGCCGTGCCCTGACCACCTTGTCGTCAGGACCTCCTGAGGCTGTGTCATGTATGCATGATCATAGCACCATCCTAGCTCCTTAACCTTAGCAAAATAAACTCCCAAATTGACTGAGACCTGTCTCAGATAGTTTTTGGTTCACAGGTTCACCACATATGCAGCCTCCACCCTTCTCCAGCCTGTTCTGGATGCTGCCCCTTCAGCCTGCATTTCCCTGTCTCTGGCTTCCCAGCACATACTGGGGATGGGAGGGAGGGGGATGTATCTGCTTGGGACCAGCCTCTCACAGACTCACAATGGGGCAGCCCTGGGGGTGGTAGCTGCCCACTGCTGCTGCCCTTTGGGGGCCTCCATGCCTCTTGGCTGTTCCCTTACCTCTGCCTAGGGCAGTGCAAATGCAGGCAGGCCTGCTTATTACACTTCGCTTCATTGCTGTTTGCACATACTGCATTGTTTTTACAAGATTGGAGGTTTGGCTGGGCATGGTGGCTCACGCCTGTAATCCCACCACTTTGGGAGGCTGAGGCAGGTGGATCACCTGAGGCCGGGACATTGAGACCAGCCTAGCCCACATGATGAAAACCCATCTCTACTAAAAATACAAAAATTAGCTGGGCGTGGTGGTGGGCACCTGTAATCCCAGCTACTTGGGAGGCTGAGGCAGGAGAATCGCTTGAACCCGGGAGGCAGAGATTGCAGAGTGCTGAGATTGTGCCACTGCATTCTAGCATGGGTGACAGAGCGAGACTCCGTCTCAAAAAAAAAAAAAAAAAACCAAAAAAGAACAGATTGGAGGTTGGCGGTGGCCCAGCATCCAGCAAGTCTATCAGTGCCATTTTTCCAGCAGCGTGGGCTCACTTTGTGTCTCTGTGTCACATTTTGGTAATTCTCACAATATTTCAAACTTTGTCATTATTATTGTATCTGTTATGGTCATCTGTGGCCAGTCCTCTTGGATCTTACTATTGTAATTTTTTGGGGGCCCCATAAACCAATAAGAAAGCAAACTAACGTGTTGCATATGTTCCAACTATTCTACCAACTGGATGTTCTCTGTCTTTCTCTCCTCGGGCCTCCCTATTCTCTGAGACACAACAATATCGAAATTAGGCCAACTAATAAGTCTACAATGGTCTCTAAGGGTTCAAGTGAAAGGAAGAGTCTTGGGTCTCTCACTTTATGTATTTATTTTTGAGACAGGATCTCGGTCTGTTGCCCAGACTGGAGTGCAGTGGCGCAATCATAGCTCACTGCAGCCTCGAACTCCTGGGCTCAAGCGATTCTCCTGCCTCACCCTCCCAAAGTGTGGGGATTACAGACATGAGCCACCATGCCTGATGTGTGTCACTTTAAATCAAAAGCTAGAAATGATTAAGCTTAGTGAGGAAGGCTCGTTGAAAGCCAAGATAGGCTGAAAGCTAGGCCTCTTGTGCCAAACACTTAGCCAAGTTCTGAAGGCGAAGGAAAAGGTCTTGAAGGAAATTAAAAATGCTACTCTAGTGAACACACAAATGATAAGAGAGTGAAACAGTCTTATTCTTGGCATGGAGAAAGTTTGAGCATCTGGAGAGATCAAACCAGCCACAATATCTCTTAAGCCAAAGCCTAATCCAATGCAAGGCCCTAACTCTCTTTAATTCTATAAAGGCTGAGAGAGGTGAGGAAGCTGCAGAAGAAAGTTGGAAGCTAGCACGGGTTGGTTCATGAGGAATGAAACCACTCCATATTAAGGGATGAAACCCACTCCATAACATAAAAGTGCAAGGCGAAGCAGCAAGTGCTGATGGAGAAAACTACAGCAAGTTCTCCAGAAGATCTAGCTAAGATCACTGATGAAGGTGGCTGCACTAAACAGCAGATTCTCAGTGAGGATGAAAGAGACCTCTATTGGAAGAAGGTGCCATCTAGGACTTTCATAGCTAGAGTACAGAAAGTCAATGCCTGGCTTCAAAGCTTCAAAAGGATAGTATAACTCTTGTTAGGGGCTAATGCAACTGTCATTTACCATCCCCAAATCCTAGGGCCCTTAAGAATGATGCTAGATCTACTCTGCCTGTGCTCTAGAAATGGAAAACCAAAGGCTGGATGACAGCGCCTCTGTTTCCAGTGTGGCTTGCTGACTATTATAAGCCCACTGTTGAGACTTCCTGCTCAGAAATAAAAGATTCCTGCTCATTGACAAGGCACTGATGGAGACGTACAAAGAGATGAATGTTGTTTTCATGCCTGCTAACACGACATCCATTCTGCAGCCCACGGATCAAGAAGTAATTTTGACTTTCAAGTCTTACTATGTAACACATATATTTCATCACAGGTATAGCTGCCATATACAGCAATTCTTTTGGTTGGTCTGGGCAAAGTAAACTGAAAACCTTTGGAAAGGATTCGCCATTCTAGATGCCACTAAGGACATTTGTAATTCATGGGAGGAGGTAAAAAATACCAACATTAACAGGAGTTTGGAAGAAGCTGATTTCAACTCTTATGGATGACTTTGAGGGGCTCAAGATTTCAGTGAAGAAAGTCACTGTAGATGTCGTGGAAATTGCAAGAGAATTATAAGTGGAGCCCGAAGATGTGACTGCATTGCTGCAATCTCATGATCAGTTGCTTCATCTGTTTAACTTGAACAGATGAGGAGTTGCTTCCTTTTTTTCAAGCAGGGTATCTCTCTGCACAGGCTGGAGTGCCGTGGTGCAATCTTGGCTCACTACAATCTCTACCTCCTAGGCTCAAGCAATCCTCCCGCCTCAGCCTCCTGAGTAGCTGTGACTAACAGGCGCTTGCCACCATGCCTGGCTAATTTTTGTGTTTTTTTGTAGAGACAGGGTTTTACCCATTGCCCAGGCTGGTCTTGAACTCCTGAGCTCAAGCAATCCGCCCGCCTTGGCCTCCCAAAGTGCTGGGATTACAGGTGCCCGCTACTGCGCCCAGACAAGTTGCTTCTTATGGATGAGCCAAGAAAGTGATTCCTTGAGATGGAATCTACTCCTTGTAAAGATGCTATGAGCATTGTTGAAGTGAAAACAAGGGATTTAGAATATTACATGATATTAGCAGCAGCAGGATTTGAGAGGATTGACTCCAATTGTGAAAGAAGTTCTTTGGGTCAAATGCTATCAAACAGCGTCACATGCTACAGAGAAATCCTTCGTGAAAGGAAGAGTGGATCTATATAGCAAACGTCACTGTCGTCTTATTGTAAGAAGTTGCCACAGTCACCCCGACCTTCAGCAACCACCACCCTGATCGGTTGGCAGCCTTCAATATCAAGGCAAGACCCTCCACCAGCAAAAAGATGACTCGCTGAAGGCTCAGATGATCAGTAGCATTTTTAGCAATAGGTATTTTTAAATTAAGGTATGTACTTTGTTTTTTAGACACAATGCTATTGCACACTTACTAGACTACAGTGTAGTGTAAATATAACTTTTATGCACCGGGAAACCAACAATTGGTGTGACTTGCTTTATTGTGTATTTGCTTTATTGCGTCAGTCTAGAACCAAACTTGCAATATCTCTGAAGTGTGACTGTAGTCACTTTGTAAATATGTCTTCTCTGAGCCATCTGGGGAAGTTCTGTGTTACATTCCAGGGTTGTCAAGAGGGTTCAGTAAGAGCACTTTTGCTGGCGCCCTAGCACAGAGCCTGGTGCAGCACGTTTTAGTTGTTAGTGCTTTTCCTGCAGCACTGCACCCATCAGTCTGCTTCACAACTGATAATTTTCTCATCTGTTTCTGCCAACAGACCAGATCCGCAATGCAGAGACCTTTCTCTGCTATATTATTAGTTCTTACTGAGGAGTGCTTGGTCGACAAGAGAATGCTTGGTCGACAAGCAATGCTAATGGTCCTATCTGCCTGTTTGCAGTGCCGTTGTGGTCTCCGGAGTACAAGAGGCAGGAATGGCCACAACACCCCCTGTGCAGTTGTCTAGGTTGTGCACTGCAAAAGTTGCCTGCCTTGAGGAACAAGGGTAGCTGAGATTAGCCTGGGTTCTTCCCATCAAGCTGTGCTCCCAAGAAAGAGGAGTCTCCTAATTTGTTCAAAGGGGCTGCATGAACTAGTGGTTCCTTGAGTCTCCACTCCCTGACAGAAAGTTTGTGATGCCTAAACCCAGTTTCTATTCATTTATACAGGAGACTCTGTCCTCCTGCCTGTGCTCTACCGCCTGGGGCACTGGGCACCTCTTTTTTATGAGTTGCTCTCTGCCTTGCAGTAAGCCAGCAGCTTTCCACGGAAGTGCCTTGGCTTGAGAGAGGCCTGCAGAAACCAGCAGGGACAGGATCTCTGAGAAGTTCCCCAGCAGCCTGAACATCGGAGCCACTGATCTTTCAGATAAATAGGGACAGACAAAGGCGAGTGAGCAGTGAGGTCCAGAGAAACCAGTTGTGTCCGGCCGCAAAAATAATGTCCCTGGCTGCAAAGTGGACTCAAAATGGACTAATAGGCAATTAGCACCAGAGTGCCCCCACACAGTCCAGAGCCCATTAGACACAGGACGGCTTTAACCAAATCCTGTCTTTAAGAGCTCTGTTGAGAGTCTCCATAAAGTAAATAGGTCCTTAACGGGGGACAAACAGCCTGGTGACGCAGGTAAAGAGAGCAGTTCTTAGCGGGAGCTTATAAGTGGGCTGGAGGCGGCCGAGTGCTATTGAGGTGCTCTGCAGGGGCAGGTGGAGGCAGAGGCGGTTGCGTTTCAGTCAACCTGTTCTGGTTAGCTCTGTTCCAGGGCTTCCGCCTACCCCCAAATCTCTTCCATATTTGGAGCCCAGAAGGTTACCACCGCTGTGGTGTAACCTGCGTCTCCACCTCTGCCCAGGGTGGTCAGATCTGGTATGTTCTGGGGACTGGAAGCAGGTGTTCAGGCTCCAGGCCTGCATGTGTTTGTGACACTGGCCTTGGCCCTGTGCCTCGAGTTCCCTTCCCTTTACTCTCTCCCTCCCTGGTGAGGCGAGAGTACGGCTGACATCACCTCCCCTCTGGGCAGCACCTTAGTGTCTCACCCCTGGCTGCCTGCGGGAGCCACTAGGTGAGCTTTCCAAAGGCTGATGCCCAGGCAAGATCCTGAGATTCCAATCAGCTCCCCCACTGGCTCATGTGCACCCAGGGCTGAGCCCCACTGCAAGGCCTGTCCTGTTCATGCCCTCTCTGCTGGTTAGCCAGGCCCTGCAAGGAATTAGGCAGGTGCACCTTATTAGACCCCATGCTTGAATGAGACACCTGGGTAACCTCTTAGACCCTGGAGCAGGAGCCCTCAAACGGGTTCCCAGACCAGCAGTATTGGTGAAATGCAGAGTCTCAGGCTCAGCCCCAGACCTATGAACTAGAATCCCGCAGGTGGGGTCCAGCCATCTAAGTTTTAACAAGCCTTCAAATTTGAGAATCACTGTGCTAGAATAGTGATAGAATTATCACCACAGTTCAGTGCTTTTCAAACTTTAACAGGGACAGAACTCATCTGGGCATTGTATTAAAATGTAGATTCTGGTGCCGGGCACGGTGGCTCACGCCTGTAATCCCAGCACTTTGGGAAGCCAAGGCGGGCAGATCATGAGGTCAGGAGATCGAGACCATCCTGGCTAACACGGTGAAACCTTGTCTCTACTAAAAATACAAAAAGCTGGGCGTGCTGGTGGCACGCCTGTAGTCCCAGCTACTCGGGAGGCTGAGGCAGGAGCATCACTTGAACCTGGGAGGCGGAAGTTGTAATGAGCCGAGATCATGCCACTGCACTCCAGCCTGGGCAACAGAGCGAGACTCCATCTCAAAAAAAAAAAAAAAAAAAAAAAAAAAAGATTCTGCTGCAGTCTGAGCTGGGGCCAAAATTCTGCATTTCTAACAAGGTCCCAAGTGCTGCTGCAGGTCCCAGGCCCACACTCCAAGCAGCGAGGTCGTAGGTGGAGTCATCAAGTGCCTTCTGCAGGCCGGACACTGGGCTAAGCCCAAATTTGGGTCCTCTCCTTTCATCTTCCCGATTTAAATCATCTGACTTCATCTCGCTTCAGCTTCGCAGTAGCTCATGTCTGTGATCCCAGCACTTTGGGAGGCCAAGGTGGGGGGATCACCCTTAGGTGAGGAGGTCAGGAGTTCAAGACCAGCCTGGCCAACATGGCAAAACCCCATCTCTATGAAAAATACAAAAATTAGCTCGGCATGGTGGCAGACACCTATTATCCCAGCTATTCAGGAGGCTGAGGCTGGAGAATTGCTGGAACCTGGAAGGCAGGGGTTGCAGTGAGCCGAGATCCTACCGCACTCCAGCCTGGGTGACAGAGAGAGACTCCGTCTCAAAAAAAAAAGTAAATAAGTAAATAAAGCATACAGTTCCATGGGTCCTGGTATATCCACAGACTTGTGCAACCATCGCCACGATCAATTTTAGCATTTTCATCATCCCAAACAGAAACCTCTCCCCTCAGCCAGCCCTCTCTCCACTCCCCATCACCCCAGCTCCAGGAAACCACCATCCACTTTCTGTCTCTGTATTTGCTTGTTCTGGACATTTCATACAAATGGAATCACACACCATGTGGGCTTTTGTGTCTGGCTTCTTTTACTCAGCAACATGTTCTCAAGGTCCGCCCTTGTGGCACCCGTCAGAACCGCGTTCCTTTTGATGGCTGAATAACAATCCATTGTCTGGAAAGATCACACTTTGTTTATTCATTGATCTGCTGATGGCTACTTGGGTTGTTTCCATTTTTTGGATATTGAGAACAGTGCTGCTGTGAACATTTGTTTACAGATGAGGACGCGGAGGTGGAGGCAGCCACCTGGGCTAGGTCCCTAACCAGCGCACGCTGCAGCCGGCTGTCTGCCTCACAGTCCCATGTGCCACTGGCCTCTGCCTCCCACCGCCCACCTCAGAGGCCCAGGGCCGCAGCAGGTGAGGTGGAGGGGGCTGCACTTTTTTCCATGGGGTTCTTTCTGGGACTTACAGTCAGGGCTCCTGGATGTGCATCTTGGCTCCATTCCCTCCTGGGGGACCTTGGGCAGCACATGTAAGCCTCAGCCTCAGTTTCCCCAGTAGACAAATGATGAGTCTATTAAGGGCTGTGTATTGAGGGCAGAATGGGAATGAAGAAAGCCATAGGGGCCTGAGAGAGGTGATCAGGAGGAGGAAGGTGGGGAAAGAGAGAGAGAGGGAGAGCAAACCTGAGTGCCTGCCCCACCCGACTCCCGACCTCCGTGAGTAGAGGGCTGAAGCTTTCCCCTCCTCCCACAGCTATTTACCCAGCTCTGGGGGTAATTGCTGTCATTTCAAGGCTGGGTAATGCCAGCAGATTAGAGAGGGAAAGGCTCCCTCAGGTTCAGCCGGCACATTAGGCACAGTTATAAATGTCAGCGCTGATGGCTCATCAAGAGCCCCAGGATGGGGGCACAAGCCCCCTACTGTCCTCAGGCCCAGCCCTTCCCCCTCCTCTGGGCTAGGACCCGAGTGTAAGGTACTGCAGTCCCCACAGCTCACCCTCCACCATCAGCCCCCTCCTGTTCACCTCTGCTCAGGGTTCAGACCCTGCTTCTGCTGCCTGGTGCGCACCCTCAGGCAAGGCTCTGAGCCTCAACTGCAAAATAGGCAGCAAGAACAGCACGTGCTCCATCAGCCGCCCTCGGAGCTGTGGGCCCTGGTCATCCTCCCAGAGATACTGAAGGAGATGCTCTGGGACCCCATTCGTCAGGAGGTGAAGAGAGATGAGGCCCCAGCCTGCGCCTCCATTTCCCCATCTGCAAAATGTGGAGGATGGGTAAGAAGAGGAGACCCCTGAGCGCGCTTCTAGCCTTCACGGTCTCTGCCTCTGTCCTGAGGGTTGTGTGGTGGAAACCCTGGGCATCAGGCAGGGCAGGGGGAGGCAGTGGGGAGACAGGTTGAAGGAAGCCTTCCCCATAGTGGGCTGCTTTGCCTCCACCGGCCTCCTGAGGCTGCCAGGAGTGTTTCTCTCCCATGGGGAAAGCCTGTGGGGTCCCTTCCTAGGGGCTTTTGCCAAGCCCAAAGAAGGTGCCATTAGTCCCTTGGAGAGCTCTAAGGGTCTGAGTCTCTGGAGCACACGCAGGGGTCCCCTATGCATGTGAGAAAAGGCTTTGGGTCCCTAGGGAGGAGACCAGGCATGGGACAACCTGTCCTTCCCACCTTTCTTCCCCTCCCTTCCCTATTCCCAGTGCTATATTATGAACATTTGCAAACATGCGAAAAGCTGAAAGGATAATACAGAGAACACCTTTGCAGCCACCACCTACCTACAACTGTACCGTCTGCCCCCTGCCCCTCTGCGCCTTCACCTGTCCATCAAATTTTTGATGTATTGCAAAATAAGTTGCAGATGGACACCACACCCCGAGACACGCTAGCATGCACGTCACTAACTGGAGTTCAGTATTTGTTAACCTTTTTTTTTTTAGGGTGAAATTGATACATAATGAACTGGACAAATTTTAAGGGTAGCAATCAATGCATCTTGACAAATGCACACACATGTGAGGCTCAAGCTCTTTGAGACAGAGGGTGTCACCGTTGCCTGGAAAGTTCACCCTTGCTCCTTCCAGTCCCTAGAAACAGCTGCTGTCTCTCTTTTTCCAACATTGCTCGGCTTTGCCTGTTCTAGACATTCATGTAAATAGAGCCATACAGTATGGTTTCTTTTGGGGGGGGGCGGCTGGCATGGCTTGTTTTGCTGAGCATGTTTATTTTGAGATTCATCCATGTTTTCTTGTGCATTGGTAGTCCATTCCTTTTTATTGCAAAGTAGTAAGCCACTGCATGAATAGAGCCTGCTCGTTTACCTGTGGATCTGTTGACCCTTTGAGTTGTTCCCAGTTCGAGGCTATTATGAATAAAACTGTTGTGAACACTTGTGTGTGAGTCTTTGTGTGGACATGTTTGCATTTCTCTTGCATAAATGCCTAGAAGTAGAATTACTGGTCTTCCTCCTTTTATGGGATTAAAAAAGAAAAAGAATGAAAGAGAGAGGGAGGGAAAGAAAAGAGAGAAGAAGAAAGTAAAGGAAAAGCAAAAAGGATAGGTAACCAGATTGCAGAAACTTTGAACAATAACCATCGTCCCTCCAAAGAAACTGCCACCCCAGGAGTCCTCGACAGGCTATGGAGGAAGGCTTGGCATTGAGACAGACTTAGTGCAAATCTTGGCTTTGCCACTTGTAAACTGTGTGACCCTAGGGAAGTTTCTTAACCTCTCTGAGCTTTAGTTCTTCCTCTGTAAACTGAGAACAATGAGAGCAGCCAGTTTACAGTTGTTAGGGGGAATTCCCCAAGAGAAAGGCTGTAGAAGGCCTGGCCAGAACTTGGTCTGCAGTGGGTCATGGCTAACATGAGCTCCTCTCCCTACCTATTTGTCTTGCAAGGTCCAAGGTCTGACGTTGTCTCAGTGAAGCTTTTCCTGAAAATCTAGTTAAAAATGAAAAGTGCCAACACTCAAAGGAGACTTTCCATGAACTGGCATGTCTCTGAGTGCTCTGCAAGTATTAGCTCATTTAATTCTTTCAACAAGCCTCCAAAATAGCTTGATTATCATCTATTTTGTAGGCACAGAGAGATTCAATGATTTGCCTAAAGTCACACAGCAAGTTAAGTGATGAGGCTTGGTATGGCCGATCTCTGTGGATTTGCCTTTCCTGGACTTTTTTTTTCTTTTTTTGAGACAGAGTCTTGCTCTGTTGCCCAGGCTGGAGTGCAGCAGCTCGATCTTGGCTCACTGCAGCATCCGCCTCCAAGGTTCAAGCGATTCTCATGCCTCAGCCTCCCAAGTAGCTGGGATTACAGGCACACACCATCATGCCTGGCTAATTTTTGTATTTTTAGTAGAGACAGGGTTTCACCATGTTGGCTAGGCTGATCTCAAACTCCTGACCTCAAGTGATCCACCCGCCTCAGCTTCCGAAAGTGCTGGGATTACAGGTGTAAGCCACCGTGCCTGGCCCCTTTTTCTGGACATTTTATATCAATGGAATCCTACCGACTTTTTTCACCATGCATTGTGTTTCCCAGATCCATCCATGTGGTGCCCATGTTGTAGCATGTACCAGAACTTCCTTTTTTTGATTAATTAATGTTCCGTTGCCTAGATACACACCATTGTGTTTATCCCTTCATCCTTTGATGGACATTGGGTTATTTCCACCTTTTGGTGATTGTGATTAATGCTGCTATAGACATCTGTGTGCAAGTTTTGGTTTGAATACCTGTCTTTAATTCTTCTGGGCATGTACCCAGAAGTAGGGTTGTCGGGCCAGATGGAAAGCTGTATGTAACCTCTTGAGGAACTGCCACACTGTGGGTTGTTTTCAAGCACTCTTAGGGTTATAGCTGAAGACATGGATGATTGAGTGGAAGATGGTTTTGCAACACCCGTGGGTGTCTTAGAGAAACTAGAACACGATAAAACCAGCATCACTAAACTTTTACAGTCGCTCCCCTGCCAAGCCAAGCCTCCCTCCCACACCTGGTCATCTTCTTGGGGCTATATGGGCTCTTTACTGAGCTTCCTTCTCCTTCATCCCTGACCTCCTGGGGCACCTTCCTCCAGCAGGGCAGTCCTCTGAGGTTGATCCTGCAGGGTCCCTTCTGGGGACTGGGTGCCAGCACTCCTCCTGGCCGAATCCCACATGCAGCCAGGCTAGAGGGCTTTGCAAGTGGCAGGGGAACACCTCGATGCCCAGTTCTCGGGACCCTGCCTCGCCTCCCATGCTAAGGGCATCAGGAGCCTGGGCAGCATCCATACCCCACCTCACCCCCATCCCATGGTCCACAAGGTCACCAGGAAGGCCAGGCCTGGGAGCACCAGTGGGGAGGCACCCCTCGCAGTGAACCTGAAAATTTATTATCCAGTCCACACACACCCAACCCTTGCTGTGGGCAAGGTACTGTTCACAGGCTGGGGACACAGTACTTGTTCCATTGAGAAGGTCCACAAGGCCCAGCTACATAATTTCCAGGGCCTGGTGCAGAATGACACTGCAGGGCTCCTTGTTCAAAAATGTAAAAGATTTTGAAGGTAGGGATAGCAGGGGCCCTTCTACCTGCACAGGTCCCAGCCCACGAAGCTGTGTGTCTCTGCCCTCATGGAGCAGACATTCTAGAACAGCACTAAAGCCCTGTACATGGGGAGTGGGTCATTAGGCCTGAGCCACCCATGGGCCCTGGGTGAACTCAGGCACAAGAAGTGACTTTGGAAAACGTCCGTCCATTTCCCACTTTAGCACTGGAAACACCAGGGCCAAGAGAGGGGCTCTCAGCCTGCCAGTGGCTCAGGCAGGGCAGCGACCAGCACCCGCAACCTGCATCGGAGCCTGAGCGTTGCACTGCACCCCCTCCTCACTCTCCCTGCTTTGGAGAGGGTGCAGGCTATGCAGGAGTGGAGGTCTGGATGAACTCAGGTGTGGACGCATGTTGGGAAGACACTGCAAGGCCGGGCCCTGCCAGCAAGGTAAGGAAGAGAGGATGATGTGTGTCCCCACTGGGCCAGGAGGACAACAATTTGCCTCACATACAGCTGAAAACCATTTTGAGAATTGACACTCTGACCTCAGCATCCTCTCAGCCCACAAAGATAGATTCCTGAGGACCATGCCGTTCTGTCTCTGGCTGGATTTTTCTTTTTTGAATTGAGGTAAAATACATGCCACATGAAATGTATTGTTTTAACCATCCCCTCTCTGCAGCCCCTGGCAACCGTCAATCTGCTTTTTGTCCCCACAGATTTGTCTATTCTGGACATTGCATCCAAATGGACTCCTATAGCATCTGGCTGAGTTTCAAATGATCCTGGCTTCCATTCGTTGAACGCTGATAATCCCTGTGTCAGCATATGCTGGGCGCTTCTATCCGCATTATCTCAGCTCATCCGCGCAACAGCCCAACAGCTGGCACATCTCACAGAGGGAACAACTGCTCTCAGAGAAGCCATTCACACAGCAGGTGGCAGCCCCCAAGCCCTCTGACCTCAAGGACCTCAAAGACTCTGGCATGGCAGAGTCGAGCCGGCCATGTCAGGGAAAGAGCCGGACTCATCTTTGTGTCCAAAATAATATGAGCAGTCACAGGGGACCTCTGAGGGGCCCAACACCCTCATGTTCAGATGCGGAGAGGCCAAATGGTGGCAATGCCTAAGGCCTCTCCAGGAGGCGGTAGCAGAGCTGGGCAAGTAGGCGAAGAGTCTGGGGGGCTCCAGCCCACCTCCAGCAGCCAGCCCCCAGTCTCCAACTCAGCAACCCCTGGGGAAGGCCCAGGGTAAAGCTGACTCTCCACCCACAGCCAAGGGAGGAGCCTGGCACCTCCTTCATTTCCTCTCCTCATTTAAAGAATTACCACTCCTGAGGGGTGTTTGCTTTTTGAGAGAGAGAGAGAAGAGAGAAGAGAGATTCATCTGCACAGCTTGCATATCCCACGGACGGTAGGAGTTAATAAGAGAGTCTTCTCCACAATTAATACCCTTGTTTGGTCAGACGATGGGAGCGTTGCTGTCCTCTGTTGATCTGCCTGGAAGACCGAACTCACCACCCAAAGCGGAACTCCCCTGGGGACTTTTTGTTCCCAGCACTCCATGGCAGCTGCAGAAAAGGAACACAGCTTGCTCCTCCAGGGACCCAGCCAAGTGCCTCAGGTGGACAGGCCCAGGGATGCGGCAGGACAGCCAGGCCTGGGGGTCTGTGCAGGGAGGGGCAGCAGCTGAGCCCAAGATGGTGCCATTCAGGGCCCAATAACAGGTAAAGTATTATTAGTGAGGGTGCCAGGAATGAGAGCGCTCATTGTGGGTGGCTTCACTAAGTCAGAAAAGGATAAACCAGATGAATCCTCAGGTGTTCACTTGGCATGGGAGGCCTGGGTTGAACTCACACACATAGGTGGATACAAAAATACATGTGTGGGTAGGTGGCTCTGCCCACTGAGAGGGCCACGAGCAGTGTCCCCCCAGCAGCCATGAGCACAGCACCCACCCAGATCTTGGCCTTTCATGCTGTCCTCCATCAGGCTCCTTGGAGGAAGTGCCTAGAATCCCGTGTTGCACCATGAAATCAGGTGGCCTCAAAGAAGGGTTGGGACGTGTCACAGATATCCAGGAGCCACCCTGAATTGGCCAAATTGGGATGCTGTGAGCATCAACATAAACAATCGTAATAACAGACTATAACCCAATGAAGGAATAGGAAAACATAAGTCCTTGCAGGTACAAGCAAATGAATGAATACATTGAAAATATGGTGAGCAATGGAATAATGGCATAATCTCAAAAATGCTTATTCATGACAAAGGGCAAAATAGTACCTTTGCACTGGAGAAGCCTGATAGACATCATCTAATCGAGTAAGCCCTCCCCTGGGTGCCATTTCCCTGGCAACACCTGTGCTCTCCTGCTCTGGGGCTTTGCTCATCTGTGCATCACCTGACATGCCCTCCTCTCTCCTCTCGGCTATTAAAATCCTACCTATGATTCACACCTGGCTCCAAGGCCACACCCTCCCCAGCGCCTTCTCTGACCACTCCCACCAAAAGTGACTTTAGATCCTATTTCATTCATTCACTCAATGCTATTATGCTCCTACTGCATACTGAATGAGAGGATGCCACTGGGGATACAGCAAACACTGATCAGGGAGCTCCCCCATCTGCAAGGGACAGTAGGCAGGTGACCCTCTCATGAAAGGGGCCTCTTGTGTTTTATGGCTGGGCTGGAGCTAAGGCAAGGTGGGAGTGGGGATGTTTCAGGTAAAGGTGTTGCAAGACAGTGGGTATGAGTCATCCCCAAGTCCTGAGCTCAGCATGACTGGTCAGGTGTCAAGATGGAGAGGAGAGTGGCACTGCTAGGAAGCCCCCTGTCAGAGAGTCGGAAGCCCCCTGTCAGAGAATCAGAATTCCATCCAGGACTTACGTGTCACCAGCATTTTGCTATAAACCAAGTGGTCCTTGGTTGGCGGGAAGCCCAGCCTGGACCCCGGTCCACTGTGTGGGTTTGGGAAACCCCCTAACCTCTCTGAGTTTCCAGTTCTTCGTCTGTGACATCAGGGGCTGGGTTGAACAGTGTGTGGTTAAGCTGGAATCCAAGAATTCTCCCTCTGGAAGGCAGTGCAGCAGGGTGAACAGAGTTCATGGGTCTCAAGGTCAAAGGGCCAGCTGAGGGAGAGCTGGACTGTGCATGCTTGGACCGGCTGGCTCTGAGCACCAGCAGGGACTGCCGTGTGAGAATGTGAGTTCCCTGGGCTGCCACCCCTTCCAGTCTTCCAAGTGTGGGAAATGCTGCATTTGGGTGAAGTCTCTTCTTCTGTGAGTCCTGGCGATTAATTCTTACATGACAGAGCTGTGCTTGGCATTTCTTTATTGAAGGGGCTTTCTACAGTAAAGACTCCAGCAGCCAGCTGGGAGGGAGAGAGATGTTGCCCAACCCCACTGGAAAGCCGGACTGCCCTGCTCTCTGGGGGATTCTGGTGAGAAACGGACCAGGCCCCTCGAGCTCCTGCTTGGCCTTAGCTGCTGTGTGAGCAGAGAGCAGCTCCAGGAGCAGGCTTGAGGCCTCTGGCTCTCGGCCTCCTTTGCAGCTGTCATTCAGACTCCGCAGCTTCCCTGTCTTGCTAGCAGCCTGCACTGCCTTTTCCTACCTGTGGGCTCCCTCCTGGCTGTGCACAGGCCTGGCACCCGCAGGTGTTCACCTGAAGGGTGGGCCCCTAGTGGCTGGCTGACGTCTGTGGGGATCGGCATGGTGACTTCTGCCCAATGGCCTTGGTGCCTTATCCAAACATCCTCCACACCTCAGACTGGCGGGGCAGAGGCTGTCAGGGGAGCCCAGCAGTGTGTGTGGCCTCGGGACATGCACACTCTTGGCCCTGGCTGCCCCCCTGCACTTTCAGAGCACCTCCTTTGGACTGGAAGGTTTGGGGGCTTCTGGAATCCTCTGAGACCTGGCTGTACCTCAAGGCCTTTCACACCAGCCCCTTGGAACTGACATCAAGACCCTAAGGCCTCGGGGATTTAGGGGAGATGGCCAACGGAGTGGGGGCCATGAGACCCACAGGGGTGTGGAGGGGCTGGAGGAAATCACAGCCTCAGGGGAGACAATGGCTTCCTGTGCTTCCTGGATTCTAACGGGGGTCCTGGAGTCTTGCAGCTCCCCCCCTGCCTGGTCTCTCCCGTCCCTCTCCTTCCTCCTCTGGCCTCGCTCCATGGTCTGACAGCTGCGGGCTTGACTCTCAGCCCCACCACTCACTGTGTGCTCTCAGGGAAGTCACTTAACTTCTCAGCACCTCAGTTTCCTCATCTGTAGAATGGGTAGGAGAATAGCACGTTTGAACCACAGAGATGTGAGTGGTTAAGAATGCCTTCCTGTGTCAGGCATGTCCCGTGGTGCCTGGCACGTGGTAAGTGGTCAGGTGAGTTCCACTCCTCCTGACGTTGCTGTAGTCCCCCCGTCCTCCCCTGACGGCAGGTGCTGGGGAAGCAGCTGTGAGCTGCAGAGGCTCAGGCCCTCCTGATGGCCGCAGCCTCGTCTCAGCTCCAGCCAAGTGCTGCAGGAATGTGGCTTGCCATACCACAGACTTCTCTCTCGGGTGACCATGGGGATTCGGACTTCTCCTGTGAAAGCTCCTGAATGTTAAGTGGAGGTAGTGCAGCGCTGGCAGTCACTGCCCTGCCCGTGTCCCCACCATGAGGATTGCCAGATGAAATGCAGATCAAGTGAGCCATGATCCCGCCACTGCACTCCAGCCTGGGCAATACAGCAAGACCCCAGCTAAAAAATACAGATTGTATAGGTTGCCAGTGAACTCTGATTTGGGATATTTATTAACTTACTTTAATAGGTCACTATAACCTCGTGCTCTTGGGCTCATGAGATCCTTTTGCACTGATCTCCCAAAGCACTGGGATTACAGGTGTGAGCCACTGCACCCAGCCTAAATTTGGATTTTTTTTTTTTAGTATAAATACATACTAAATATTGCATGGGACACACTTATCTGAAAATTTTATTTATTGTTTATTCAGTATTGAAATTTAATAATAAATTTATTAAATATATTATTAATTTATGAAGGCCCTGTGTGCCTGTGTGTGTGTGTGTGTGTGTGTGTGTGTGTCTGTGTCTGTGTGTGTGTGTGTATTTTCTCTCTTTATCTCTGGCAACCCTACCTGTGACTCTTCCCATTTCTGAGCATGCAAGCTCAACTCCAACTGTATCTGCACTTTTTGGCCCACAGACCTGCTCTGACCACTGGCACCCACAGCCAGAAAGGGCTGGGGAATACTCTCCTGAAACAGTGACATGCCTGGCATATTCCACACAGGGACAGATCATTTTTTAACACTTCCCTTCTCTACGTGACAAAAGTACATTCAATACTAATCATGAAACAAAAGGAATAATATTAATAGCTAAAAAAGGAATGCAAGGCCAGGTGCAGTGGCTCACACCTGTAATCCAAGCACTTTGGGAGGCCAAGGCAGGTGGATCACTTGAGGTGAGGAGTTCGAGACTAGCCTGGACAACATGGTGAAACCCCATGTCTACTAAAATTGCAAAAATTAGCTGAGTGTGGTGGCAGGCGCCTGTAATCCCAGCTACTTGGGAGGCTGAGGCAGGAGAATTGCTTGAACCCAGGAGGCGGAGGTTGCAGTAGGCTGAGAGCACGCCACTGCATTGCAGCCTGGGCAACAAGAGCAAAACTCTGTCTCAAAAAAAAAAAAAAAAAAAGGAAATGCAGATGAGAATTTGCTTGCAATGACCTTTCTGTCATTTGAAATCATGATGAGGAAAAATGGCATCAGAAAAGTGATAAAAATTTTTCTTCATGTTAATCAGTCACGGTAATGGATAATGACATTATGGTTTCTATTTTCAGCTTTCTTTTCTGCAGTTGTGTCAGTGATTTTGTCAACATTGGTCTTCCTCACGGATTTGTGTTGAATAGCCAGGCTTCAGCACAGTGGGCTGAATAGTCAGCCCATATTCTCTCCTAGGGAATGGATGAGCACTGTTTATTAACTTTAATTTTGTAAAGTTTCTTTTTGATGAAGCAATGGGTACAAAATGTTAGAAAAAGTCTTCAACATAAATATAACTTTGGTAGAGTTCTTTCTTTTTTTGAGACGGAGTTTCGCTCTTGTTGCCCAGGCTGGGGTACAATGGCACGATCTTGGCTCACCACAACCTCTGCCTCCCGGGTTCAAGCGATTCTCCTGCCTCAGCCTCCCGAGTAGCTGGGATTACAGGCATGTGCTACCATGCCTGGCTAATTTTGTATTTTTAGTAGAGACTGGGTTTCTCCATGTTGCTCAGGCTGGTCTCGAACTCTTGACCTCATGATCTGCCAGCCTCGGCCTCCCAAAGTGCTTGGATTACAGGTGTGAGCCACTGCACCCGGCCTCGTACAGATTTTTAAAAGCCCCATTTCACAGTACATTCCAGAATGGGCAACATTGTCCAGGTCTTTGTTTCTCTGGGATCAGTTCTAGCAGTTTTCGATTGCCTTCACAGTAGAGAAATATTGAGTGAAAATGGAAACTCCAAGTGAAAATGAAAACTCTAAGTGCTGATGAAAGTAACTCAAGCTCTGTCTTTTCGTCCTCACAGCCTCTGGGCTGTAGCTGCTTATTCTGAGTATCCTGCTGGGACCTAAGAATATGAGACCCTGAGGTTTAGAGACGGAAACTGCACCTGAATGAGCTGGAGAGGTCCTGGAGCATTAGGAATTCACTCTTGAAACAGATGCTTGTAGCTAAATATGCAAGTCAGGGCTGAACTGGGTGGGAGTTTGCAGAACTAACTTCTACATGTACAATATAAAGTTTATTAAAGAATGAATAATAAAAAGTGTGAACTTGGAGCTTCATATATATCATTAAAACTCAACAGTTAACTCTGGAAATATTCTGGAACTTGAATGAACAAAAGATCTGGGAACCTGGAAAACATCTCTGATGATGTTTAGAATTGTCTGTGCATGATAATAATAAAAAGACTGATTTGTAGTTGGTCATATTGAAAGCTGAAGCTGGCTGGCCTTCTGGGTGGAGTGGGGACTTGGAGAACTTTTCTGTATAGCTAAAGAATTGTAAATGCACCAATCTGCTCTCTGTGTCTAGCTAAAGGTTTGTAAACACACCAATCAGCACTCTGTAAAAACAGACCAATCAGCACTGTGTAAAATGGACCAATCAGCGCCCTGTAAAATGGACCAATCAGCAGGATGTGGGCGGGGCCAAATAAGGGAATAAAAGCTGGCCACCGGGCACCACCAGCGGCCATCTGCTCAGTCTGCTTGTGTGTAAGGGTTTTTTTTTTTTTTTTTTTTTTTTTTTTTTTTTTTTTTTTTTTGGGTTCTTTGTAGTCTTGTTGTTGTTTGCTGTTGGGCTCTGCTGTCATTGTAAGGCACTCATCCCGAAGGTCTGTAGCTTCACTCCTGAAGTCAGCGAGACCATGAGTCCACCAGGAGGAACGAAAAACTCCGGACCTGCCACCTTTATAGAGCTGTAACACTCATCACTGAGCACTGAGGTCTGCAGTTTCACTCCTGAAGCCAGCGAAACCCTGAACCCACGGGGAGGAACGAATAGCTCTGGATGTGCCATTTTTAGGAGCTGTAATACTCACTGTGAAGGTCTGCAGCTTCAATTCTAAAGCCAGTGAGACCACGAACCCCCCAGGAGGAATGAGCGAGTGCGGTTGCGCCACATTTAAGAGCCGGAACACTGACTGTGAAGGCTTGTGGCTTCACTCCTGAAGTCAGCGAGACCACGAACCCACCACAAGGAAGAAACTCCGGACGCATCTGAACATCTGAAGGAACAAACTCCGGACACACCATCTTTAAGAACCGTAACACTCACCGTGAGGGTCTGCGGCTTCATTCTTGAAGTTAGCAAGACCAAGAACCCACTGGAAGGAGCCAATTCCAGACTCAATATTGTAGACTTCTTTCCAGAATCTGGGGGTGGTGGCTGAGGCCTATAATCTCAGAGCACTTTGGGAAGTCAAGTTGGAAGGCTTGCTTAAGGCCGGGAGTTTGAGTCCAGCCTCGGCAACATAGTGAGACCCTGTCACTGCAAAAAAATTTAAAAATCCAGATGTGGTAATGTGCGCCTGTGTCCCAGGTTTTTTGGAGGCTGAGCGGGGAAATGGCATGAGACCAGGAGTTAAAAGCTTCGAAGAGCTGTGATCATGTCATTGCACTCCATGCTAGGCAAGAGTGATAACCCCCAACTTTTAAAATACATATTGTTGAGGCAGAGTTTCACACTGTCCCCCAGGCTGGAGTGCAGTGGCAGGATCTTGGCTCACTGCAACCTCTGCCCTCAGGTTCAAGCAATTCTCCTGCCCCAGCTTCCTGAGTAGCTGGGATTACAGGCACCTGGCTAATTTTTGTATTTTTAGTAGAGAAGGTTTCACAATGTTGACCAGGCTGGTCTTGAACACCTGTTCTCAGGTGATTCACCCACCTTGGCCTCCTAAAGAGCTGGGATTACAGGTGTGAGCCTGGCCCAAATAAAATTTTTTGAAAGAATAAAACAATTATCTTCAGACAGCTTGTCCCTTCATGGCCTGGGTAGGCAGGGCCCTGCCTTTGGCATCCTCTGTTTGGGGCCAGCTGTTCTCTGACATGAGTTGGGATAAGTGTCGCAGCTCCCTCGCTCCGGGACAAAGGGACTGATCTGAGCCTGGGCATTCCCGGGCAGATGGAGCTCCAGCTGCCCCAGAGGTAACTATGTCCATAACTTGCCCTTCCTTGGTTGCTCCTCCTGTCTCCCTCCCTCCCATACCAGTGTTTCCCGGACCACCTTATGAATCAAGTACTTGCACTCACATGCTGTCTCAAGATCAGTTTCTGGGAGAATCCCAGTCAGGACAGTAGGTCATTAAAAAAAAAAAAAATTCAAAAAGCACACAACAGGCTGGGCGCAGTGGCTCATGCCTGTAATCCAGCACTTTGGGAGGCCGAGGCAGGCAGATCAAGAGATCGAGACCAGCCCAGCCAACATGGTGAAACCGTGTCTCTGCTAAAAATACAAAAATTAGCTGGGTGTGGTGACGAGCACCTGTAGTCCCACCTACTGAGGAGGCTGAGGCAGGAGAATTGCTTGAACCCTGGAGGCGGAGGTTGTAGTGAGGCGAGATCACGCCATTGGACTCCCACCTAGCGATAGAGCGAGACTCCGTCTCAAAACAAAAAACAAATGAAAACAACAGTGACAACAAAACACACAAAAGACAAGCAAACAGAATAACATCACTGGTCCCCAGACAGATGGATGATTGGATAGGCAGGTGATAGGGAGGTAGGTAAGCAGGGCGATAGAATGAACAGTGTGTGACTGCAGCTCATGGAGCGGAAGTTCAATGTCTTACTTTTCTAATTTTCCTCTTCTCTGAGTTCATGTCTCATGGAGCGGAGGTTCAATGTCTTAGTTTTCTAATTTCCCTCTTCTCTGAGTTCATGTCTCCTTCCAACTCGCCCTCCCCGCCAGCCCCCACAAAGTGAAAACCGAAGCCCCCAGATCTTATCTGTTAAGCCCTCAACCTGACGTCGGGGAAAGAACCCTGACCTGGCCTTCCTCCCTCTTTCTGGCCTGAGAGGGCCACACTTGGTAGGGGGTATCCTCCTTTTCACAGCTAATAACACAGAAATGAGCTCCTTTTGCCCGTTGGGCGAGGGCCACAGGGATGGGCCCCAGCCCCCGGCAGAAAAGTCTCCCCAGCTCCTGAGGGAAGTTTGTGAGCAGCCCAGGAGCTCCTGTGGGCAGGCAGTAGGCGTGACGGAAAGAGAAAAATCACAGCTCACACTAAGTAAGGCCTGTTGCTGGGTGCGCTGAACCTTTGGGCAAAACTTTGTTTCATTTAGCAAACCTCCATAACAATGCTTTGAGGAAGTGATTCCCGCTTTCAGACAAGGAAACTGAGGCTCAGAAGGCAAAGTCACCTGCCTAAGTTTCACAGGGCTTCGGGCGTGGAGCACTTACCAGAAGGAATGCGGGCCAGAGCCCTTTCTGTGCTCAAACTCTGCCCGTGGCTCCCACGTCACTCCAGGTAGAAGCTGAAATCCTTTCCGCGGCTCACATGGCTCTGCTTAATCTGTCCCCCACCCTCACCCGACTCCCCCTAAGCCTACCCCCCACCACACCGCCTCTTCTGGTTCTTCAGATAGCCCTAGATCCTCCCGCGATTGGGGCCGCCATCCCTGTATCTGACTGGAGCTGGCTTCCCATGGAAGTAGGTGACCCGCAGCCCCCTCCCTGCGGCCACCAGGTCTCTCCCCACAGGCAGCCTTTCCTCTCGGCGTTCCCTGGCCTTCCTGTTGGAAATCGCGGCCCTCCCACCTACTGTCCTCCTATGGCTAGGACTCCCTGACGTATTCTCCATATATCTTACATATTTATGTATTGGATGTCTGCCTCTTTCCAGCAAAACATCGGCTCTGAAAGGGCAGAGACTTTTGCATGGTTTGTTCACTGTCATTTCCCCGGTGGCCAGAACATCACCTGGCACATAGTAGGTGCCCAATATGTGTTTAATGGATGAATGAGTTGGGACCTGCACCCAGGTAGTTTGAACTAAAGTGAACTAACTAAAATGTACCCTGATAGAAACCAAACCTCACTGAATTGCAAATCAGACTTCAGTATTTAAAAAATTTATTTTTACTTTTTATCATGGAAATTTTGAACAAACACAAAGTAGCAAGAATAGTATAACATGTCACCCAGTTGCAACAATTGTCAACCCACGGGCAATCTTGCGTCATGTGCACCTTCTCCCACTTCCACCCTTCCTGTGTTATTTAGTTTAAAAAGTACCCCAACATTTAGCATCTTAGCAGTTTAGCAAAATAACAGTTCCTGTGGATCAAGAATCTGGGCCCGTCTCATCTGATGGCTCAGCTGAGGGCAGAGCTGCTCCTGAGCTCATTCAGGCGGTTGTCGGTAGGACTCAGCTTCTCCCAGGCAGGGGGCCAGAGGCCTCCCTCAGTCCTTTGCCAAGTGGGTCCCTCCAGAGGGCAGCTTACAACATGGCAGTGGCTTTGCCAGAGTAAGTAAGGTGGGGTGCCGGGTGGGGGAGTCCAGTTGAGAGGGGAATCACAATCTTTTGTGAACTAACCTCAGAAATGACATCCCAGCCCAGGGCAGTGGCTCAAGCCTATAATCCCAGCCCTTTTGGAAGCTAAGGCCAAGAGTTTGAGATCAGCTTGGGCAACATAGCCAGATGCCATCTCTAAAAAAAAAAAAAGAAAGAAAAAAATTAGGGGGGGTTGAGTGCACACACCTATGGTCCCAGCTACTCAGAAGGTTGAGGCAAGAGGATCACTTGATCCTGGGAGGTTGAGGCTGCAGTGAGCTGAGATTGCACACTGCACACCCGACCTAGACAACAGAGTGAGACCCTGTCTCAAAAAAAAAAAAAAAGAAAAAAGAAAAAAAAGAAAAGACATCCCATGGCTTTTGTGGTATTCAGTTCATTCGAATCAAGTCCCTAGGTTTGGCCTACACACAAGGTGAGAGATTGCACAAGGGTGTAAATGCCAGGAGGGGCCCTAGCGCATGCCTCCTAGAGAAATGTGGGCTCATGGATGCAGGGCCCTGTGCGCGAATGCTCGCCACAGCATTGCCACAAGGCAGAGGCTTTGTGCACCGCGGCACATACCTCCAGCCCTCCTGGCCCAGCAGTGCTGTGCTGCGGCACTGCCTCCACCCTGCCTGCCCTATCCTCTGCTCTTCTGCCTCTGGGCTTGCTCAGCCCCTGCAGGTACAGGCTGGGTTTGTGAGGGAGCTGATGTTCTCAGCGGCAATCTTGAACCGATGGGAATGTGAGTGTGTAGATGAGTCTCTGACCTCCGTCCTATGCATTCTATGTAGTGCTTCATACAATCCTTGGTGGGGTCAAGCTGCGGTGCCAACAGCAGTGAACACCTTTGCTGGGCACCCTGCATTGTTTCTGGACTCTTCCCCTGTTGTGGCCAGCTTCTGAGATGACCTCTGATGAGCTTCACCTCCAGTCTTCATGCCCTGTGATGTCTGTGGTCTGTTTACCTAGTGGAGTAAGGTGGAGGTGATGGTGTGTGACTCCCGAGGCTGGGTCACCGAAGGCATTGCAGTGCCCTCCTGCATGTTTTGGATTCTTGCCCTGGAGAATGCCAGCCAACATGTTGTGAGGACATTCAAGCACCCTGTTGAGAAGAACTGAACCTCCAACTAACAGCCATGCAGATGAGCTTGGAGACAGACCTTCCAGCCCCATGCGAACCTTCAGATGATGGCAGCCCCAGACAATGACTGACAGCAAACTCCCAAAGAAAGCTGAGCTGGGACCACCCAGCCAAGACCCACAGAAGCGACAAGGGATAAATAAAAGATAACTGTTGCTTTAAGCCATCTGCTCGTGGAGTAATTTGGTGCATGGCAGTAGATAATAGTGAGACTTTTATTCTCCTACTTCCTCCATCTTGCTTCCTGAGAGCACCTCCCAGACCAACTGCCTGCACCCAAGCCTTTGTCTCAGCTCTGCTTTCAGGGGAATTCAAACCAACACAGTCACAGTGAAAACTTAGAGTCAAGATAACGTCCATCCACAAGACACTTGATAAACTGTGGTATTGTTATTCCACTAACCCCAAACAGCAGTGAACATGAGTGACCAAGAACTACCTCAGTCAGCTAGGGGAGGTCCCTAGCACCTAATGTGAGATGAAAAAAATCAAGAAGAAAGAAAAAGAAGGATACCCACAGTGAAACTCTCAATAAAAAGTTTCCAAACACATAGTTCCATTATTTGCACTAATGCTTATAGGCACATATGTATGTAGTGGTAAAAGCACAAAAGCGTTTGTGAGATGAGCAAATGCCAGAATCAGAGTAATGGCCACTTCCGGGGATACAAAGAGAGGAGAGACTGGCTGGGAAAGGGACCCAGGAGCACCATGTATTGGAATCCTTGGTGGAGAATTGAAGCAGATCTGAAGATGAAGCTTATTGGTGAGTGCAAAGCTGTGTGTTATATAATTTTCTATGCCTGGCTGCATATTCATTGTTGGATTTAATTTTTTTTTTTAGATGGATTCTTGCTCTGTCACCAGGCTGGAGTGCAGTGGTGCAATCTTGGCTCACTGCAATCTCCGCCTCCCGGGTTCAAGAAATTCTCCTGCCTCAGCCACCCAAATAGTTGGGATTACAGGCATGTGCCACCACACCCAGCTAATTTTTGTATTTTTAGTAGAGATGGGGTTTCACCATGTTGACCAAGATGGTCTCGGTCTCTTGACCTCATGACCTGCCTGCCTCGGGCTCCCAAAGTGCTGGGATTACAGGCGTGAGCCACCACACCTGGCCACATTTAATATTTTTTAAAATGAAGGATGAAACATACAAAGGGAACTTGGAGGTCTGATTCCATTTCAGCCGCTGGTTCCGTGGCCTTCCAGAGCACTTCCCAAAAGGTACCACTCATGGTCCTGCTTCAATGACTTTGCATTGGCTGTTCCATCCCCAGCCACACTTTTCCACCAGAGAGATGCCTGACCTCATTCTTGCCCTTGTGTTCAGAACCACAAAACGCTGTATATTGTAAAAATGTCCCGTTTGCTTATGCCTGAGTGAATAGGTTTCTGCTGCGAAACCCCTCACCAGGCACACAGCAGTGGTCTTTGCAAGGATGGGCCTGGGGCCTTTGGGTCATTCCTCCCGAGAAATGCCACTCAGGCCTTTGACCAAGACACAGGAAAAAGGGAGCAGAGATGCAAACACAGATATGCAGCAACCGCTCTGCCCAGATTCACCTGGGCTTCCCCCTTGGCACTTGCTATTTTCACAGCTCTCCAAGGCCATTAGTGACAATTGTGCCCTAAGTAGGTCACAGCGATTATCCCCCTTTCAGGGGCAATCATCATCATCATCATTGTGAGGCCGCAGGTTGGTGTTTAGTGTCCTGCTGTTCCACGAACTACTTGGACACTTGACAGGCCCCATCGGCACAAAGCCCTTCAGAGAGGCCGGGGGCAGCAATATGCTCTTTCCTTTTCCAGAAGGAACAGAGGTTGAGAGAGGGTAAATGAAGCCCCTGCCCTGCCAAGAGGAGTGTCAGGTGGCCTTTGGGGTGGGGATGAGTCCCCCTCAGATACTGTGAAAGGATGGTGTCCTCTCTGCCCAGGATCTGGTGTCAGCACCACTGACCACCCCCTTCCTTCAGAGAACGTCTCCCCCGTCCCTCCATGTGGTCCTGGGGAGACTGCAGGCCAGCTCACCGCCACCCTTCCTGCAGTGGGGAGCAGCCAGTCCAAATGGGATCATGAGCCACAAAACACACAGGAAGTTATAAATCCCATGGTGCAATCAGAAGCAGAAAAACAAAATCCCCAAATCCGAGTGTCTCAGTGGACCACAAGATAAATTCAACTTGGCAAGATAAAAAGGAAGTTTTCGCTAAGTGTTATTTAAGAAGAACAAGCAGGCAGGACTCAGATTGGGAACAGAATGTGTGGGGATAAGCAAAGCTCTTCTTCTTGTACGTCCCACAGTTTCCAGAGAGGAGGACAACAAAAATGCCTTGAGCACTTGAGGTGAGGACCTGGAGGAAAGGTTCAAGAGGCCAAAGGCTTGCAACCTGGAGCAGAGAAAAGCACAGCCTCACTCTGAGGGCCCCCCTTAAAGGCTGTGCCCTGGGCTCTGCCAGGCCCCACCCAGGTCTGGCCCTGGCTTCCCTCACTGTTACACATTTGCCTTAAATTAGAAGCAGACCTGCACACAGCCACCCACCCGCTCCTAGGGGCTGACACCGTATTTTATCTGCCATTCTTTTATTTATTTTTTAGATAGGAAAATGGAGACCCAGGAAGATGCACAAACTTGCCCACAGGTCCCAAGGCTGGCTGGGACTCTGTGGGACTTGAAGCCCAATGCTGGAGCCCACGTCCCTCACTGCTACTCCCTGCTGCATCCCTGACTCACCCCTTTCAGCCTGCCCACTACTCTCAGCCCTTCCAGGCTGCCCACTACCCAGCCTGATGCTGGGTCCTAAGCCTGTGGGCTCCGGCCCAGCCCAACTGTGCATGGATCATGGAGTTGAATGGTGGGTCACCAGTCTCCCGCTCCCACCCCCGCCCCCACCCACACACTGCTAGTTTTCCTTCTAGCAGTCAGAGGGATGCTGTTGAAAGCCATCCTCCTTCCTCCCCACAAACCCTCCAGGGCTCCCACCTCCCTCAGGATGAGGCCAGAGTCCTCCCACTGGCCCCTGTGAGCTCTCTGGCCTGGTGGCATGCCTGCCCCCTTTGCTTCCTGCTCATTTCATTCTGGCAACTCATGGTACTGCCTCAGGGCCTTCGCATTGGCTGTTCCCTTTCCTGCAATGCTTTTCCACATGACACTGACAGAACTTGCTCCCTCACTTCCTTCAGACTTTGTTCCACTGCAACCTTCTCAGTGAGCCTTCCTCCAGCACCCTGTGATGGAGATGTACAGAAATACCCTCTAGGGTGGGAAGAAAAGCAGCCAGCCTGGGGCCCCAGTCAGGGCCTCAAAATGTGGCCTTATGCTGCTCTGATCCTGCCCTGTGTCAGGGTGTGCCCCGCTCTCAGATGTGCTGGCCCCTGATGACCACTCCCACTCCGACAAGGAGCCTGCAAAGGCTGTAGCACCCAGAGATGAGGATGAAGCATTTTTATCCTTCCCACTGTAAGATGAAGTAGCATGCGTAAGAAGCCACGTTGGCTCATTTCTGCTTGAACCCCTGACTCTGTGACAACATGCAGCTCTCTGGAAAGATGCTTTGAAGACAAAACAGGATGGAGCGCACGGCCCCGCACGTCTCTTGCCTGAGTCACTTGATTCCTTAAAAGAGAAGAGCTCTAGTCCTTGCCTTTCTGACAGGCTTAGTGACAATGCCTCTGCCATCTATAACGAGAGGTGCTCTTACAGCCACACCTTGATGGGATGCTGCTTCAATGTAACTTCTGAGCAAGTCCGATATGATTTTGCACTTGCTGAACCTCCACCACCTGTATGTAAGCCATGGGCTTCAACAGAACTCCCCCCAGGCAGTAGACGTGGTCTGGAGTCCTCCGACTCCTGAATGAAATGAACTTTAGTTCTTTGAAAGCTTGATTTTGTTTTCATTGTCAACACTGGGAAATCGGGCTTAGAGGGGCTTCCAGGGGCCTCTTTGCCCTGCAGTTTTCCTGGCCTCCCCTTGTCTCCTGACTTGCCCTTATGTTTCTCTACCTTCCGGGAACCCAAGTTGCTAAGCTCCTAGCTCCAGCCTGTCCCACCAGCGAGGGCTCCAAGGGGCCCAGGCTTCCCAGAGTCCAGTGCCCACATGGCAGACAAACCTACATCGTGTGCCCGAGTCTCCTGGCCTGGTTTAGGTGGGGTCTGTGTCTCTTGTTCAGATTTAGCCACATACCCTCCCAACCCGCCAACTAGGTTTCAGTGCAAGGGAAGGCCAGATCCCTGTGTGTTGTGTCTGACCCACACACCTATGTGAGCACATGTCTGTGCACATGGAGCGTATGTCTGGGGTCCCGATGGCAGTGTTTACACAGGAACCTCTGTCCAGTGAGCGGGCACACAGGCACATCCTGGGCATCTGGGGCTAGAACTCCCAGGAGTGAGAATGGGGTAAGGGGCAGAGAGTCCTTTACAGTGGGCCACCAGGGCACCCCCACTGGCAGCATGGACCCACCTCTTCAGGCGGCATGGAAAATATCTGGAGCCTAGGTCAAGGGTATGAACGTCCCCAGGGAGAAGGAAGGTCATCAGTGAATGTAAAGTGGGCAGAGTTGCCCCTTCCAGGGGAGTGAGCGAGGGGCACATCCCGTCAGTGCTGGGTCCACCGAGGGTTTGGGGGCTGCCATTAGCCCACGTGGTGCGTTGTGTGAAGGAAGAAAGTGCACTCTAATGGTGGCTGCAGTCCTAAGGGTTGCAGGGCTTGGCTATCGGAGCATGGACTGAATGTCAGTGAGCACTGCGCATTTGGCAGGATGCCCTTGGGCAGTGCACAGCCTGTGCCGCTGTACAGGGCATCCGTGGGGGAGGTGGGACTTGTGGAGACACATCAGACCAAGGTCAGCTCCAGTGTGAATGGGGGAATTGAGGGAACCCGAGGGCAGCAAGAGGTGGAGAGGCATCCAAGAAAGGCCCAGAGGATATGCAGGCTGGGTCCCCACCTGCAGTCACATGAGTGCCTGGCAAGACCATGAGTCAACATCCCAGCACTTGGGGTGGAGTGGAGTCCACACACTCACTCCTCTGGTGCCACCACAGCTCAGGGGGCCTCTTGTCTGCACGCTGAGCCAGGACTGGCCACGATGGAGGAGGCCAAAGAACAAGAGAGCCCTGCTCTCCAGTTAAAGAGAAAATATGCACCCACATGGAACATGTTTAAAAATGTTCTTCACAAGTTAAACCTAGAGTCACCATATGGCCCAGCAATTCCACTCCAGGATATCTACACAAAAGAATTGAAAACAGGTGGCCGGGCGTGGTGGCTAACGCCTGTAATCCCAGCACTTTGGGAGGCCGAGGCAGGCAGATCACAAGGTCAGGAGATTGAGACCATCCTGGCTAACACGGTGAAACCCCGTCTCTACTAAAAATACAAAAAATTAGCCAGGCGTGGTGGCAGGCACCTGCAGTCCCAGCTACTCAGGAGGCTGAGGCAGGAGAATGGCATGAACCCAGGAGGTGGGGCGTGCAGTGAGCCGAGATAGCGCCACTGCACTCCAGCCTGGGCAACAGAGCGAGACTCCGTCTCAAAAAAAAAAAAGAATTGAAAACAGGTATTTGAACAAAAACTTGTACACATGTGTTTATGGCAGCACTATTCATAACAGCCAAAAGGTGAAAGCAGCCCAATCGTGCATCCACAGATGAGTGGTAACAACTGCAGATGTGGATCCAAGCTTGGAAGCTTCTTACCTTCCAGACTCTGGACAAGTTCTGCAGCCTCTCGGACCCTCAGTCTCTTCATCTAAAAAATGGAAACGACAGTGCCCACTTCTTGGGTGGTTGGGAAAACTAAGCCTACATACATAAGGTGTCAGATGCCCTGTAGGTCCTCACAGATGTACGATATACCTGTACGATGGGATATTATTCAGCCACAAAAAGGTACAAGACAAGTGGACCTTGAAAACACTATGCAGAGGGAGGACGGCAATCACAAGAAATCACATACGATTCCATTTATATGAAATATCCAGAATAGGTAAACCAACAGAGACAGGAAGCAGACTGCTGGGTGCCAGGGGCCGGAGGAAGGGAGGAGTGGGGAGTGACAGCTCATGGGAATGGAGCTCCTGTCAGGTGATGAAAGTGCTCGGGAGCTAGATAGAGGTGATGACTGCACAGCACTGTGAATGTACTAAATGCTGTGAAATTGTTCACTCTAAAACTGTTAATTTTATACTGTGTGGATTTTATCTCAATTTAAAGAAATCTCATGCCTGAAATCTCGACACTTTGGGAGGCCAAGGCGGGAGAATCACTTGATCTCAGGGGTTCAAGATGAGCCTAGGTAACTCAGCAAGATTCCGTCTCCAAAAAAAAATTTGAAAAATTAGCTGGGTGTGCTGTCATGCACCTGTAGTCCCAGCTACTGGGAGGCTGAGGCTGAGACAAAAGGATCACTTGAGCCTGGGAGGCTGAAGCTGCAGTGGGCTGTGACTGTGCCACTGCGCTCCAGCCTGGGTAACAGAGAAAGACCCGCCTCTCTCAAAAAAAGAAAAGAAAAGAAAAGATCAAGAAAGCAGATGACCAATGGCCACAAAAATTTGCAGAGCTTCTTACAGACTAGGGAACACAAGGCTGGTGTTTAGAATAGTCACCAGCTGGCCTCATAGAGAACAGTCTGAGCCCACCTCTCCCTGATGGGTTGTGGGGAGGCCTGGGGTCCTGGAAGAAGGCCGTGTGGCTCAGGTTAGGGGCTTGGGCTATGAATCCCTAAGTATGAACATATCTGCAGACGCCCCCTCCCCCTCTGCCGCAGGCTCCTGAAGGAGGTCTGGACAGAGGGGAGGAGGGCCAAGCGTTAGCGGGTTTTGAGGGTCAAATAGCAAGCACTTGGGTCCAGCCAGGTCCAGGATGAAATGCCAGATTTTCCATCCGCCGGCTGCATGGACAGATCCCGCAGTTTCCCAAACCTCCAACTCCTCACCAGCGAAATGGAGCCAGTAATTCCCACCCAGCAGGAGGGTGAGGGAGAAAATGCACGGAGGAGCCTGGGTCTGTAGGCAGGTGTGGAGGGCAGGTGTCTGGCTGGTCTGGTGGCCGTCCTTTGATTACTTTTCAGAAGCAGCCGGAAAATAAGGCTCAAGTGCCCAGAATAGAAAGCCAGGCCGTCCAAACATAGGTTTAAAAAATATAACCGGGAAAAATCAACTTCCTTATATTCACACTCGACCTCAGGTGTATTCGGGGGAAACGGCGAGAGGTCTGGAGGATGTTTGCAGCTGCTGTAGGTGGTGGTGGGGGGGTGGGTGGGCAGGAAGCCCTCCCCACCACTGCTCTGCCTGTGCGCCCAATCCGCCCGCCATGGGGCCCAGACACACTTCCTCCTCTCCCTCTGCACTCTGCTCCAACGGCAATTTGGCATCTGCCGCATTCAATTAACATTGCAGACTGGAAATGGGGGCCTAGGGGAAGGAGGTGGGCAGCAGCAGAGAAAAACAAGCCCACTGTGTTGACAGCTGGGCACACCACCTGCTCCAGCGTGGCAGGGAAGTTGAGGACCGCAGAGCCAGGAGGGGGTGAGGGAAGGCTGTCGCACACACTGGGCCTCTGTGCCCCCCTCACCAGGTGCACCCCTAGATGCAGGCTCTGTCCCAATCCCTGCGCCAGGACTGGCTTGAACAGACCCCTCAGCCCTCTGATGGGAGGAGGGAAGGCAGGATGCACTGAGGTGGGAGTGTTTCTCCAGCCCTCTCTCTGCCAGGTTGAGTCTTGCTGGTTTCCCTTGATGGTGCACACCAAGGCGTCCTTCACTGAACTCCCTGCAGTTACCGTGGCAGGCAGGCTGCTTCCCGCTGCGACACTGGCTGCTACCCCAGATAGTGCCCAGGTGGGTGACTGCGTAAGGAGAGCGGCTACCTCCGGCCCTACTGCCAGGCTCAGCTGGGTGGCGCTGGGCCTGCCTCTCATCAGGCACAGTCTTTGAGGACAGTGACCAATGACTAACCTCGACAATGACACTGGGGCCAGGGCTGATGTCTGTGTCTGGTACCTTATGTATGTGGGCTTATTTTCCCAACAACTTGAGAAGTGGGCACTGTCATCCCATTTTCTAGATGAAAAAACTGAAGGTCTGAGAGGCTTACAGAACTTGTCCAGGGTCTGGAAGATAAGAAGCTTCAAAGCCAGGCTGGGGCCTGCATCTCAATCGCCTAATCCCAGCACCTTCTGGTTGTTGCCCAAGCTGCCCCTGGGGAAGTCCAGAGTTAAATGCAGTAAAGGCAGAGTCATGGACCATGCGTCCAGGGACGTGGGCAGTGCCATAGCTTGAATACACCCCCTAAAGTTCATGTGCCATCCCCAGTGCAGCAGTACTGAAAGGTGGAGTCTTTAAGAGATTATTGCCCTCTTGAATGTATTAATCCATTCATCAATTCATCATCAATCCACTTCAACAGGTAATGGACTAATGGGTTATCACAGGAGGAGAGCTGGCAGCTTTATAAGGAGAGGAAAAGAGACCTGAGCTGGCAGGTGGGCACGCTCAGCCCCCTCGCCATGAGATGCCCTGTGCAGCCTTGGGACTCCACAGAGAGTCTCCACCAGCAAGAAGGCCCTCACCAGATGCACCCCCTGACCTGGGATTTCTCAGTCTCCAGAGTTGTAAGAAGTAAATTTCATTTCATATAAATTACTCAGTTTCAGGTATTCTGTTGCAAGCAACAGAAAATGGACTAAGCCCAGCAGTGAGATGATGTTGGCATCACAGGGCTCTGACATGAGCATCCACAAGCAGCCTAAGCTCTTCAAGCCTCAGTTTCCCAGCTAGAAAATGGGCCAGACAGAGCCCCTCATGGGGCTGTTGCAAGGATAACATGGAGACAATGGGTGCAGGGTGAGTGCCTGAGATGTAGGGAAGGGTTCCATAAAGGATCAACCTCTCGCTTCCACCACTTCCTTTTTTTCAGGATCCATGAGACTCTGGACACAAAACAGCTTTGGGACTCAGTTAGCAGCATCCAGGGAATGGGAAGCATTGTAGGGATTCTGTCCAAGTCACTGACTCAGAGGTGGTGGAAAATTAAGCCCCAGTAGGGCACTGTTTTATCCCGTATGTGCATGTGGGGAAGCAAATCAGGACCCAAGAGATCTGGATTCTGGAAAGATAAGACAAGGCGCTGGAGCAGGTGCCAGTCTACTTCAGAGTGGCCCCAAGAGGCACTGTTGGGCTCCCTCAGACAGAGCCAGGTCCATTTAACCCGCCCCCTGACCTAGTTTGGTGTCTCTATGAGAGACACTCTGCAGAGTGCAAATTGCTCTGAACCAACGTCAGGTGGGCCAAGTGAAATGGGAATGAGGTGCGCATGGAGGGCCTTCCCCACCTGTGTCCACACGTACAGGTGGGAGAGCGTGTACAACCCACGCACCCCACCTCTAGGCCCATCTTCTGGGCAAGCCATCCCCTCCCTGGGCTGCTTCCTCATTGAGTGAAGTGCTTGGATGGAAACTGAGTTGCTTGCATCCTTTCCCCCCAGAGCTGTGTCTTCAAACAGAATCTCCCATGGAATCTCAGCATAAAGAGAAAGTGGGAGCAGAGGTGGGGCGTATGGGGCCCTGGCCTCCTTCACAGGCCAACTGGGACCCCACAGAGTGCAGCTGAGTCCCAGCAGAGGTGGATTTCTTGGGCCCCTTCCAGGCCTGGTGTTGTCTGATGGGAACCTACCTGTCCTGGTGATGTCACCCCAATGCTGTCACCGGAGGTTTTGTGTCCAGCCCTGGCTCAGAGCACAACCCATCCTGCACATGTCTGGTGACCTTTGGCATCCGCAGGGACATGCTGTGCTGAGGCTGGGCTGGAGGGAGGATTATACGGCTCATACGCTGTTGCCAAACACATCTTGGAGAAGAAGAGAGAAAGAGCAAAATAAACAGAGCCATGTTCACCTCCCTGGTGCCCGATGAAGAAAGCCTTTCCTGAAATAGCTTGGCCACAGATCCTTGTGGAAAATCCCCAAGTTGAGAGAGGGATGCACCTCTCTGTCTCCTGTAGAGAGTAGAGTACCCCCCATCTTCCGTCCCCCCCAGATCTCTGGGCATTTAGAGAAATAACCTGTTTAGCAGTAGTTATATTTTTCTAGCAATTGGGAGGGTCTTGTGTATAGAAGAAAGCGCAAGAAAGTTAAGTCATCTGGACATATTGTCGAAAAAATCATGAAGGACATGGGGAATCAGCTCCACCTCTTTCTTCTTGCATGATTTTGGGCAATGTCACTTTAGCCACTGAGACTTGACCTGTGTGATCCAGTCCATGAGATCCTGCAAATATCTATTAGGCTCCAACCACCGCATCTGGCTCATGGAGGAATCAGAACATTCCCTTTCTTCCTCCCGTAGGTTGCATCACAAGCAAGGGGCTAAGTGAGCCTCAGTTTCTGCATCTGTAAATGGGGGTGTGAGCTTCATGACCAAGACCTCCAAGAGCTAACGTGACCCCAGTGTCACCCTGGGTGCTGTTGGCCAATGTGTGCACAGGAAGAAACAGACTGGGAGGGACTAAACAGGGAGGAGAAGAGATGTAAGACATATGGGGAGATAGGGAAAGGAATACAGAGGGCCAGGGAGAGACAGACACACAGTGAAACATGGCGGAAGACAGACTGGGAAAGACAAGGAGAGACAGGGGCATACCAGAGATCAGAGACAGACACAGAGATAGAAAGAAACCAGAGAAATGGCAGTTACAGATAGAGATGAGGAGAGACCAGGGAGAGACAAAGACAGGGACAAACAAAGACCAGCAGAGGCAGGAGAGAGAGGAAAGAGACACAGAGAAACAGGGAGACACAGAGGCAGATACAAAGAAACACAAAGAGACACACTGGGAGAAACACGCATATGCACAAAGCAACTGTTGTCCTGGTTTCAGATTTGTGGGTCCAGGCTCCAGTGAGGTACGACTACACCTGCACCCTCAGCTTCCAAGCACTTCCCCTTGTGCCCCTGAGTTGTCTGGAGTGGATTTCTGTTTCTTATAATCCAAGCATCCAGAGTCAGATGACCCCCTCTTCCAGCACCCAGCAGGCTACCTTGGCCTACTTTGAGCCTGCCCTCTTCTGCTCACACATCCCTCCTGCCCAAACATCCTGGACATTTTTTTTGTTTCGTTGAAGAAAGTTTTTTGTTTTGAAATAATTTCGGATTTACCAAAGAGTTGCAAAGATAGTACAGAGAGTTTCCATGTACCTTTCACTCACTTTACTTAGTGTTTACATCTTACAGAACCATGGTACTATCCTCAAAACTAGTAAGTTAACATTGTTAAAATACTATTCACTAAACTATAGACTTTATTAGGTTGCCACCAGTTTTTCACTAATACAAGAGTCAGAAAACTCTTTCTGTAAAGGACCAGATAGTAAATATTTTCAGCTTTGCAAGCCATATGGCTACACAAAAGCAACCACTGAAAATACGTAAATACTAGCCTGGATAACATAGTGAGACCTCATCTCTACCAAAAACAAAATTTAAAAAAATCAGCCGGGTGTGGTGGCATGCGCCTGTGGTCCTAGCTACTTGTGACACTGAGGCAGGAGGATCACTTGAGCCAGGGAGGTCAAGGCTACAGTGAGCTGTGATTGCACCACTGCACTCCAGCCGAGGTGACAGAGTGAGGCTCTGTCAGAAAGAAAGAAAAGAAAGAAAGAAAGGAAGGAAAGGAAAGAAAAAAGGAAGAAAGGAAAGAGAAAAAAGAGAAAGGAAAGAAAGAGAAAGAAAGAAAGAAGGAAGGAAGGAAGAAAGAAAGAAAGAAGAAAGAAAGAAAGAAAAAGAAAGAAAAGAAAGAAAGAAAGAAAGAAAGAAAGAAAGAAAGACGGACAAATGAGCATGGCTGCATTCCAATAAAACTTTATTTACAAGAGCTGGCAGAGGGCCAGAGTTGGCCCATAGACTGTAGTTTGCTGATCCCTGATCAATGTTCTTTCTCATTTCCAGGTCTCACATTGCCTTTAGTCGTCAGTTTCTCGGCTTTTCTTTGTCTTTCATGACCTTGATATCTGTGAACAGTCCTGGTCAGGTATTGTGCAATATGTTGCTCAATTTGGGTCTGATATTTTCTCATAATTAGATTGAGGTTATGCATTATTGGAAAAACTACCCCAGGAGTGACGATGTGTCATTCTCAGTGCATCATATCAGGAAGTACATGATGTCAATATGGCTTATTACTGGTAACACTGATCTTGACCTATTGGTTACAGTGGTGTTTGCCAGCTTTCTCCATTATAAAGTTATTATTTTCCCCTTTGTAATTGATAGGTATTGGGGGAAATACTTTGCATCTGTGCAACTCTTGTTTCTCCTTAAACTTTCTCCTATGAGTCTGACATCCATCGGTGGGTCTTACCTGCAGCATTTGTTCCTGTGGTGTTCAGACAGTGATTTGCTGCTTCCCTGGTTCCTTCCACATTCATTAGAGGGAACTTCTCTTGAAGGAAAAATGGTCCCTTCTTCCCCATTTACTTATGCAATCAGTTATTTATATCAGTATGGATTAATGGATATTTATTTTATTTGATGAGGTAAAACCCCATAGTATAATGTACCTGGATGTGTTGCTTCACTGTTCCAGTTTTGACTCCTGGGAGTTACTTCTGGCTGGCTCCCACATCTTCTCCACAGTCCCCTCTTTTTTGAGCACATACTGACTTTCTGGCACCACCTGATGCTCCAGCCTCGTCTGGTACCTTCCCTGCCCCAGCCCTGGGCTCTGATGCTTCTCAGGAAGGTGCAGGCACTCTTGCCCTGACGACTCCTTCTTTTTTTTTTTTTTTTTGAGATGGAGTCTTGCTCTGTGGCCAGGCTGGAGTGCAGTGGCATGATCTCGGCTCACTGCAACCTCCATCTCCCAGATTCAAGTGATTCTCCTGCTTCAGCCTTCCGAGTAGCTGGGACCACAGGCACGTGCAACCACCCCAGCTAATTTTTTGTATTTTTTAGTAGAGATGGGGTTTCACCATGTTGGCCAGGATGGTCTCGATCTCTTGACCTCGTGTTCCACCTGCCTTGGCCTCCCAAAGTGCTGGGATTACAGGCCAGCCAACTCCTCCTTCTTCCTCCAGGGTACTCTTCCTCTCTCCCAGTGGCCACTTCCTCTTTGCTTCCTCCTCTGATGTGTAGACCTACCTCCTCCACGCAGCCTCCTCCCCTCCTGCGAGCCCTGGTCATGCCCGGTCTTCCTCCTGACCTATCATGGCTCCGGCTGCTTGCCTGGCTGGCCCCAGTTCAATGGCACCTGTCACCCACCTCATGGGTCTGGGCTATCTCCAAGGGATGCTTCTGAGGCCCCTGAGTTGACCTCTGGGCTTCTCCTCAAACATTGGGGACAGGCTGCTGTCCCCCTAGCCTGAGATGTCACCTCCAGGAAAGCATGGCTGAAAACCATGTAGCAACATCACTCATGGGTGCACACCACTGTGGTAGGCAGGAACTGAGAGGTGGCCGGGGCTGCAGCTCATGGATGGAGGTTGCCAGACAGTGGTGGTGTCGGCTTAAAGGTGAGCCTGCTGGCAGGAGCTCCTGGCCACATGGAGATTGAAGCGACTTCAGAGCTGTCTTCACTCCTCCCTTCCTCTCTGGTCTCCAAGCCAATGTGGCTAAGGACCATTTCTTGTGCCTGAAGGACATTAGTCAAACTTGTTTTAGTTTGTTCACTCATTCATTCACCATTCATTCATTCGACAGGTATTGAAGCATCTACTATGTGTCAGAGCTATTCTAGTTGGAGGCACAGCCATGAATAAAACAGGCAGAAATTGCTGCCAGTTCTAATAGGGAGAGACAAACAAAATAAAGTGTGCGTGTGCGTGTGTGTGTGTACACACATGTGCATGCAGTGGGAGCTATTCCAGGCTTGTGATGTTTGGTCAAAAGAGCATTCACAACTTTCTCTCCGGGGCAATGGATCCAGCTGCTTGCTGAGGTTAAATCAGCAGCAACTTAACACGGCTTTATTCAGCATGACGATTCTTCACTTGGGTCTGAGCAGCCCCATGACACATTTTCATTTTCTCCCCTTTCAGCCCCTTTGGATGGAAATGCTTAGAAACCTGGCATGTCAGAAATACAGGGGGGGCCTTCAAGGACATCTAGCTGAGTGGTTCTCAAACCAGGGTCCTAGGAACCCCCTGGGTCCTTGGGTGGGTGGAGGGGGAGCACTGTGAAGGGAGAGTAACCACTCCTCAGCTTCCCTTCTACCAGAGCAACTCCTTTTCACAAACGGGGCTTCTGTTTGGGATTTTATTTGGAGAAAGGGATTCTGGTGCTAAAAAACAAAGTTGGGTAACCCCTCATTTTACTCTTGTGAGGTAAGGTGGCACCCGGGTAAGAGTCCAGACCTGCCATCAGGCTGCCTGGGCTGGATCTTGGCTCTGCAACTTCCAACGTATTTAGCTCTCCAGATCTCAGCTTCCTCATTTGTAAAACGGGCTCATAGCAATGACTACTTCGACAGGGCTTTGGTGAGGGCTAGATAGCATAACCGGTAGCAGACGCTCACCAAGTCCTGATAAGTAGGCACTAAATCACTCCTATTTACAAATTTTAAATAAAAAAAGAGAAAGAAGTGATACCTGTTCTTAAGAACACTCAAACACAAGAGAATCCAAAAACCATTTTAGAAAATTTTAGCCGGGCACGGTGGCTCACGCCCGTAATCCCAACACTTTGGGAGGCCGAGGCAGGTGGATCACCTTGAGGTCAGGATTTCCAGACCAGCCTGGCCAACATGGTGAAACCCCATGTCTACTAAAAATACAAAAAAAAAAAAAAAAAAAAAATTAGCTGGGAGTGGTGGCACATGACTTTAGTCTCAGGTACTTGGGAGGCTGAGGCAGGAGAATCGCTTGAACCTGGGAGGCGGAGCCTGCAGTGAGCCAAGATCATGCCACGGCACTGCAGCCTGGGTGACAGAGTGAGACTCCAAGTAAAAAAAAAAAAGAAAAAAAATTTCCAGCCATACTCCCAAGAGTAAGTACAGGTAAAAGAGTTTGGTATATGTTCTTCCAGGCTGTTCTTCTATACATTTGCAAATTTGTAATATATATGTTCAGAAACACTTTTTGCAAAAGGATATTTCACTCTCCATTCTGCTTTGTAATTTGCTTTCTTTCACTTAGTAATATATCATGGGCGAGTTTCTTCACCTGTTCCAGAGCCTGACCACGTTCCTCTTCATGGCTGTATAGCATTCCATCCCAGGGACCTTCTGTCATTTTTAACCAGTCCCCAACTGAAACATATTTAGGTTGTTTCCAAGTTGTTGCTATCACAAACAGTGCTGTAATTAGCATATTTGTACCTACTTCTTTGAATTCTTGAGGTTTGCTGCAGGATAAATTCATAGAAGTGGAATTGCTGAGTCAAAAGGTTTTCCCATTTAACATTTTTATAGGTACTGGCAAACTGCCCCCCAAATAGATTGTACCAATTTATTCTCCCATCCATAAAGGAGGAGAAGGCCCTCTCTCCACACCCAGTCAGTGTTGGGGATGACATTCTCTCTGCTCCCTGCCCTGTGACAGATGAAAAATGTTATGCTTTTTTTTTTTTTTTCCTGAGACAGGGTTTCACTCTGTCACCCAGGCTGGAGTACAGTGGCTCATCCACAGCTTGGCTCACTGCAGCCTCAACCTCCTGGGCTCAGGTGCTCCTCCCACCTCAGCCTCCTCAGTAGCTATGACCACAGGCACACACCTTCTGCCTAGCTAATTTTTGTATTTTTTTTTGTAGAGACAGCGTTTTACCATGTTGCCAAGGCTGGTCTCGAACTCCTGGACTTAAGCGATCGGCCTGCCTTGGCCTCTCAAACTGCTGGGATTACAGGCATAAGCCACCGCGCCTGGCCTGTTTTACATCTCTTCAATGATTCATGATGCTCTCTGTGTGTCCCAGTGTTTCCTGGCCATTCATAGTCTTCTCTTCTGTGAACTGCCTCATCACATCTTTTGTTTTTGAATGAGGAAGCTGAGGTCCAGAGAGGCGTGGAGGTTTATCCAAGTTTGTAAACTCCAGTTCTCCCCACTGTTCCTCTTGCCATCTGTCGTGTTGGTGACTCAGTCTCCATTCACTTCTCTTTTAATAAAATAGTACCTGTCTGGGGTTGGATTCCCCCACGGACAGATGCCGAGTCAAAGGTTCAAATTCTCCTGAAGGAGAAATCTCATTAGAGAATGAAGGAAGCAGAACCAGGAGGGGGAAGAAGCTCTGGATGAGATTTTAGGGAAAGTCCTAGCTCAGGCCTGAACCTGGGGGCAGCTCTCAGGTGTGAATTCCACCTCGCCTGTCCTGCGTGGAGGCAAGGAAGTAGAGCAGCCCTGCTTCCTCACAGCTCAGGCTGGCACAGGCGGCCCCAGGGAGTGCAGAACAGGAACCCAGGCTCCGTGGGAGGGTCTTCTCTGAGGTGACCAGGGGCTCAGGAGTGAGGCACTAAAGTGCATAGTAGCTGGGCACAAGGACATGTTAAAAAGCGATGTCAGGAAGTCTGGAAAGGACACCAATATTGTCTTCTACTGTACCCTCATTTTCTTTGGGGATCCACTCCTCCCTTACCCCAGCCCAGCCTTTTGGGTTTCAGTGGAGCCTCAAGAGAGAGCTCTGCCTGGCTCAAGCAATTAGAACATTCTATCCCACTGGCCATGACTGATTTAGGGTTGGATCCACAACACAATCTGTCCCCTTGGAAGTCAACCCAGTAACTGTCTGGGGAGAGTAGTACTTGGTTCATTTTTCACTGTTGTACAGCACTCCACTGTGTGACAAAGTCTGGCTTTATGTACCCCTTCACCTGCCAGTAAACATTTGGGTGATCTCCGGTCTTTCCAGTTACGGATGGTGCTGCTGAGAATTGCTAAGAACATTCTTCTATGCATTGCCCAAAGCATGTGTGCACCTGGGAATGAAATGGAATGCAACATTCAACTTGGCAAGACAATGCCCCATTGTTCCCCAATGTGCTTATAACAATTGACACATCCACCAACAGTGGGTGAGCTGTTTGGAGTTTTCGCCAAACCATGATAATGCCAGATTTCTTACCTTTTGCCAATTTACTGGGTGTAAGAAGATAGCCCACCCTGGTCTTCATTTGCATTTTCCTGATTAATATGTATAGTCACCACTCACCACTCAGGTTTTCTGCGAAGTTATTTCTTCCCGATTCCTTTCCCACTGTTCTTTCTCACATAGAAGTCAGCCATTCTTCTTTGTTTACGCTCTTCCTTCTGTCTGGAAATGCCCCAAGGAAACTTTCCGCCCACGCTTCCACACCTGGTCCTGATGGCACCTCCTCCAGGAAGCCTCCTCTGATTCCCCTGTAAGAGGCAACTCCTCCTCGTGGTCCCCGAGGACCAGCACTGCGAGATCCCTGAGCACCGAGTCCTAAGTGAGTTTCCTCTCTCTCCTTCCCACCCCAGCCAGGCTGATCAGGTGACTCCTCAAAGAATAGGCTCAAAATGGTTTCTGTTTCCCTCCCTCCTACTTTGGGTTTACCCCATGCTTGTGACAACAGGATGGGCACAATTATGGATTACAATGTCAGTGTGAATCAATAACCCAAAGCATTGCCCCCACCCTCATCCCCACAGTGACTTGCCAGAGAAATCCGGGCAGGTGTTTTCACCCCTGCCACCTCCAAAGGAAAGCCGGTGGGCACTCTGCTCACATTTTCTGTGCCTGTCAGAGAAGGATGAGCATGCCCATCCATCAGCTTGTCCTGGGAACACCCCAGTAGCGGGAGCGCCTCAGCTTTTCGCCCTTGCTCATCTCCACCCTCCCAGGCTCACCCACAGCCTTAGAAACGGGCGACCGTTCCCTGGCTCTGACTCAGTGTGTGGTGTTTATCTTCCTGTGAAAAACCAGAAATTATAAAAACTCAGAGAAGGCTGCACCTCTGCCAAAAAAAGATGATTCCACCTCGAGACACAGCTCTCCCTGGGGCTGTGGGGTTGGCAGCTGCAATGTTCCCGAGGTTTCAATGAAACTGAATGCCCCAAAACAATGCATGCTGATTTGCAAACCTCAGATGGAACCAAAATTTTCATTTTCCCCCCATGCACTACAAAGCAAGACAGAGATTTTGGCTCAGATTTTTGGCTCAGCTCCCAAACAGCCCAGTGTGAACCAGAACCCAGGCGTCCCCACAGGGTCTGTGTGTCGGGCTCTGCTTCTCCCCCGACTCTTCTGTCTCCGGGTCCTGCAGACTGTGGAGGGGATAGGCCATAGGAAAGGATTAAGTCTCCTCATCTGCCACTTTATTGTTGGTCTAGAACTTTCTAGACCTTGAGGATTTTGACAAAATGTGAATCTCCAATTATTTTGTGCAACAGACATTTCAGAGGCAGAATGGTGGGAGGCTGTTGAATGGTGGGTGCACTGGATACTTTAGGCAAATTACTCGATTGAGCATAGCCTGTTTCTCCTTTGTAAAGTAGAGAAGACAGTACCTACTTTCTCCATTTCACTGTTTTCTTCTGTGGATCAAAATGAGACAGCATTAAAGGACTCTGTGGTAGGGGTGGTTCCCAGTCTTAAGACTTCTTGGATCATGAAACATGACACAACATGGATGAAACTTGAAAATATGAAGCTAAGTGAAAGAAGCCAGGCACAAAAGACCAACGTTGCATGATTCCATTTATATGAAATGTCCAGAATGGACAAATTCATAAAGACAGAAAGTAGATTAGTGATTGCCAGGGGCTGGTGAGAGTGTGGTTAGAGGGGATTGGTGAGTGACAGTTCATGGGTATAGTGTTTATTTCTGGAGTTGATGAAAATATTCTGAAAGTAGACAGTGGTGCTATATATAGTGGGGATACGAGTGAATATACTAGAAACCATTGAATGGTACATCTTATTTTTGTTTCATTTATTACTATTATTTTTTTGAGACAGGGTCTCCCCTCCATCACCCAGGCTGGAGTGCAGTAGCATGATCATGGCTCACTGCAGCCTCAAACTCTTAGCTCAGGTGATCCTTCCACTTCAGCCTCCCAAGCAGCTGGGATCACGGACATGCACCACTATACTCAGCTAATTTTTAAGTTATTTGTAGAGATGGGTTCTCCTTATGTTGCACGGGCTGGTCTTGAACTCCTGGACTCAAGTGTTCCTTGTGCCTCAGCCTCCCAAAGTGCTGGGATTACAGGTTTGAGCCACTGCACCTGGCCAATGGTACACTGTAAATCAATGAATTGTATAGACTGTGAATTATATGTCAATAAAGCTGTTATAAAGAAGAAAAGAGCATATGCTCAGATCACTAGATATTTTGAGTTTTAAGAGAAGCAGTGTTTCAGGATTAGGTTAGCTACCTATAACAGTAACTTCACCATTACAATGGCTTAAGTAAGAAAGAAGTGCATTTTTACTTATGGAGAAGTCAGGAGGTAGGTAGTTCAGGGCTGGTTTTTGTGGCTTCTTAGAGTCTACAGGGACTTAGGTTCTTCTCTCTTTCTCCTGTGCCATTCTCAGCCAGTGGCTTCCACTGTCAAGGCCAATTCAGAGTTCAAAATGGCCGCTTGTTTTTATCCAGGCAGCAGGAAGAAGAAAGGAGGAAAGAATGAAAGCCACCCCACAACGCTTGCGCCACCTTCTTCTTTCATCTCATTGGCCAAAACTTAGTCACATGGTCTCACCTTGCCACAAGGGAGGCTGGGAAATGTAGTCTTTTAGTTGGGCACATTGCTGCCCTGTCTAAAAATCAGGATTTGTAATTAAAGAAGCAGGGAAAACAGATTCTGGCTTGGTAAACATCAGCGTCTGCCACTGCTTTTAGGTGAAATTCTGGTTGGTAATTTGACACCCCCCCCTTTTTAAAAATACCTTGCAGAACAAACTGAACACACCTGCAGTCTGGACTCACTGCAGGTAGGCCTGCTGGATTGGCTGTGGCTCTGTGGGGAGACGGGAGTGGGAAACCTTGTCCGCTATGGCTTTGCAGATGTCACTGGTTTGAAAACAGGTATAGTTAAAATAAGGACAGTGCTGAGTCACTGTGAGATGGTGGAGAGAGGGAACACACAAGTGCTTGGCAAACACAGGGAGCACAAACCACACGAAGTCACAGTGTGGCTCTGCCACCGCATGGCTCAGACAAAAGCTCTGGGCTTTGCACAGAGGCTCCACAGCATCCAGGCTGCTGGGCAGACAGGAAGGGGCACGGCAATCTGAGTCATGGCACCCTTCCTGTTATGTTCTGCGTTTTGCATTTTCTTTGAATATAAACCGAAAGCATTACAAACTATAGATGTAATTTGGACATGAAGGAGCAAGGACAAAAAGCCAATAATTACTCACTCTGGACATGACCCTGTCACTGCCTCACCTTCACTTCCAGCAAGGCAAGAGCCATTCACACTACTAATGACGTCTCCTGGAAAGATCGCATAATAAGCCTTGGTCAGAAAGCTATATTTTTTGATAGGCAGGAAGCCCATGGACCTTTACTGCAATGTGTTCCGCAGGCTGCTCTAAGTTGCTGAGAAGGCCTGTCGGGGAGAGGAAGCGGGCCTTGGGTATAGTGGCATGGCACTCTCGGATGCATCATGCCTACTTCCCAGGTGCAGGAAGGCTCAGGTGTGCAAGCCCAGAGGGTCGAGGAGTGCTGGGCCAGCCCAAGACAGGCCATAGAGGTTCCAATATTGTCATGAGCTCGTAGAGTGACTTTCTTTTCTCATTTTCAAAAGATGAGGCTGTGCGAAACTTCTTTCTGGGGCATCTCCCTTGCTGTCAAACCAAGTCTCTCATCTTCTAGGAGTCAGGTCCTTTCATGGTGGCGGATCTTGGAGTTAGACAAGCCTGGCTCAATATACAGCTCCAGTTATTTATTGTATCCCAAAATGCAGTGGCTTGAAACAGCACCATTTGATTAGATATGAATTTGGGTAGGTGGGCCTCCATCAGGAGATCTTTCGGTTCCACATGGCTGTGGTTGGGGCTCATTCAGGGGTACTTACGTAGCCACTGGTGTGGGTCTAGAGGGAACCTGGTGGCTTGGGTGGTGCCTGGAAGACTGGGCTCCTCTGGGCCTCTCCACGTGGCCTTCTCAGCCCAGTAGCTGGACTTCTGACATGGCAGCTCAAAGCTCCAAGAGATGGGAAATGGACCCAGAGATGGATTCTTAGTCCACTGCTCTCTTACTCATCCTCAATTTAAAAGAAACACTGGAGGCAGTATTAAAGATTCATACCCCAAAACAGCCCCAATTTTCCATCCCCAACCTGTATCCATTTCCTTTGAATGTTATATAGAGTAGCCTTGACATAAGTAATTCCATCTTAGAAGAAGTCTGAATCTTACATTTCGCAAGGCTGTTTGCCAACAGGGAACAGATGTTTTCCCTGATCAATAAAGACTGCAACTGGCCAGATAAGGACATAACCAAACACACCCTGCCACTGTCAGTCCTCACCAGAGGACTCTGTGGCCATAAAAAGAGCTGGACTTCCACCGCTCAGAACAGCTGTCTTGATAAGCGCCTGGCATCTGCCTCTAAAGACTCTGCCTACATCAAAGACTCTTCCTTGCAAAGCTGTGACGCTGCTGAGCTGCTCAAGCCGGACCAGAATATTCTTTTTGTTCACATCGCTCTCCCTGGACTGGCTTATTAACCCTTTTTCCTATCCCTTTTCTCATGCCATGTTATTTTGTTTGATGTGTAATTTTCAATCTATAATGTTTATATATTGATAAGTATGTTATGTATGGCTTGCAATACTGACTGATCTGTGGAGTGGCTCGAGCCTGTGTGCTTGAGCCTGTGTGAATGCCAAGTCCTAAAAATTGTCTCCTCCTCCTTGGGAACTCCATAGAGCTGGTGGCTTTTATGATCGAAGTAGTATATAAAAAAAAAAAAAAGCCTGACATTGTGGAAAGATACAAACAAACATGTGGGAGACCTACTTATCTCTGGCCTTGAACCACTCATGGTAAATGTGACTTTGCAGTTCCTCCCACCAAAAGGTACAGTCTATCTCCCCACCATCTGACTCAGGGCTTATCTATGGCCCATAGGAGGTGCCAGAAGTGATGGTGTGTTAATTCCAAGCCTAGCCCTCAAGAGGCTTTTCAGCTTCCCTCTCTCTCTTTCCCCAACCTTCCCACACCCTGACCCCTGTGATTGGCATGAGGATATGCCCAGGCTAGCCTGCTGGAGGACCAGGCTCCTAGAGGAGCCAGGGGCCCCTGACCTCAGCCAATGGCACACATGTGAGTGAGCCTGTTGGAGGCCACAACTGCTCAGCCAAGCCCAGACCAGATCAGCAGAATCGCCCTGTCAAGCTGCGGATGCCAGTGGCATCATAATATTTTCATTTGAAAAGAGAAGCAGCCAGGCACGGTGGCTTATGTCTCCAGCACTTTGGGAGGCTGAGGTGGGCGGATCACCTGAGGTCAGGAGTTCGAGACCAGCCTGCCAAACATGGTGAAACCCCGCCTCTACTGAAAATACAAAAAAAAATTAGCTGGGTGTGGTGACACATGCCTGTAACCCCAGCCACTAGAGAGTCTGAGGCAGGAAAATCACTTGAACCCAGGAGGCAGAGGTTGCAGTGAGCTGAGACTGGGCCACTGCACTCCAGCCTGGGTGACACAGTGAGACTTGGTCTCAAAAAAAAAAAAAAAAAAAAAAAAAAAAAAAAAAAAAAAAAGAAAAGAGGACCATTAGGAATAAATTAAACTCCAAAGAGTGAGAACAGTGGGATTGAAGCCTTGTGGCAACTAAATAAGATGGTATTTTAGGGCAGGCAACCCCCATGGCCTGTTGGGAACCAGGCTGCACAGCAGGAGGTGAGCAGCGGGCAGGTGAGTACTTCCGCCTGAGCTCTGCCTCCTCTTGGGTCAGCAGTGGCACTAGATTCTCATAGGAGCATGAACCCTATTGTGGGTTGTACACTCTGTATGAGCATCTAATGCTTGATGATCTGAGTTGGGAGAGTTTCATCCCAAAACCTTCCCCCTCCCACCCCCGGTCTGTGGAAAAATTGTCTTCCATGAAATCAGTTTCTGGTGCCAAAAAGGTTGGGGACCACTGTTTTAGAGGCAAGGGACCCCTCTCTGCCTCTGATCCCCAAATGCACTGACTCCTCTCAGCTCTGCAAACCTAAGGCTGCCTCGGTCCAAATAGAGGTTCCCAACTAGAAGTGATTTTCAGATCCTTAGTAACTGGTATGGCACAGGCCGTCAGCCATTGGAATACACCCAGCCAGGGCTCTCATCAAGCGCCTACTGTATGCCAAGCTCTGTTCTGTGTGCTGGGGATGTGCCAGTGGAAAAAAGTCCAAATGCTCACGAGGAGAAGCTGTTGTTCTAGTGGAAAGGAGCAGATGATAAACAACTGATTAAATGAAATCCATGGCGGCAGATGTCAGTAAGAGTCACAGAGGAAATCAAAGCTGGGTAAGGGGAACCACAAGTGCTGGGCAATGGTGGCTGCACTTTGAGTAGGTGGTCATGGAAAAGCTCATGAAGGTGACATTTGAGCAAAGATGTGGAGAGAGTGGAGCCACCCAGACATCTGGGGGAACAGAGTTCCAGGCAGAGGGATGAGCATGTGCAAAGGTCCTGAGGCAGTGGTGTGCCAGGCACATTCCAAGAATAGCAAGGGGCTGGGTGTGGCTACTGTGGAGGGAGAGAGGGACAGTGGGAGGAGATGAGAGGCAACAGGACACCATCTGGGTAGGGCCTTTGGGAGACCGCAAGGACCTGGGCTTTGCTCCAGAGGACACGGGAAGTCACTGTTGGGCTCTGAGTCAAGGAGGGACATGATCTGATCCCTCCAGTTGCTGTGTGCAAGGAGGAAGCAGGGAGACCCCTGATGGTCCATGGAGTGGGAAGGTGGCTTGGATCAGAGGAGAAGGGCAGAGGTGCTCAGATCCCGGATCTGTGTTGACGGGATTTCGGTGATTGAACTTCTTTAATTCCCACAACAACCCTATAGGAAGTCATATTTATTGGATGCGAAAACAGCTCAGAGGTGACAGAACTGCCTGAGGCTTGACAGGAGCAGAGAGTGGAGGGGCAGGGCCTGACCCCATTTTCCAGATCCCTGTTGGTTCCTGTGGAGTCAACAGCCTGGTTTGGTGATGGCCATCGGGGCTCCCAGAGGAAGTGACATTGATGCTGAGACTTGGAGGACCTGGAGGCATGAGCCAAGCTGCAGCCCTGCTCCCTAGAGATCACCATCTTCAGAAACTCCCAGGCCCCTGCTCTTTCAACATCTTTCAGCCTGACGTGTGGCCAAAGCATGACAAACCTCCATGGGTGAGCACAAATGCAGGCGCCTCCCCTTTCGGGCCAGGATGGAGAGGAGGCAGGGCGTGTAGAGAAGCAGGAGGAATCTATCTTCACCCTCACAATTCCTTAGAGTCAGCTGGCACCGAGACCTGGGCCTCCCTCTGCTCGAGTTAGGCTTGGGAGGGCCCCGAGAGGTGTGTAGGAGCCTGTCAGGCCAACAGAGCCTGGGCTGAGGGAGGTGTCCCAGGCAGAAGGAGTGAAGGTGTAGAGGAGGGCTGGGATGGGAGTTGGGGGCAGAGCAGGAAAGGGCTGCCCAGGCTGTGGAGCTTATCTTAGAGGCCACTGGGTGCCTGTGAAGTTGACTTTTCTTTCTTTAAGAGACAAGGTCTCGCTCCATTGCCCAGGCTGAAGTGTGGTGGCACAATCATGGCCCACTGCAGCCTCTACCTCCCAGACTCAAGCAATCCTCCCACCTCAGCCTCCCAGAGTGCTGGGATTAGAGGTGTGCACCACTGCACTTGGCCCCGGAAGTGGGCTATTTTTTAAAGTAAGTTTTTATTAAAGTCAAACATGCATACAGAGGTAAGTACAGTCCTTTTTCAAGTTTTTTTAAAACCTTTTATTTCTTTTTTCTCCTGGAGATCATGGAACACAGGATGTCCTCACATTGGCTACACCTGTGCCACCTGCACCTGGGTCAAGAAGCATCACAGCTAGGCCCCCAGGGCTCCTTGAGTCTCCTCTCAAGGTCACCACTCTCTGATCTGCTCCCATATGGTGGTTTTGCCTGAGGTGGGCTGTTTTGGCATGTGCCCTTCGGGTCTCTCTTTGGGATTCTCCCTGTGGAGGGTCACTGAGCAGTGTGCCACTGTCTGCTGGATTACAGGCCCTTTATTTGTTCCTCCATGATGGGACGAATAGGGTGACTCATTTGGGTTGTTGTCTGGATGGGGGTCTCATTAGTGGAGCTGCTCTGGCCCTTCTTGCATCCTGTCCCTTCTTGCACATCTGTCAGGTGTCTGCCTGCCCTGGAATGCCTGGGTCCTGGGAGAGATGTTTGTTCTGTGATGACCGATATTGCTGGACAGTTTTCCTACATGGTTGTACCAGTTCATGTGGAAGTGTTTTAACTGACGAGCAGCCATCGTATTCTCTGTTCCCTGCACCCCAGTGCTACCCTCTGCCATCGCCATGGGCCTCTCCAGGACCCTGCCCACCACATGGTGGGTGGATCCCACACATGTGGTTGGCCACTTCCCTGACCAATGGGCAGCATATGACATTGGCCACTCTGGGCAGTGAGACCCTCCTCTCTGCTCCTGGGGTCTCACCCCCTCCTGGGTGCATTTCTGCCAGGGCCCATCAAGGCCTTGCACCCATTGCCAGCTCCTCAATGTGGGCCCTCCCTTTCTTACTTCCCACAGCCATGGGAGATCTTACTCACTCCCCAAGCTTCCGTAATGGCTGTGTCAATGCCTCCCTGTCATGGGACCCTCTTTTCTGAGGGTTAGCCCTGGCCACCCAGCCTCCACTAGACATCCCTCTTGGCCACACCCTGGGCTCTCAGACTCCCTGCATCCAGAGCAGGACCTGCCATCTGCCTCTCAACCTCGCCTTCCTCTATGCCCACCTTGTGACCTCAGAGGGGGCTGGTGGGCCACCTCGCTGGGCATGCCAGTCCTCCCTCTGTGGCTCAGTCAGTCCCTGGCCACATGATGTCCATTCTTTCTGTCTAATCTCACAAATATTTCCTCTTCTCTCTACCCCTGCAGCCACTCTGACTTCCCCTGTTGAAAATTATCACTCCTCTCTCTGTGTCCCCCCAATGCTGTACATCGTCAGGAAATTCTACTCACCATAAAAGGGCCTCCCACTATGGCCTGAAAAAAAGACAGGAAGAGGGGCTCACAAGATGGCTGATCAGACAGCTGTATGAGCCTCACAGCCATGGCACCCTCCCCAGAGGTTTCTGCAGCTGCCACCACCTCCTTAATGACAGACAAGCTTGGCCTAGACAACCCTGCCTATGTGCCTGGCAGAGGACAGTCAGTCAGCAATCAGCCCAGGGGACTCTGGCCAGAGCAACCAAACTAGGGTACAGCCCTTTGAGCAATCCAGCAACTGGTACAACCATGTAGGAAAGCTGTCCAGCAGCATCGGTCATCACAGAACAATTAGAAGCAGATCTTTCAAAAAATAATCGAGCTTTGAGTGTTCTTCGAAGGACAAAGAGTGGGAGTGCAGTTGCCAACCGAGCTAACCAGGGCAAGGAAAATTCTGAAAACATCACCACCCCTGAAGTCTTTCCAAGGTTGTACCACCTGATCCCAGATGGTGAAATTACCAGCATCAAGATCAATCAAATGGATCCCAGTGAAAGCCTCTCCATTATGCTGATGGGAGGCAGTGAAACCCCACTGGTCCGTATCATCCAATACATTTATCATGATGGGGTGAATGCCAGAGATGACCAGCTACTACCAGGAGACATCATCCTAAACGTCAATGGGATGGACATTAGCAAAGTCTCTCACAACTATGCCCTGCATCTCCTGTGGCAGCCCTACCAGGTGCTGTGACTGACTATGCTGCACAACCAGAAGTTCTGCAGCACGAACAGTGGACAGGCCCTGGATGCCTATGGACCCCAGGATGACAGCTGCCATGTGATTTGCAACAAAAGTAGCCCCAAGGAACAGCTTGGAATAAAATTGGTGTTCAAGGTGGATGAGCCTGGGGTGTTTATCTTCAACGTGCTAGATGGTGGTGTGGCTGGTTGACATGGTCAGCTGGAGGAGAATGATTGTGTGTTAGCCATCAATGGACATGACCTTCAATATGGCAGCCCAGAAAGTGCTGCTTATCTGATTCAGGTATTGCTGGCCCTCTTCACCACTGTATGGACTTATGCAATGCCAAGAAGGTAGAAAGCTGCACCATGATCCAGTGTCCAGCTCTGAAAAATGCTGCTCCTTGTGTGGTGGCATGTTTGACTCCCACCTCTCTGCTCTTGGAAGTTGCTGGCCTATGTTGCATCCTGATAGTACCAGCAGTTTTTATCATCCATAACGATGGCAGTGGCAGGCTGTCTGGAGTAGCTGCTGCCATCACGCTGGCTACAGCAGGGAGGCACAGCTGGGACTGCACACTCCATGGAGCTGGTGGGAACCTGGGACAAGTGGAAGCCCCACCCCTTCTGAGTTGGTAGGGCAGGAGCTCCCTGGGTGCAGCCACAACTGCCCAAACTGTGGCTGCAGACCTGGGCCTCCCGGGCCATGGAGCAGGCAGGAGCCCCACCCCACCAGGTGCAGCTGCAGTACACCCAAATCACTGCTGTGGACCCAGGCATCCCTGCACTCTTAGGGGCCCAGGAAGGCTCCCTCTGCCCTAGGAGGCTTGGAAGTACCTGGCTTCCCCCTGCTGTTGGCACCCACTTTGATCTTGGAGCAAAGTTGGGACCAAGCCTGGGCACTGTCAAGGCCTGGCCAGGTATGCACACACTCAGTGCAATGCTGACATGCCAGTCCCCTGCTGCCTCAGCTGTCTCCAAACTTTGGACACCAGCAAGCATAAGAGAGAAGCCAATGGGGTGCAGATGGTAGCTGAGTGCTGGCCTGCAGGTGCCCCTTGGCACCTAAAGCTTGGCCACCATGAATGGCAGCAGGAGGCAAATAGGTTCCTGGGTGGAAGAGGGTGGATCTCTGGTGAGGCCCTACCTTCAGGCCAGAGAGGGCCTGAAGTCTAGGGGCCAGGCTGCCAGTTCCATGGACCAGAGTGGGAACTTGTGGTGCCTTTTCCAGACCCACCCATGACTGCCCATGGACCAATTGGCACTCACTTCCTCCCTCTGAGGCCCATAAAAGCCCCAGGCTCAGCCAGAGCGGAGCAGATGTTGGGACAACCAGCTGCAGAGAAGAGCTGCCCACTCCAGGGACCCCTCTGCTGAGAGCTTCAGAGAACGATGGGATGACCTGCCACAGAAGGAGCTACCCACTCCAGGGCCTCCTCTGAGCTATTCTATCACTCAATAAAGCTCCTCTTCACCTTGCTCACCCTCCACTTGTCCACATACCTCATTCTTCCTGGATGTGGGACAAGAACTTGGGACTTGTTGAATGGCAGGTCTGAAAGGGCTATAACACAAACAGAGCTGAAACATGCCCCTTGTTTGCAACATTGCAGGTGAGGAGAAGGAGAGAAGAGCTGTAATCCTTCAGAGATCCCAGACCTGGGAGCTCCCTGAGCCAGGGCTGTGCCTCCCTCTTTGGGACCCTGCAGTTCCTGGAGTCTCCAAGCTTCCAGGCACCACTGTGTCCCCCAGTGGCAGCCATGGAAGCTACTTGCATTGCACCTGGTCCAGCTGCAGCCTCACGGAGAGCCTGTACCCATGCTGGCACCTGGAGCTGCCCGCCCTGCTGCAGCAGCTGGTGTGCCTGTGTGCAGTGACCAGACCCCATGCTCATTCACTCACACACCCCTCACTGCCCCATGCCTGGCTCGCCCTTGCCAGGCATGGGATCCAGGCTAGTAACATGAGCCGGCACAGCCTGCCAGGCCAAGTGGGCAGAATGAGCCCAGAGGGTCCAAGCAAAACTCAGGCAAAACGTACCACTGGCCACAGAGGTTTCTGGCCAGAAAAGCAACACCTCAAGGATCCCATAACATTTTGGAGGGCTTGTCCAGGATCTGCAGAAGGGTGAGTAAAAGCAGATCTACTCTTTTTTTTAATTTTATTTTTATTATACTTTAAGTTTTAGGGTACACGTGTGCAGATCTACTCTTTCTGTCCTTTTTTCAAAGTCTCTAAACTCCACAATAGTCAAAATGAAAGAAAAATACCAGGCCTCTATCAGCCAGTTAAGAGCAACTAGTGTGGGTGCCAGACAGGACACAGAGGACAGGCTTGCTGGGGAGGACATTGTCAACCCTCCATTACCCTCAGATGTTGGGAATGTTGGCTTTGTTCCAACCCAGTTTTCTTTCACAGAGGTCTAGCCATTGTGTGGGACCGGAAGGAGGTCCTGAGGCAACTGAGGGTATCTGGCCAAGGCTACCCTTTGGCCTAATTCAAAGGCCCCTGGACTAACTCCAGTCCCTGACCACCTGTTACAGTGTCAGCGCTAGGACCTCTGGTCTTTCTTAACATTCTTTCTTTCTTTCAGGATATCAAGGTTCCTATTTCTTCTTTATGTACAATGTTAAATGTTAAGGATGTTGCCAGGCACAGTGGCTCACGCCTGTGCCAGCACTTTGGGAGGCCGACGTGGGTGGATCACCTGAGGTTAGGAGTTCGAGACGAGCCTGGCCAAATGGCAAAACCCTGTGTCTACTACAAATACAAAAAAATTAGCCTGGCGTGGTGGTGCCTGTAATCCCAGGTACTCAGGAGGCTGAGGCAGGAGAATCGCTTGAACCTGGGAGGTGAAGGTTGCAGTGAGCTGAGACTGTGGCACTGCACTCCAGCCCAGGTGACAGAGCAGGACTCTGTCTCAGAAAAAAAAAAGTTAAGGATGTTATTGCAAACCAGAGCTATTACTGGATTGAATGAGCATTTGGCTTAGTCATCAGAAGTCTAAAATAGAAGGTTAAGAGTAGCACAGAAGCCAAGTGTGCCTTGGTATCTGTACATAAATTCGTGGCAAAAATGTTCTTGTCATTTCCTTGGGTGACAACTTAGTGCCAAGCACCTTGAGGCACAGAAAAGAAGCACGGCCTCAAGAAGGAAGCCTTTCTGTAAACACGGGGGCAAGTGGTCCATGGTCCCATATGTGCAGGCCTTCTTTGCCTTGCAGGGTAGCCTGGACCTTTGTTGATGTAGGATTGATTCAGCCCTCCTACCGGCCATCTCAGGAGAGGCTGCAAGGGGCAATACCAGGGAAGCAAACCCCAAAAGTACCTCCAGCAGGAGAATCAACCCCCTCTGCTCCTCCCTATCCAGGTTATCTCTCAAGCTTGCCCCAGCCTAGGAATCCTCATTTTAGGCAGGTCCCAGTCTCAACTGCCCCTACAACAGATGCCTGGTGAATATGGCCCCATTAAGGTCCAGGTCCCCTTTTCTCTACAAGACTTAAGGCAAATTAAGGGGGATCTTGGCAAGTTTTCAGGCAGCCCTGACAGGGATATAGAGACTTTCCAGAACTTAATCAAAATTTTTGAGCTCTCCTGGAAGGATGTCATGTTACTTTTGAATCAATCCCTGACCACCACTGAAAAGCAGGCCACCCTGCAAGTGGTAGAGAATTTGGGGGATGAGCTTTGTATCTTACATAGGGCCAAGGAAGGGAATGAGACTTACATGATTGGAAAAATAGCAGCACCACTGGAGGACCCTAAATGGGACCCTAAGGATGAAATGGGAGAATGGAGAGGGAAACACATTCAGGTGTGCATACTGGAGGGCTTGTGAAGAACTAGGACTAAGCCTCTCAATTCCTCCAAGATCACCATGACAGATCAGGGATTAGATGAGAATCCCACTGCCTTCCTGGAAAGGCTAAGAGGGGCCTTGGTAAAGCACACCTGTCTAGCTCCTGATTCAGTCGAGGGACAGCTAATCCTAAAGGAAAAGTTTATCACAAAAGTGGCCCCCGGATATCAGGAGGAAGCTACAGAAACAAGCTATAGGACGAGATAGTACTTTAGAGAACGTCCTAAAAGTGGCCACCTCAGTCTTTTACAATAGGGACCAGAAGGAAGTCCAAAAAAGAGAAAGGAAATACAAGAAAAAGGCAAAGCCTCTAAAAGCCACCTTGCAGGCTCACAAACCTCAGAGTCCCCAAGATGCATGACCGTGAGGGGCATCTCAGGTCTTTCCTCCACCATGTCAAGAGTCATGGTAAAAATCACTGTATTATCTGCCCCTCCATGAGTTCAAAAGCTAGAAGTATTGAAGTATTGGCCATTTGGCATGGCTAAGGTCAGGTAATAAGAGATTTAAAAGGACTTCTTAAAGAGGAGCCCTATGGTTGAAAGTCAACTTTTGGGAGGCCAAGGTGGGCGGATCACGAGGTCAAGAGATTGAGACCATCCTGGCCAACATGCTGAAACACAGTCTCTACTAAAAGTACAAAAATTAGCCAGACATGGTGGCATGCACCTGTAGTCCCAGCTACTCAGGAGGCTGAGGCAGGAGAATCACTTGAACCCAGGAGGCAGAGGTTGCAGTGAGCCGAGATCGCACCACTGTACTCCAGTCTGGATGACAGAGCAAGACTCTGTCTCAAAAAAAAAAAAAAAAAAAAAAAAGATGGGTATCCAAGCTGCAAGCTATAGGTCAGTTTAATTAAAGATGGATGTCCACGCTATAGGTATATTTAAAAGACTTTTGTTGTCTTTTCTCTTCACGGATCTTGTTTTTCTGGAAAAAGTTTTCTTCTTCTCAGTCGACTGAACTATTTTTCTTCATTTTTGTCTTGCCACTCTTAATGCACACATGAGAGGCCCCACGAGAACTTCTGATGGCTGGGACTCTTTGGGAAAATGGAGGAGGCACCACGGACCCTGTTTTGGGAAAAACCTGTTTTCCTCACAGAACTCCGGGGATTAGAAGCAGATGCATCCCTCTCAAAATTTGTTTTTGTCTTCCAGCTAGGCCTACTTATTAGGGCTTAGAAACTGCACGTTTTCCTGGCCTTCGTTCTTGAAGGACTCCATCCCAAGGCCAATAATCCAACTAAGAGATTGGCAATCCAATTAGGAGACTGGCAAATGAAAAATTTTACAACTACTGGATCTTCTTCTGTCTGTTTGTGTAGTTATGTATGTGTCAGGTGTGACACATTAAAAAAAGTTCTAATTGATTGGCTTAAAGAAAAATAAGTGCCTAGATCAAATATTTTGAAAGAAAGATAAAGCTGTAATGCCTTTTAGTTCACGTGACTTTCATCTTTGAAAAATAAAATATCTTCAACATGTAGACATATAGACCAAATTATGCAGGTCAGATATTAGGTTTGCTAAATACTTTAAAGGTTATGAACTGCTTCTTTCTTTTTTGAAAATTGTTTAACTTTCCTGCTTTACAGTTTCGTAGGGCCTAGGGACGTAGAGAGTTAACTACACCCATGCTGGAAAGAGTCAGACCTTATCTGCACCTAACACATAATTAAAATAACTTACCAGGTTTTACACCAAAATTAAAAATTGCCAAGAGTTACCATTATAACGTGTAATTTGAGACTACTTAAAAGGAGATTTACATGTAAAATGTGTAAGTAAAGTAAAGTAAAGTAAAATGTGTCTTTAGTAAAAGAATATAAGAAGGCACAGGAATGTAAATGTTTGCCTAGTTTAGAGGGTTAAAGGATTGCTTTAAATTAGATAAGATAAAGCTAAAGGTTTAAACAAGTTATGGGAGGTTTTTAAAGATTAATCTTGAAAAAGAAATTCTATGTGTGAACATATTGACTAAATTCAAAAGGGCATTATTTGGTTTTTCTGTAAATTGAACATTGGAATAAAAGCACAAGAGTTTCTCAGAGCACTGACCTCCTGTTTAACAAAGATTTGTAAAGAGTTATAAAAGGATTAGGAGAATCTCAGCTCATGGTCAAACTGATTAAGATTTCAGGTAATGTTAAAGGATGATGAAAGATTTTTGTTTGCCTTGCAAATAAACTACCGAAAGAAGAAGGGAAAAACAAGAGAAAGATTGTTTGGAAAGCTAAGTCTTCTCTCTTAATGTGTAAAGGTTTTTACCTTCTTTTTTTGAGTCATCATTTTGGCTAAATAAGTGACTTACGGTAACCTGGAATTCTAGTTCATAATGTCAAGTGTTTTAAACCTTTAACACATTTGATAGGCTCCCCAAAATCAAATTTCAGCTTCAAAATTGTCTTTTCTGACCCCTGGAGCATCCAAAGGAGAGGTAAACAGGATTATGTGACATGTTTAGTCACATGGAATTGTCAAAATAAAGTGGTGTTTGATCTTCTTCAGGTTACATTTTAGTGAATAATGTTAATATGTGTTTCAAAATGTATGGGATTTCTAAAATTCTGATGTCTGAGTATGTGTTTTCAATCATAATTAGGGTTACTGTGTTAGGTTATTGTTGACCACAGAGGTGATCAAATTTCTTTACCAATGGTGTTTTTGACTGTGACTATCCTAGGACACTGTGATATTCACAGGCAATTGCTGTCTTGTTTTAATCCTCTTCAAAAGATGGATTATAGTCCTTGAGTGCAGGTTTCTGATAACTTTGGAGATTGTGAACAAGAGTTGACTGGGTGGACCGAACTTATGGAAGACTGAGGTAATCTTTTTTGACTTTTTGCTTGGAACATTGCTGATCCTTTGTTTTGTTTTTCAGAATCAAGGAAGCTTTTCTTTTGAGTTATTTGTCGCCTTTGACAATTGTGGGGACAACCAGTGATTTCTGACTGCAGAGAGTGGGCAGAATGAGCCCAGCAGGTCTGAGCAAAACTCAGGCAAAAGATGCCACCAGCCACAGATGTTTCCGGCCAGAAAAGTGACATCCCAAGTATCTCATAACAGTAGTGGATTTTGGAAAGAAAAGAGCCAATTACAGGCCGAATACAAAGGAAGATGCTTGCTCTGCAAGAAGTCACAGTGTAACGCTCCTGGACTCCTCCTTCCAGCTATAAGAGATAGCCTTTGTTATTTAAAAACGGGTAAATATAAGGTATAAGGAAGGGATCCAGTTTCAGCTTTCTACATATGGCTAGTCAGTTTTCCCAGGACCATTTATTAAATAGGGAATCCTTTCCCCATTTGTTGTTTTTGTCAGCTTGTGAAAGATCAGATTGTTGTAGATGTGTGGTATTATTTCTGAGGGCTCTGCTCTGTTCCATTGGTCTATATCTCTGTTTTGTTACCAGTACCATGCTGTTTTGGTTACTGTAGTCTTGTAGTATAGTTTGAAGTCCAGTAGTGTGATGCCTCCAAACCACAATGAGATACCATCTCACACCAGTTAGAATGGCGATCATTAAAAAGTCAGGAAACAACAGGTGTTGGAGAGGATGTGGAGAAATAGGAACACTTTTACACTGTTGGTGGGACTGTAAACTAGTTCAACCATTGTGGAAGACAGTGTGGCGATTCCTCAAGGATCTAGAACTAGAAATACTATTTGACCCAGCCATCCCATTACTGGGTATATACCCAAAGGATTATAAATCATGCTGCTATAAAGACACATGCACCCGTATGTTTATTGCAGCACTATTCACAACAGCAAAGACTTGGAACCAACCCAAATGTCCATCAATGATAGACTGGATTAAGAAAATGTGGCACATATACACCATAGAATACTATGCAGCCATAAAAAATGATGAGTTCATGTCCTTTGTAGGGACACGGATGAAGCTGGAAACCATCATTCTCAGCAAACTATCGCAAGGACAAAAAACCAAACACCGCATGTTCTTACTCATAGGTGGGAATTGAGCAACGAGAACACTTGGACACAGGAGGGGGAACATCACACACCATGGCCTGCTGTGGGGTAGGGGGAGGGGGGAGGGATAGCATTAGGAGATATACCTAATGTAAATGACAAGTTAATGGGTGCAGCACACCAACGTGGCACATGTATACATATGTAACAAACCTACACATTGTGCACATGTACCCTAGAACTTAAAGTATATTTTAAAAAGGGTAAATATAAATGAGACTGCTGGACTGTATTTCCCTTCTTTAGTCTCTTCTTAGTTCCATCATATAGATATGATTGGCAGTTTTGAGTCAAATCTCAAAAGAACCAAGAAAAGTAGTCATTAAACAAAACAACAGGGAAAAAAAGTGGCCTCTGCAGCCACTTCCTCAGGCCAGGAAGGGTGGCCCCTGCCCCTTCCTGGATGAGGTGGAATCTGAGTTCTCCACGTGGTAGTGACAAGGGACCTTCTCAAATCCAAATATGCTCACACTCTCTTTTGCCAAAACCATGAGGCCAGCCACGTGGGAAACCACAGATGGATCTCAGCACCATAAAGAGAGGCGCCAGACATCATGCACTCAGGGTGGAACCAGGAGGGGGTGCCTGGTGCCAGGTGCTCAGCGCCGTCCATGAAGTTGTCTTGCAAAAGAAGAAAGACAAAGCTGGGAACCTGGGGCTTTGCCAATGGATCTCCCAGTTTATGGAGGACGTGTGGGACAAGAGAACACGCGAAACACAGGGAACTGAAACCAAATTACCTGGCTTTTTCCTGGAGGAAAGAACAAAAGGACAAAGACGGTGGGGAAACTGCAGACCCAAAGAGGCTTCAGGGCCATGTCCACCAACCCCAAGGCATGGGCCTGTTTGGGTCCTGAACTGGCCTGAACTGAACAAACCAACCAGGAAACACTCACTTAGGAGGCAATTGTGGAAATGCAAATACTGACTAGATACCTCACAATATTAATAAATTACTGAAATTTTTTCAGATGTGGTTATGGTTTTGAGCTTACTTCTGAAAAAGAGCTCTTTCAGAGGTACATACAGGAAAATTTATAGATGAAATTATGTGGTGTCTGGAATTGGCTTTAAAAAATTCAGTTTTTTTTGTGGGGGGAGGGGAAGTGGAATAAATGAAGTAATATTGACAATTTGCAGATAATTGTTGAAGTTCTATGATGGGCATGTGGAGATTCATTATCCTATTATTTTTACTTCTGTGCATGTTTGCAATTTTCCTCAATAAGAAGTAAAACAAACAAATAAATAAAAGAGCATCCTGGTTCCCTCCCACTCTCTGCATAAAGGCCACGCTTGTAATGTGGGTGCGTCACTTTCTCCCTGTAGCTGTGCCAGCTCCCTCCATGCACCCCCATTTCCTACTCTCCAGGTTTGCTGAGAGCTTCTGGGCAGCTCCCCTCACTGCCTTGTGCTTTCTCCCTTTAACCTTTATTTATTATTATCTTTCCAATAGGCAAGCATTCATATGGTTGAGAATGCAGCACTGCACAGTAATGACTCTCCCTTCCTCCTCGTCCCCAACACGTAGTGTCTTAGTCTATTGTTTCTCCTTCTAGAGATTTTATGCATATGCGAGCAAACAGAAATCGACCCTCATTCTCTGTCTCCTCCTCCCTTTTTACACAAAAAGTAGCTTGAATACACGCTACTCTGCACCTCACTTTCTCACTATACTCTGGTAAGCTTTCTGGATTTGTCCATTGTGAGCATCTTCTTATGCAGAGAAGATGAAACCTCTTATGTAGAGATCTCCTAAGAGAGGTCTCTGTGAGACCTTGATATGGTTTGGCTGTGTCCCCACCCAAAATCTCATCTTGAATTGTAATCCCCACATGTCAAGGGTGGGACCAGGTGGAGGTAATCAGATCATGGGTGCAGTCTCCCCCATGCTGTTCTTGTGATAGTGAGTGAGTCTCACAAGGTCTGATGGTTTTTATAAGCATCTGGCATTTCCCCTGCTGGCACTCATTCTCTCTCCTGCTGCCCTGTGAAGAGGTGCCTTCCGTCATTGTAAGTTTCCTGAGGCCTCCCCAGCTATGTGGAACTGTGAGTCAATTAAACCTCCTTTCTTTGTAAATTACCCAGTCTCGGGTATTTCTTCAGAGCAGTGTGAGAACGGACTGATACAGACCTCTTATGCAGTTGCACAACGTTCCTTTGTGTGGCTGCACTGCACTGTATTTACCCCCTCTCCTGTTGATGGGCAGTTAGGTCATGGCCAATCCTTCCTCTTTCCAACAGTGCTGTAAGGAACAACCACATGCTCATGTCATTTCTGGTGCTTTCTCGTTAACTCCCCCCAACCTGCTGCCCCTCCCCCACCAGCTTTTGCCCCTCCAATTCCTGTTTACCCTTCAGCTCTTGAATTAGATACCACTTTATCTGGGACACATTCTCAGATTGGAGATAAAGAGGTGGATGTTAAGAACAAAGGCTCTAGGCTGGGTGCAGTGGCTCACACCTATAATTTCAGCACTTTGGGAGGCCAAGGTGGGCAGATCGCTTGAGCCTAGGAGTTTGAGACCAACCTGGGCAACACAGTAGACCCCGGTCTCTACAAAAAATACAAAAATTAGCTGGGCATGGTACAAAAATTAGCCAGGCATGGTACAAAAATTAGCCAGGCATGGTGGCACACGCCTGTAGTCCCAGCTACTCAGAAGGCTGAGGTGAGAAGATCACCTGAGCCCAGGAGATCCAGGCTGAGCCATGATTGCACCCTTGCACTCCAGGCTGGGTGACAAGCAAGACTGTGTCTCAAAATAAATAAATAAAGACTGCAGACTCAGGGTGGAGCTTGACTCTTGCCTCTTCAACTTAAGAGGAAAGTTACTTCACTCTTCTGAAGCTATTTTATCTCTGCAAAATGCACATGACAACATCTCTCCCGATGGGTTGCTTTGAGGATTACATGAGATACTATATGTGTAGAGTCTTAGAACACCACTGGGACCATAGTAGATGCCAAATAAATGATGCTGTCGTCATCATCATCATCATCATCATCATCATCATCATCATCATCGTATTGACGACCATTTCCTTTAGAATGCCTTCTCCAGCCTTCAAAACACAAATCATTGTTAAGGCCTAAGTTACATGCTTCTCAACCCATTTCTCCCTAATCCATTCAACTGAAAATTAATTTCTCTTTTTTCCATACCCCTGCAGTATCCAAATGGAACAGCCAGGAATTTTTTGGCTGCAAGTAACAGAAAACCTGCCCAACAGTGGCTTCATAATATCTAGAGTTATTTCCTTCATATATTAAGAAGTTGGGAGATGGGCAGCTACAGGCATTGATTCAACTACCCATGGAGTCATTAAAGACCAGGCAAATCTTTTCTTCCTTCTCCCCCATCATCCTCATAGTGTTGCTTATTGGTCTTTAAGAGTGTTGCCTTTTAATTACAATGTGGCTGCTGCGGCTCCAGCCATTATTATGCAACTTTCAAAGTCAGGAGGCAGGGATGGCTGCAGTAATGTCTTTCCCAAAAGCCTTCTCGGACATTTCCAGCATCCAGAACTGGATCTCAAGCCCACCCCAAGACTGGGACTTCCTTCTCTGAAATCTAGAGATATCAACTTCCTCCCTGAGTAGGATCAGGATTCTGAGTTCTGTCAATAGGAAAGGAAGAATGCCTGGGAAGGTCACTGTGGTGTCTGCCACATTCAGACACTCAAACTCAGGCTCCTGTACCTCTCTTTTGACAATGATAGTTTTCTACCTTTTATTATAGTTTTATCTCCTTTACTAAACTGTGGGCTTGGATCCATTTCTAAGTACGTCCATATGCCCCCAAGTGCCAAGCACAGCATCTGTACACAGTAAGAGCTCAGCCAGCATTTGTGGCTCTAGGGATGAATGGACAATCTCAAAGACACCATCTGATTCTAGCAGACAAGGATTCTGATTCAAGAAGCTGCCTGGGAAATCTGAGTTCTGTGTGTGCTAGTGACATGGCCCTAAGATGCCCACTTTATGCTCCCACCCCCAGGGGCTTTGAATGTCTTCTTGTGGCTGTGACAGTGAAAATCAAACCCCTCCCTCGCTCTCCCATTCCTCTTTCTTGTACTTATCTCCTATACCCTCCTAGGGAACCCTAGGCTTTTATCTCCATGGCTGTGTGTGTTTAGGTTAACTGGATCATGGAGGATGAGTCACCTGTCAGAAATACTTGGAGAAAAGGAAATTTTGCCTGCAAAGCTCTGATTGTATCATGAGCACACTGTCTGCAGATGAGAGAGACCAGGCTGTTTATTGCTTCTGGGAGGTACCAGAGTCCAATCGGCGTGTGAGTGAGTCACTTTTCAGAGGCTGGATCAATGGGCAGCCCCCGTTGGCTGCAGGAGCTGAGCCTGCCCCACCTCCCAAGAGTGCTGTTGGGCTGTGAGCTGGCGGTTAAGTTACTGCCTTGACCTCCAAAGTCCCAGCTGCTTAAGAAGACTTTATCACATCAGATAGTGCTGCATCCCCTCAAGGTGGTAAATGAGGTGTATGGTGGGGTGGCCAGACTCAGCGTCTGTGTCGCAGCTGCAAATGATGCTGGCCAGGGGACAGTGAATGAAGTGAAGATACAGATGTAGGGATGAAGGGGTCCATCTGGCTGTGGTCCCCCTCCTACCCCCACTCCCCTTCATTCTTCAGAATCAGGAAGTGGGCAACAGTGGGTGATTCATTTTGGTGAGGGGAGTATCAACTGGTGGCCACATTACAGTTGGCTAAAATTCAGGATATTAAAACATAATAAAATACAATAAACACGCCGGGTGCGGTGGCTCATGCCTGTAATCCCAGCACTTTGGGAGGCCGAGGAGGGTGGATCACTTGGTCAGGAGTTCCAGACCAGCCTGGCCAACATGGTGAAACCCTGTCTCTACTAAAAATACAAAAATTAGCCGGGCACGGTGGCAGGCACCTGTAATCCCAGCTACTCGGGAGGCTGAGGCAGGAGAATCACTTGAACCTGGAGGGGGTGGAGGTTGCAGTGAGCCAAGATTGTGCCATTGCACTCCAGCCTGGGCAACAGAGTGAAACTCCATCTCAGAAACAAAAACAAAAAACAATAAACACTGAAACGAAATGGGATGCAGCCAAGGCTGCTTATGGGATGCTGGTTACTGGAGTTTGTTTTTTTTTTTTTTTTTTTGAGACCCTCCATCTCCCAAGCTGGAGTGCAATGGCACAATCCCGGCTGACTGCAACCTCCACCTCCCAGGTTCAAGTGATTCTCCTGCCTCAGCATCCCGAGTAGCTGGGATTACAGGCACCCGCCACCATGCCCAGTTAAGTTTTTTGTATTTTTAATAGAGACGGGGCTTCACCAGGTTACCCAGGCTGGTCTCGAACTCCTGACCTCAGGTGATCCACCCACCTCAGCCTCCCAAAGTGCTGGGATTACAGGCCTGAGCCACCATGCCTGGCCCTGTTACTGGAGTTTTGATGGCTGGAGTCTGGGGGAGCGGGAGTAAGCAGGGGGAGTGGTCTTCTTTCCTTCAGCATCACTGGACAGCTGGTGTGACTGTGTCTCGCTTGAGTCTCAGAACAGTGAGCACTGGAGTCCTGGTTTCTGTCTGGCTCATTTTACGAACTGCTTTGTATATGGGCCCATTTCACCCTCTGCCCTTGGCTAAGTCCAGCAAAACACTTTACCTGGCTGTAGAGGACCCCATTTTAGGACGGCTCAGCCACTCTCCTTCAGTGCTGAACCTTCCCTCTGTGGCCCAGTGATACCCGCCTGCCACACAGGTAAGCTAAGGTGTGTAGAGTGGTTTCTATAGACCTGACAGGACTGGGGCTTGTCAATGGAGCACTGTAACCCAGGGTCATTCAGGGCTGCCTGCGACCCCGCCCATGGAGAAAGCTCTGGTACCATTAGGCACGCAGCAGTGTCCTCCGGGGGCTTGGCGTGAGCTCCCTCAAGGGTCTCTCTCAGGCCCCCAATTTCATCGCCCATCACTTCTCTCTGCCCTCTCACTCAGCTGGCATAGTCAGGTGGTCTGGGGAGGGTGGTCTCACTTAGGAATCGCCCTCTCCTTCCCCTAAAAGGCCAAGAGGCAATCAAGTTGAGGCCCAGAGGGAAGGAAACCCAGGCCAGTGGGAAAGAAAGGCACTTCTTTTTTTTTTGGAAACGGAGTTTAGCTTTTGTTGCCCAGGCTGGAGTGCAGTGGTGCAATCTTGGCTCACTGCAGCCTCCATCTCCCAGGTTTAAGTGATTCTCCTGCCTCAGTCTGGCTAAGTTTTTTCTATTTAGTAGAGACGGGGTTTCACCATGAAGATCAGGCTGGTTGTGAACTCCTGACCTCAGGTGATCCACCCACCTTGGCCTCCCAAAATGCTGGGATTACAGGCATGAGCCACCACGCCCGGCCAAGAACTCCTTTTTGAGTCGCTTCTGATGTCTGGGCTCCATCCTTGTGGGAGACTCCCAGCTAAGCCCAGGGCTCATAGGGCCCCGCTGTTTTGTTCCAGCTGCAGATGGCAGCAGGGCTAGCTTTCTCATGCCTTTAGAGTCCCACACACACATCTAGGGCTTCTCTGTCTATATTGTGGACTCCATGGGGGCTCCGGGTCTCATCAGGCAACACGGCCGATGCACAATACATATTTGTTGAATTGACATTAAATTCAGCCAGGTATAATGCCCAGAAAGACAAATACTGCATGTTCTCACTCCTATGTGGGGGCTCAGAAGGTGGATCTCACAGAGGAAGTGAATGGAGTGCTGGCTACCAGAGGCTGGGAAGGGTAGGAGGGAGAGGGGATAGAAAGGTTGGTTCATGGGTACAAGCATACAGTTAGATAGAAGGAATAAGCTCTAGTGTTTGACAGCACAGTAGGTGACTATAGTTATCAATAATGCATTGTATATTTCACAATACCTAGAACAGAAGATTTGGAATGTCCTCAACACAAAGGAATGATACGTGTTTGAGGTGATGGAAATCCCAATTACCCTGACACGATCATTACACATCGTATGCATGTATCAAAATATCACGTGGACCCTATAATATGATTATGTATCAATCAAAATTGTTAGCCACGTATAGTATGGCAGTTCCTTAAAAAATTAAACATAGGCTGGGCGCGGTGGCTCACGCCTGTAATCCCAGCACTTTGGGAGGCTGAGGCAGGCGGATCACCTGAGGTCTGGAGTTCGAGACCAGCCTGACCAACATGGAGAAACCCCATCTCTACTAAAAATACAAAATTAGCCGGGCATGGTGGCGCATGCCTGTAATCCCAGCTACTCCAGAGGCTGAGGCAGGAGAATGGCTTGAACCTGGGAGGCGGAGGTTGCTGTGAGCCGAGATTGCGCAATTGCACTCCAGCCTGGGCAACAAGAGCAAAACTCTGTCTCAAAAAAAAAAAAAAAAAATTAAGCATAGAGTCACAACATGACCCACAATTCCACTTCTGGGTATATGCCCAAAAGAATTGAAAGCAGGGACTTGAACAGACATTTGTTTATAGTTGTATTATTCAAAATAGCAAAAAGATGGGACAAGCCAAATTTTCATTAACAGATAAATATGTAAACAAGATGCAGTATACCCATACATAAACCAGGAATAAAATTCTAAGCCCCCCTAACCAACTGAATGGACCTCCTCTTGGCCAAGGGCATTCCAAAGTTAATCTGAGGCCAGGCACAGTGGCTCATGCCTGTAATCCAAACACTTTGGGAGGCCGAGGCAGATGGATCACCTGAGGTCAGGAGTTTGAGACCAGCCTGGCCAACGTGATAAAACCCCGTCTCTACTAAAATTACAAAAATTAGCCGGGTGTGGTGGCAGGCACCTGTAATCCCAGCTACTTGGGAGGCTGAGGCAGGAGAATCGTTTGAACCTGGGAGGCAGAGGTTGCAGTGAGCCGAGATCGTGCCACTGCACTCCAGCCTGGGCGACAGAGCGAGACTCTGTCTCAAAAAAAACAAAAACAAAAATAAATTTTTTGTTTGGTGGTCCAGCCATGATGGGAATAAGGGGTCAGGCATGCCTCCTTATACCCTCCCTACTTTGAAATTCAGGCATAACTGACCAATATTAACATTAAAACAGAGACCTTAAAAGAATTTATTATTTCTGAAGCCTGCTACCTCATCTGCATAATAAAAACCTTGGTCTCCACAACCCCTAATTTTAACCCATACACTCTCTTCTATTGATTCCAGGTCTTTAGATAAACTCTTTCAACCAACCACCAATCAGAAAATCTTTGAATCCACCTATGACCTGGAAGCCTCCTGAGGCTGTGTCACGGGCATGTCCTTAACCTTGGCAAAATGGACTTTGAAACTGATTGAGACTTGTCTCAGATACTTTGGGTTTACACATACAATGGAATATCATTCAACTTTAAAAAGGAAGAAATTTTTAAAGGAAGAAAAAAGAAAAAGGAAGAAAATTTTGGCACATGCTACAATATGGCTGAACCTTAAGGACTTCATGCTAAGTGAAATAAGCCAGTCACAAAAGAACAAATAGTAAATGTGTAATTCCACTTACATGAGGTACCTAAAGTCGTCAGATTCATAGTGACAGAGAGTAAAACAGTAACTGTTAGGGGCTGGGGGAGGACGGGATAGGGAGTTACTGTTTAATGGGTACAGAGTTTCCGTTTGGAAAGATGAAAAACATTCTGGAGATGAATGGTGGTGATGGTCCCACAACAATGTTAATGCACTTAATGGCACTGAACTGTACACATAAAAGGGATTAAGATGGTAAATGTGTTATACATTTTTCACCACAATTGAAAGCATATATTATTTTTAATTAATTTTAGCCTGGTAATCTCTCAGTGTCACCTTGTTTTGGTGCTGCTCTATGTAGATTGTTCAACATGATACAAAACACAACTGGAAAAGATCCATCTTGCTGACATTTACTCGGGCTTAAGATAGGGCTCAAGGGCCTTGCTCTTTTGGTCTTGTGCAAACTGCCCACAGTCCACCTGCTGGCTGGATGCCCTCATTGCAGGCAAAGCACCAGGATTTCTTATAATACCACCCACAGACCCAAGTAGGACGCTGGTGGCCTCGTGGTAAGCTGTGACAGGAATGCACAAGGATATCCTGGCTTGTTGGCTGGCATCGCTGGCCCAGTGATGTGAGGTGAAGGGATTCTTTGCTCTAACTCAGCTCAATCCCCCTATACAAAGGGACTAGGTGGGCTTGCTGTGCTTTTGGAAGGACCAGAAAAATCTGCTTCCTTCACTCACTAGGAGCCATATACTCTCTTTGACTTTTGTTTGCAGGAGCAAAACAAACAGACGCTTGGGGAAAACAAAACAGGAAAGGGGGGAAGGGGAGGCTGGTGCTGGCTGGCAACCTTGACTCAGTGCTCGGCAGGAGGTCCATTCGGAACAGAAACCCTCACCCTGCACTTTCCTCACCCAGCCCTGAAATTACAAACAACCCCTTGGCCAGGGTCCTAATGAGCCTCTGACAAACACAGCCCGCCCTCCTGACACAGAAAACACAATTAGACATGCACAAGTGGCCTGTGAAATGCCAGGCCGGGCACTTGAGCTCTCCATGAATGGCACCCCCTGTACCCTGGGCCTTCTCGGAAAAACATTGCTTGGGCTCCTTACGGGTGGTAATGGCTAATAACGCAGAGAGAACACCGTGTTTTGGTTTCAGGCCTTTGGCCAGGGCGGTGAGAGAGGGTTGTGTGTGTGTGTGTGTGTGTGTGTGTGTGTGTTTAGTGATGGTAGTGGGGTGACATCTATTTTCATTTCTCCATCATAAAGGAATTGAAGTCCTATAGCACGTCAGCAATGTCAATGTTTCAGGGTGAAATAAACAAGTAAAAGGTGTTAGCGTTCAGATGAGCTCCAGCAGCCTGTGACATTAGGAAAATCACCAACTCCTGGGGCCTCGGTCTTCTCATCTGTAAAATGAGGATAATAATAGAAACCACCTTCCACTCATGGTGATTTGAGTGAGCCGTCGCAGGTAAAGCACTCAGCCCCAGGCCTGGAACATAGTTAGGACTCATGGAACGTTGGCTATTAGTTTGAAAACAAGCATTATGCGTTTTAGTCTATTTAAGGAGCCACTTTTGAATATCTGCTTGTAAACTCCCATATGAAGTTGGCTGTGAAAACACAGATAACACAGTCTTTATGCTCACAGAGCTTGAGGACAACCAGGGTGACAAGAAAACCATCCGGGCAGGGCCAGCTCAATGCCGGCACATTGGCACCAACCAGGAGACAGCTGTGGCTTGCTTTAGGTCTGTTTGTTTCTTCTAATTTGTGTTAGCTTTTTTCCTTTGGTGGTAGAGGAAGGGCGGTTTCTGTAGGCTGCAGACAGCAGGGTATGGATCATTGGTCTGGTCAGGCTTTAATCAAGTGAAAATCTGCTCTTCATTTGTTTGTTACTGCTACAAAGCACATGATTTTCAAGGGATAAGTTGTTAGGATGTTTTTAATTGTGATGATGAAATTCCAGCTCAAGTTAACTTAAGCAAAAGTAAACAAGCAAAATTCAAAAAAGGGAGTTTACTTTCTTACATAATTTCAGAGAACAAAGATGGGTGTCTTGCTAGCTTCAGTCATAGCTGGACCCAGGTGCTCAAATCTCTCTCTTTCTCTCTCTTCTTTCTTCATTGTCTGATAGCTTCAGGCATACACAGTAAACCCTCAGCTCATTATTTCAGAGTAAGAGAGAGCCTCCTCTTGGACCAGCAACTCTAGACAGGGAAATGGGGCACCACAGTTGGCCAGACATGGGTCACATTCCCCCAAAGCCAGGGGATAGGTTGACCAGCAGCTCCACAGGACCCACATGGGGCAGATGGGATGCAAGGCTGACAAACTATCAGTGAGACTCTGTGGATAGAAAGCTTGAGTAGGCGCCAAACATTCCAGGTAAGCAGCGAATATGCAGCCTTCCTCTTTGCATCTCACCCAACTGTGCTTAAAATGGCTTGTCTGGCACACTTTGAGGGGTCAGCCTACTTCCTTGCATTCAAAAGGTGAAGAGTTTCTAACTCTTTGTTCTTGAATCAAACCCAGTGACTGAAGACTAAGTGTTCCAGATGGGCCAACCACGCAGCAGCATGGTGGCAGCTCTGAGATGCTGCCCAGTGAGCCCCAGTATTCACATCCTGGAGAGTCCCCTCTTCACTGAATAGGACCCATCTGGCAACCAGTAGGACTGCAGAAATGATGTCCAAGGCTAGGCCATAAAAGACATGGTTCCTGCCTTGCTCTCCTTGAATCACTTCCTCGGGAGCAGCCAGCTGCCATGTTGTGAGGACACTAAAGCAGCTCTGTGGAGGAGTCCATGTGGTGGGAAACTGAGGCCTCCCACCAACAGCCAGCACCAACCTGCCAGGCATGTGGGTGCACCATCTCAGAGGTAAATCCTCCAGCCCCAGTTCAGCCTCCAATGACACAACCCCAGCTGATACCCTGACTGCAACCCCATGAAATCGCTGAGCCAGAATCACCCAGCTAAGCCACTCCTGAATTCCTGACCCACAGAAACTATGAAATAATAAATGTTCATTGTTGTTTCAAGCCACTAAGTTTTGGGGTCATTTGTTACACAGCAGTAGAAATCTGATACAGGCATATTATGGTCCCTTCCTCCCTTCCCAGGGACAGAGTCACTTTGGAAAGCTTCCCTGGATCATTTTTAAAGCACTTCTCAATAACTATCTTAGTTCTTGTTACAAAGTTTCAGTTTCACAAATGGACTCATACTGATGTCACAGGCTGCTCCATCCCTGAACAGCGAATTTGCCCATAAAACAAAATCAGGGACTGGGCGTGGTGGCTCATGCCTGTAATCCCAGCACTTGGGGAGGCCAAGGGGGGACGGATCACCTGAGGTCAGTAGTTCGAGACCAGCCTGACCAACATGGAGAAACCTCATCTCTACTAAAAATACAAAATTAGCACGGCATGGTGGCACATGCTTGTCATCCCAGCTACTCGGGAGGCTGAGGCAGGAGAATCGTTTGAACCCGGGAAGCGGAGGTTGCAGTGAGCCGAGATTGTGCCACTGCACTCCAGCCTGGGGAACAGAGTGGAAAAAAAAATCAGATTTCCACTGCATTTACTTCCCTCTCCTGTACTAGGTATGGAGGTAGTTGAAATTCTAACAGGAAGGATGCCTTCAAAGTTCGGCCAGTCTTCCTCCTTGTTACTGCGTATGACGCGTGGTATCACATGCTATCACAATACTGCAAAGTCATTGATAACATGAGGCAGGAGTGCCCTGGGTTCTGAAACCCCATGAAGTCCTCCAGGTGGTCTTCTGTCTGAAGTAGTGCCTCCCTGGGAGATGAGCTAGAATTCAAGGAAGTCTGATCCTAGGCTGCGTGCATCAAGGGAGGACTGGGGAAAGAGGTGGATCCAGAGCACACCCTTCAATGCCCCCCTTTCCTGAGATGACTGGGACATACCCCACACATACCCCACCTGGGTCCCCTGCTGTTGCAAAGCAGTTTCCCTCCCCCTCCCACAAGCCCTCAGTCACGTAGGTGCCAGCACCTGGGCCCCTCCCACAGAGAGCCCCATGCTGAGCACCTTTCTGATCCTATGTCATTGCTGGCATGTGCATTTCCTCCCCTCTCAGGATCCAAATGTTATCATTCCCCAGGAGCTCAAACTACTCCATCTCCCTGCTATCCCATCCTTGAACTCCAATCATGGAAAGAACGCCATACAAGCTAGTGCTCCTCAGTGCACCAGCCAGGACTCTGCAAGTGACAGAAAGCCCCACACACAGGCTCCAGCCCATCCTCAGGTCTCTGCCTCCTGCTCCGGCTCTGGCTTCCTCCGCATGTTGGATTTGTATGGGTTGGTCCCCAGCTGCCCTGTGAGGCAAAGCAGGCCTCGATGTTCACTTGCCATATCAGGTCCCACCTGCCTCTGCAGAAAAATTTTAGGCTTCTCAAGGTCAGGGTCCACTTCTACTCCTCGTATCAGAGTGTAAATAAAAACAGTCTCCTCATCCTGCCCCTGCTCATATAACCTCTGTGACAGGACGCTCACTACTTGCAGAAGTAATTCTTTTTGTGGAGCTGGTCTCCGCCCTTCTGTGACTGCCACCCATTGGTCCAGTTCTGCCTAATAGCAAAGAACACTGCTCACCAATCTCCTTCTTTCCTTTCGTTCCTTCCCTTTTGCCCGTAAGTCACCGATGGATGGACTGGACCCATGGGCAACGTCTATGGATGATGCTGTGTTTGTCCATCCACAGGGCGTGGGGCTCCTCCACCCTGCATCAGGCACAAGCCTGCTTTTGGGGAAAGTCCCACATCTCATTTTCCCTTGCCTAAAATAGCTACTTCCTTTTTGGGGAATGCAGCGTGGTGGGGAGCAATGAAAGGTATGAGGTAAGTCATCCACAGATGCCTGGTTTGGAATCATTCCTGAAAAGGTCAGCGTTTTCATCAGCCAAACACGAGGCAGGGTGCTTCCGGCTGGTCATTAACCAAGGCAAACAAAGTGGCAGGGAAAGTCAAAGCCATAGCCGGCCACAAACAAACAAGTCATGTATCCTCTGTGGAGGTGACTTTCTTCTAAAGGAATGTGTGGTTGTTTGCAGATAATATCAAATCCATTTCACGTCAGATCGGGATGACAGACAGCCAGAGGCTATTGGGGTCTCACATTAAATGGCTCTTTTATGTTAATAAAATGTTTCCTTTTCACGGTTGCATGAGCAATCTCAAGTTTTATTTTGAGGTGTCAACTGCCCCCAGGGACACCTGCCGCAGGTGGGATCTTGGGTCCTGGCCACCATATGTGAGATAGCAGACCCTGGCTGAGTCACTCAGCTGTAGTCGCATCACCCCTGTCCCTGCCCCACTCCTCAGCCCCATGCAGGCCGGTAGGGGAGGCCTCCTCTCCCCCACGGGGTCTCCCTTTCTTCCTCTCACGCTGATCATTGGAAAGAGTGGCTTGCATTTGCCACAGTGCCGAGGGCTGTCAGTCTTCACAGCTGAAAAAATGACATGATTTGTTGGGAGCCACTTAAAATAACCAGTTCCCCAGCTGGTCTTGCTGTCCCTGTGCTAGCAGCCCTGTTGACGCGGGGCCTGGCTAGAGGGAGGTGGGCCTTCTGTGCCCTCACCTGGGCCATCCCCACCATGCGGTGAGGTTGGGTTACATCCAGCCAGGAGGCAGCTGGCAGGGCCTCGTGGCTTGTCTGAGGACCCGAGGGGGAACTTATCAGAAGGCAAGAGAGAAAGAGGACTGAGGGGTGGTATGTAAGAGGGATGGGGCTAGGAGAGTGTAGATGCTTCCTGAAAGGTCACGGATTCTATTGGAATTCCCAGCCAAACTTCAGGATTGGGAAGCACTCTTCTCAGGAGGCGGCTAGGGGCTCAGGCTGGCTTGGCTCATTCCTGGCCTGCAGGCCTTGCTCCTGAGCACAGGGCAGGGGCTGCCAGCCCTGGTTCAGAGTGGGATTTGAAAGCTGCCTGGAGAGAATGGGCCTCTGGATCACGATCACCAGGGTGTGACCTGGATATTTCCCATAGTCACCAGACGTGTTGCTCAGAGGGAGGTTCCTAGCCAGCAGCTCTGTTGGCATCACCTGGGAGCTTGTTGGAAATGCAGAATCTTGAGCTCTGCCCAGACCTACTCCCTCAGAATCTGCATGGTAAATGATCCCTGCTGACCCGGGCACTGGGGTTCAAGGACCTTGGCCCAGACAAATCTGAAATAATCCAGAGCTAGGCCAAAGTACACTTGTGGAATCAGGATGCTGAATCTCAGTTAAATGCAGAAGCATCCTTTGAGCAAAGGTGGTGGAGTGGGCTGAATTATGACTCTCTCAAAAGATGTCCATGTCTCAGAAACGCAGAATGTGACCTTATTTGGAAACAGGGTCTTTGCAGATACAATTAAAAATCTTGAGGTGAAATCACCCTGAATTATCCAAGTGGGTCCTAAATCCAATGACAAGTGTCCTTGTAAGAGAAGAGGAGAAGACACAGAGACACAGGCAAGAAGGCCACGCAAAGACAGAGACAGAGATTGGAGTGATGTGGCCACAAGCCAAGAAACACCTGGAGCCACCAGAAGCTGGAGGAGGTAGGAAAGATCTTCCCCTCAAGCTTTTAGAGTGCACACCCCTGCAGAAATCTTGGTTTTGGACTTCTGGCTTCCAGAACAGTGAGACATTACATTTGTGTTGTTGTAATGATTACAGCAACCACAGGAAACTAAAGCAGGTAGCCTTTTCAGACTCTGCAGAGGAAAAAAAAGCATGGCCAAAGTTACCCAAGAAAGGGTTGATGACCCCACCAGTCCCCAGTCACAGCAATCTTAGCTCTGTTTCCAGAATTAGCTGACCTCCTCCACCCCATTTCCTTATTCCTTTTTAATGCTCCACAAAACCCAAGGACAGTCGAGACCTGGTCCTGCGTGGCTGCTTGATCACCAGACCGTCAAAAGCTGCCGGCTCCTTCATGCTCCCAAACATGACTATTTTATTTACTCCTAACTTTACCTTGTTTGGAAATTATGTAAAGCAGTTTCAATAGAGTCAAACTGAGTCATATTTTAACTGCTTAAGTACCACTTAAAAACAGACTTTATGAGTTCACTTGGATTAAGAAACAAAAAAGGAAATAAAAGAAAAATAAAATAAAATAAAAAAGAATAAAAACAGATGCAACAAGTCCTTTGGCAAATGATCCCACAATGGCTTCATTTTCTGAGCCTTAGATGGCGCTAGATAAGGTTAATTTAAAACAAGGTATACTAGTACTAGATTCGAATAGACAGAAACTCTGAAGGCTCTGGGATCGTCTTCCTTTTAGAAAGTTTTCAAGATTCAAAGATAAAGATTCAGGGCAGTGGTTCTCAACTTTGACTCACACTAGAATCATTTGGGGAGCTTAAAAAGAACAGCCACGTTCCAGACTCTCCCCAGATCAGGTAAATCAGAATCTTGGCGGGTAAAGCCCACCATGGGGCTCCATGGAACCCCTGAACCAGACCCTGCACCCAGCTCCGCACTGACCCCCACGCGCCGCAGGGTGTAGTGTGGTCACGTGCCCAGGGCTGGCCAATCAGATGTGCTCACCCTGAGCTCAGCTGTGAAGGGGCAGGCACCATCCCGGATCCATTCTGCCAGGCATGGTCAGGGCTCCCAGGCAGTGCCGGTGTGGATGGTGGTGGGATAAGCTGTGGGCTGGCACCCCATCGTACAGATGAGGACACAGCTCAGAGGGACCCAGAGACTTGTCCAAAGTCCCATAACTAAGGACTGGCAGAGCTGGGATTTGAACCCAGCCCCTCTGGCTGCAACGCCTGCCACCTTTTCCTCCCTTGAACCAGCTCCATGCCTTAATTAGGGGCAGTGTTGGCCAGGTGCAGTGGCTCACGCCTGTAATCCCAGCACTTTGGGAGGCCGAAGCGGGTGGATCACCTGAGGTCAGGAGTTCGAGACCAGCCTGGCCAACATGGTGAAACCCCACCTCTACCAAACATACAAAAATTAGCTGGGTGTGGTGGCAGGTGCCTGTAATCCCAGCTACTCGGGAAGCTGAGGCAGGAGAATTGCTTGAACCGGGGAGGTTGAAGGTGCAGTGAGCCGAGGTGGCACCACTGCACGCTAGCCTCGGCGACAAGAGCAAAACTCCATCTCAAAAAAAAAAAAAAAAAAAAATTGGGGGCAGTGTTCCGGACTCTGGCTTTCAGGCCTAGCCCTCTGACTCTCCCAGCGCATCCCTGAGCAACCAAACATGCCTTCTGCTTTTTTTCAAAGTTAACTTTGTTACTGAAGTATCGGATACATACAGAAAAGATCACACATCCTAAGTGTGCAGTTCAATGAATTTTGACAAAGCAAACACACTCATGTAATCAGAACCCAGACCAAGAAACAGAACAGGGCCAGCACCTTAGAGACTCTCCCAGGTTCTCTCCTCCCAGATGTAACCACCACCAGATTTCTAGATTGGTTCTGCCTGTTTTTGAGCTTTAAAGAAACAGCATGATATAGTGCACACTCTTTTCGTGTCTGGCTTCTTTGAGTTAGCGTGGGTGAGAGTCATCCATGCTGCTGTACGTAGCTGAGGTTTCTCCATCCTCCGTGCTGTCTGGTGTGAAGGGCCGTAGCTGGCTTACCTGTTCTATTGTGAATGGGCATTTGATGTTTGAATGGTGCTGCTAGGAATATTCTATTCTTATGCTTGTCTTTTGGCACCAGTGTATACCCAATATCCTCTTAAGAAATGCTTCTTCTGCTAAAGTGAGCAGAGTTGGTCTATGTTGCTTATGGCCAAGCACCTTGGTTGATGCCATTTATAAGCACTATTATTGTCCCCACTTTACAGAGGAGGAAACTGAGGTTCAGAGAGAGGTTCAGCCACAGGCCAGGCATAGCTGTGGCCTTAGTTACAAGGCCATGTCACTAAAGAGTAGCAGAGCTGGGATTTGATCAGAGCTGCCCTCTTAACCACTAGTTAAGGGACACAAGTGCGTCTCCGTCCCTTAGACCTGCCTGATGCCTCACAGTGGTTTAACAGATAATACCCACCCCCTTGATGGAAATGGCTGGGATGGGGGACTGACAGCTGCACTGACGGTGCTGTCTTGGGCAGGGCTTGGGATGTCACCAGCACGCAGGAGCCCTGAGAGGAGGATCTGTCCCTTCCAAGAGGGATATGGGGGGGGGAAGCCTCCTGGGCTGCCACTGTGCCTGGCATCAGCCCTTCCAGAGGGAGGCTCCTCCCTGAGGGCAGGGGAGCTTCCTTTCGGAGGAGAGGGCAGGCTCCTTCGCTGGGCAGAGCGGTGGTCTGGGCATTGCTGAAGTGGCCAGTGGAGACGGGGATCCCAGCCTTGAGATTCACCCTCTGCCTCCCACGGGAATCCTAAGTAAGAAAATGATGCTTCTGACTGAATGTCTGGCAGCCCCTGGTGAGGAGCTGTCCCTACCCACTCACCTCTGCAAATAGCAGAATGGCATATGGTGGCAGAAGGAAGGGTCCAGAAGGTAGTTCTTCTGCGGAATGACCCATGCGATGGGCTGCTCCGTGACGCGTTGGAGTGGGGATCATTTCCTTGCAGTGGAGGAGTGGGTCAGAGGCCAGGCTGGTCACATGGAAGTCCCTCCTGGGGATGGGCCACTGCCAGATCCCTCTGTAAACAGCATTTGCATCAGATTCACTGCTCCAGAAGGTGGGGATCAAGGTCCCTGAAGCCAAGGAGCAGGCATAGAAGAGGCCAGAGGTGACTGGCAGCATGTTTGACAGGATGCATAAATCTTGTTAAATGGGACAGAAGCCAAACACGCTGGCTTTGTATGGGCAATTTAGACCTTCCTGGGTCATTCCCTGCAGAGGCTGCAGGCCTCAGTGTAGTCTCTGATCTGCAGCAGCTGCAACAGCGTCTAGGAACTTGTTAGACTTACTGGTTTTCAGGTTGCTACTTAATCGGAAGTTCTTCAGTTGAGGCCCAGCACTCTGTGTTTTAATATGCCAAGGGGATTCTGACGCATGCTGAAGTTTGAAAGCCACCAGCATGGTGCAATATGAAGTAGGCATTATCATCAATCCCATCTCACAGCTGAGGAAACAGAAGGTCTGAGCCAGTTTTACCCCAAGATACACAATTAATAGGAAAGACTTAACAAAATTAGGTGCAGCTGTGAATAACAGAAATCGCACTCCAGAGCACCATGAACTAAACAAAATTGTTTATTTTTCCTTCATGGTCCAAGATAGCTGCTGAAGCTCCAGCCATTGTGTCCATATTCTAGGCAGCAAAAAGGAGGAAAAGGGCCAGGCACAGCAGCTCATGCCTGTAATCCCAACACTTTGGGAGGGCGAGGCAGGTGGATCATTTGAGGTCAGGAGTTTGAGACCAGCCTGGCCAACATGGTGAAACCCCATCTCTACAAAAAATACAAAATTAGCCAGGCGTGATGGCATGCACCTGTAATCCCAGCTACTCAGGAGGCTGAGGCAGGAGAATTGCTTGAACCTGGGAGATGCAGGTTGCAGTGAGCCAAGATCGTGCCACTGCATTCCAGCCTGGGTGACAGAGCGAGACTCTGTCTCAAAAAAAAAAAAAAAATACCACTGCACTCCAGCCTGGGTGACAGAGTGACACTTTATCTCAAAACAAAAACAAACAAACAAACAAAACAAGTAAAGGGAGGAAGGTTCCACCCTGTCCCTGTAGGGGACACTTCCTAAAATTGTATATATGGCTTCAGCTTACATCTCATTGGCTGCAATTTAGTCAATTGCTTCACCTAGCAGAAAGAGAGGCTGGGAGAATAAAGTCTGGGTCCTAAGTGACTATGCATGCAGGTAAAACTTGGAGTTATGCTGCTATAGAACAGCCTCGATATTGGGGGACAACTAGGCAGTCTCTGCCACAAGGGTATATCTGAGAATCAATCCAGGGCTTCTAATTTCACCATCTGAAGTTATGTTTTTGTCTAAATGTTGTCTTTATCTTCCCCTTTTAGAAGTCCCACCAAAAGCAAGACTTCTTGGAAGTCTTCTCCATTGCTGCTGTCTCCCCAGTGCCTAGAACAATGCCTGGCTTGTAGTGGTGATCTTTGTTTGCTATTGAATATACAACTTTAAAAATTAAATTAAATACCTCATGTGAGAGAAGCTTGTTCAGGGTCTGGCACATGGAAGGTACTCAGAATGTGGTTGCTGCTACGTATTTAACACAGTGCTTCCCAGCGAAGCCCAGCTGGCCCCTGGCAAGGTTTACCTCAGACTCTCAATCCCACCGCCACCCCCTGCCTGCATGTACAGACTTGCACACAAATCCTGGCCCTTTCATTGGACTTTAAGAATAATCAGTGCTGGTCAGGCACAGTGGCTCACTCCTTTAATCTCAGCACTCTGGAAGGCTGAGGTGGGCGGATCACTTGAGGTCAGGAGTTCAAGACCAGCCTGGACAACATGGTGAAACCCCATCTCCACCAAAAAAAAAAAAAAAAAAAAATTAGCCAAGTGTGGTGGTGCATGCCTGTAGTCCCCAGCTACTTAGGTGGCTGAGGCAAGAGAATTACTTGAACCTGGGAGGCAGAGGTTGCAGTGAGCCGAGTTCGAGCCACTGTACTCCAGCCTGGTCAACAGAGCAAGACTCTGTCTCAAAAAAAAGAAAAAAATCAGTGCTGTTTGATTGGGTCTGGAGAATGCAAGCCACAGCCCAGGTAAGCAACTAGATTGGGAGAGAAAATTCATCTCATCATTTCTTGTGCAAGCCTGGAAGTAGGCCTTGAGAACAAAGCTGAGCTCAGGCTGCTGTGATGGGGTGTCTATTCTGGCATTTGTCATTTGAGCTTTTCCTTTGTAGATGCAGCCTTCCTGGGTTCCAGGGACTTGGTGCCCTTACTTACAGCCCACTGGGTGCCTGCCCCTTGTCGCCAGTGTTCAGGTTTGCGATCGCCCCTATGTTGCCTAACTGGGTCAGGCTGGATGGAGCCGGGAGGGCTGTTTGCGTTGGCTGCTTTTCCCTGTCGACTGTCACACACGAATGCAGCCTCTGAAATCCAATTTAACATAAGTCTTGCCATTTGGACCAAGGCAAGTGGGCCTTATTCAAATCCAAACAGTCCATTGTTGAGCGGGGAAAAAGACAATAGCTGATGCTGTGTTGTTCAGTTGCAACTGCCCTAATTACAGACAAACACTAATTTCACAGGAGTTTTTAGAGTGAAGTGAATCTTTTGAAAGAAGTGTCCTCATTTAAAAACTACAGATCGAGAGGGCTATGAGGGTTCGTTTTATTTATTGATAATGTGGACTGCGTCAATTCCTGAATCTCATTTGTTCGACCTCCCAGGGCTGTTATGAGGAGCAAAATGAAAACGAGGTAATGTTTGTGGAGGTCCCTAATGAAGAGCAAAGCAATCCAACAGCTACAGTAGTATTGTGCATTCAACGCCCTGCACCTTGCAGCTGCGTCCCATTGACAATGACCTCTGAGCTGTGAGCTCCAGGGCCTCTCCCCTCACTCCGCGGGCCACTCTCCGTGGGTCCCTCACCTCCATCTTCCTCTTTCCTTGAATGTGGCTTCTCAACATTTGGGCCATGACTCAAATGTCACCTTGTTGAGGAAAAGGTGTCCAATCAGTACTTACTGTGGTGCTCTGCCCTGTGTCTTTCCGAGTTCTTAGTCCCATGAGATAATCTGATGCATTGGTTGGCTTGTTTTTAATCTCTCTTCTCCATGGGAGCACCAGCTCCATGAGGGCAGAGACCTTGTCTGTCTTGTTCACACCTGCATCTCCTGTGTCCAGAACAGTGTCTTGCAGCTAGTAGAGATGGATATATGTTGACTGGGAGTTTGGCTTGGGGAGGAAAGGAGAAAGTGAACTGTCAAGAAATTAGGGCATTTAGCATTATCTAAGAACCTGAAGCAGTACCTGGGGTCCCTGAGTACCTGGAACAGGTGTGTGGTGTGGTACCTGGAGTCCCCGGGGCCCCTAAGTACCTGGAGAGCAAGTGTGTAGAGTGGTACCCAGAGTCCCTGGAATCCCTAAGTACCTGGAGCAGGTGTGTGGAGTGGTACCTGGAGCAGGTGTGTGGCATGTTACCTGGAGTCCCTGGAATCTCTAAGTACCTGGAGCAGGTGTGTGGAGTGGTACCTGGAGTCCCAGGATCCCTAAGTACCTGGAGCAGGTGTTATGTGAGAGATTTTGATACCCAAGAAGCTTACAGATTAATATAGTAATTTGCAGTATTCAAATAAGTGCCACTAATATGTGAGGTGGCAGGTGGTAGGAGCAGATGGTTATAAATACAGTAGGGGCTGTAGGGGACACACAGTTGTGGACACTGGGGCTATTCTTCTTGGAGAAGGGCATGGAGTTGCACCTCAGTCAGCAGTCTCCTCTGTCATCTCTGGCATTTTGCACCTGGCCTTCCACGGCTGCTGCCTGTCGCTGTTGGCTCTGGGCCCTTCCTTTGAGCAGCTGTTCCACAGTGGAGGCCCTGGTGCTGCCTCCACTCAGTCACACACTGTGTTTGGCCACAGCTGGCCAGGGTCCAGGCTGGACACAGCACCAACCAAGTGCTCTGCGAGGTCCGTCCTGCAAGACCAGAGCCGTCAATGGGCAGGAGGAGGCCATGCAGAGGTGGCACTGGTACCGTGCTTTCATTTTAGTTTAGGATACTCTTTTACATTTTTTTTTTTTTTTTTTTTTGAGAGGGAGTTTTACTCTTGTTGCCCAGGCTGGAGTGCAATGGCGCAATCTCAGCTCACCACAACCTCTGCCTCCCGGGTTCAAGCGATTCTCCTGCCTTAGCCTCCCAAGTAGCTGGGATTACAGGCATGTGCCACCACACCCAGCTAATTTTGTATTTTTACTAGAGATGGGGTTTCTCCATGTTGGTCAGGCTGGTCTCAAACTCCCAGCCTCAGGTGATCTGCCCGCCTCGGCCTCCCAAAGTGCTGGGATTACAGGCATGAGCCACTGCGCCCAGCTACTCTTGAAATTTTTTAAAAGAATATTCTCTATCTCATTCTCACCCATATATCCCTTATGAGAGAAGCCAGGAAACCAGTTCTGAGGATGTCAGTCTGGCTAGTAAAACCCTGAGGATTCCATTTTCAAGGGTACCTTGACTGTTGTGTTCAAAGAAAGCTTTGAACAACAAATGTAAAAACCCTGCCAAGCCAAGTCCACCGAGTAGCTCATTAAAATGATTAAAATGTATTTAGGTTGAGGCTTTTTTTTTTTTTTTTTTTTTTTTTGAGACTGAGTCTCGCTCTGTCGCCCAGGCTGGAGTGCAGTGGCACAATCTCAGCTCACTGCAAGCTCCGCCTCCCGGGTTCACGCCGTTCTCCTGCCTCAGCCTCTCTGAGTAGCTGGGACTACAGCTTACTTTATCAGAAAAAAAAAAATTGGATTTAGATACTGAGGAAGGCTTCTTGCACAGAGAGGGACGTCCGTTGTCTTAGTTCTATGATCTCGATGCTTAGACAGGCCTCTCACCCCAGCAGGACAGAGTCGTTCTCATGTCCCAGGGGGGCTGCTGCAGAAGCACTATCAACTCTCTCCCTCCTGTCATCACCTCGGGCCTTCCTTGCCAGCACCTCCATTCCTGAGGCTCACGTGGGAAAGAAACAGAGAAGAGAACAGGACTTCTTAAACAGCACCAGCAAGAATAGTCTCACAATGAAGTGTGCACCACGGGAGCGCCGCACCGGCCAGCATGGAGGAGCGCAGCAATTTCAAGCTGACCCCTGGCTGCAGTGGCCTGGGTCTGCGTGGCGTTCGTGGCTTTGGTGACTGCGGTGGAGCTCCCTCGTGGGCCCCCGAGGATGCCTGGATGGGCACCCACCCTAAATATTTAGAAATGATGAAATTAGGCCTGGTGTGGTGGCTCACGCCTGTAATCCCAGCACTTTGGGAGGCCGGGTGGGTGGATCACGAGGTCAGGAGTTCGAGACCAGCCTGACCAACGTGGTGAGATCCCGTCTCTACTAAAAATACCAAAAAATTAGCTGGGCATGGTGGCGCACACCTGTAATCCCACCTACTCAGGAGGCTGAGGCAGGAGAATCGCTTGAACCCAGGAGGTGGAGGTTGCAGTGAGCCAAGATCACGCCACTGCACTCCAGCCTGGGTGACAGAGTGAGACTCCAGAAAAAAAAAAAAAAAAAAAAACCTCTCCAGGTAGAAGACTTTTTCTTTCTTAAAAAACATAGGGTGGTTTCTTTAAAACTTTCTTATCTAGAGACAGTTTAATTACAGTTGTATACAGGTTTACGCCTAGGATGTGTTCAGACGGGTAGAACCTGTCTGTGTGCTGCTTTTGTCATCCCACACTTACGGCACTCATAGTTGACTCTGTTTATTGCTCCCACTGCTAGTTCATTGTTGAGACTGCCATCTCTTTCTCTTACTCAACTCTCCTGGTGCCTTTTGGCCACTGCAGCTATCTTGGAATGGCATTTTATATATACCTTGTCACCTACTTCTGCTTTCTCCTATCCAGTAGAAAGTAAAAGATTTCTTTCAATTGGTCTTCCTGTTGCAATGACTGTTATTTCTCTTTCTTGGTTAAATTTAAATCAAAACTCAAAATATGTTCATCCAGAGTATAAACTTACATGTTTTGAGTAACAGGGACAGGAGACATGCTACCCACAAGAGTTCTGGGCCTTCCTTTTCATTCTTATTACCACCATCCTTATTATATCATAGCTTGAATATTACAAGAGATATGGTGTGGGATAGTATCAGTTTTAAAAATGTCTTCATTAATTAGACCCAGTTATTCCACTTTTGTTAATGTCTTTCAAATTGTACAAGGTATGAAAAATTATATGCACAAAGATGTTGCGAGGGACATTACTTTTAGTAGCCCAAATTATAAACCACTTAAAAGTTTGGGGTAAATATCGACAAACTTTTTCTGTAAAGGGCCAGAAAGTAAATATTTTAGGTGTTTTCTTTTTTCTTTTTGGAGACAGAGTCTTGCTCTGTTGCCCAGGCTAGAGTGCAGTGGCACGATCTCAGCTCACTGCAACCTCCACCTCCTGGGTTCAAGTGATTCTCCTGCCTCAGCCTCCCGAGTAGCTGGGACTACAGGTGCCTGCCACCATGCCAGGCTAATTTTTGTATTTGTAGAGACAGGGTTTCACCATATTGGCCAGGCTGGTCTCGAACCCCTGACCCTATGATCCGCCTGCCTCGGCCTCCCAAAGTGCTCGGATTACATGCGTGAGCCACCACGCCCAGCCCTATTTTAGATTTTGAAACCTACAGTTTCTGTCATAACTTGTCAACACTGCTGTATGAAGCATAAAATCAGCCACACACAATACATAAAGAACATGGGCACGGCTTTGTTCCGGTAAAACTTTATTTACACATGTGTCGCCATAGTTTGCCGTCCCTGGGTCTAGGAAATAGTCAATAAACAGGTATATACAAATGATACACAATGTACTTATTAAAAATTAGGGTCAGGCATGGTGGCTCACGCCTGTAATCCCAGCACTTTGGGAGGCCGAGGCGAGCGGACCACGAGGTCAAGAGATTGAGACCATCTAGCTAACATGGTGAAACCCCGTCTCTACTAAAAACACAAAAATTAGCTGGGCATGGTGGCAGGCACCTGTAGTCCCAGCTGCTCGGGAGGCTGAGGCAGGAGAATCACTTGAACCCGGGAGGCAGAGGTTGCAGTGAGCGGAGATCACGTCAACTGCACTCCAGCCTGGGGACAGAACAAGACTCGGTCTCAGAAAAAAAAAATAAAATAAAATTAGTAATGAATATTATTAAAAACATGAGAATGTTACATTAAGTAAAAATTGCAAGATGCAAAAGTGTATGAGTGGGTGTAATCATGGCTGAAATAACACATCAAGCATTTGATAACAAGATGACAAAGTAAATCAAATTACTAACTGTGGTTATGGTGGGATGGGAGGCAGTAAATGAATGACTTTGTCTTTTCTCAATGTTTATTTTTATTTGTATTACTTTTATAATAAAAATGTTTTAAAATTTAAAAAAAAGAATGAAATGAGGGTGTCTAAGGTGTGGGAGCACTCTGCCCCAAGAAGGGGAGCTTCGCTGGCCTGCCATTTTGCCCAGACTTTCTTCCCTCCCCTTCATCACCCTCTGGAGGCCTGGGATGCTCCAGCAACCGAACCTATCCCCTCTCCATGAGGCTGTCTCTCAGTAGGAGGAGAGGTGGTGTCAGGAGTCACGGCCCGGCTTTGGTGGCCTTTTATCCCTGGCAGCACCACCATTTACATAGCTGTGTGCATGGTCCAATCATGCCGTGCCTCTCTTCCCTCTTCCATAAATTATGGAGTTATCAATGAGGCTGGAAATGAGCAATGAGGACTGAACAGTGAATTCATGTCTGGCTTTGGGAATGTGCCAGGCAGAAGGCATTACTCAGTATTGTTGGCTGTTTTGTGACTATCATCATTGCTGCCACCACCATCACTAATCATGACCATCGCCATCACCACCATCATCACCATCACCACTATCACCATCACCATCACCATCACCATCATGACCATCACCATCTCCACTACCACCATCATCACCATCACCATCATCACCATCACTGCCATCACCATCACCATCATCGCCATCACCACCATCATCACCATCACCACCATCACCACCACCACCATCACCATAACCATCACCATCATGACCATCACCATCTCCACTACCACCAGCATCACCATCACCATCACTACCATCACCACCATCACCACCATCACCACCATCACCATCACTGCCATCACCATCACCACCATCGCCATCACCACCATCACCATCACCACCATCACCATCACTGCCATCACCATCACCACCATCACCATCACTGCCATCACCATCACCACCATCACCATCACCATCATCACCATCTCCACTACCACCATCATCACCATCACCATCATCACCATCACTGCCATCACCATCACCATCATCGCCATCACCACCATCATCACCATCACCACCATCACCACCACCACCATCACCATAACCATCACCATCATGACCATCACCATCTCCACTACCACCAGCATCACCATCACCATCACTACCATCACCACCATCACCATCACTGCCATCACCATCACCATCATCGCCATCACCACCATCACCATCACCACCATCACCATCACCGCCATCACCATCACCACCATCACCATCACCATCATCACCATCTCCACTACCACCATCATCACCATCACTGCCATCACCATCACCATCATCGCCATCACCACCATCATCACCATCACCACCATCACCACCACCACCATCACCATAACCATCACCATCATGACCATCACCATCTCCACTACCACCAGCATCACCATCACCATCACTACCATCACCACCATCACCATCACCGCCATCACCATCACCACCATCACCATCACCACCACCATCACCACCATCACCATCACCATCATCACCATCACTACCATCACCACCATCACCATCATCACCATCACCATCATCACTATCACCATCGCCACATCACCACCATCACCATCATCACTATCACCATCACCATCACCATCATCACCATCACCATGATCATCATCACCATTGAAGACATCTCCAATAAGTGCTGTTTATTTATTTATTTTTAAACACAGTAGCGTTTACAACTAATTGATCACAAGCAGTTACAGATCTCTTTGTTCCTTCTCCACTTCCACTGCTTCACTCCACTTACCTAAAAATAAAAAAATAAATAAACAGCACTTATAATTCTACCACCGAATAACTATTTTTGAATTTGAACATTTATTACCCTCTCATTTACTGTCCTTTTTAAAGCCTTGGAGAAACACAGCCATAGGGTCTTTTAGCCAGAAACCTAACCCAGATTCTTTCTTTGACTACTGAAGATACTTACATTCAAAGGGTTATGTGACAGGATTTTACATGGAGCAAGCAGAGGTGATGCCCCTAGCAGGGTTTCCCCGAGGAACCTCTACCTGATCCTCAAACTCACCAGACACAGTCCAGTCTCATGGAGAATTTTGTTCATAGGCAACCCATTCTTTATCCAGTTGAAATTTTGGTCATTTATTAAAGACTGTCCTATTGAACAGAAATTAAACTTTGACCAGTGAGTTAAGTTCATTAGGAAAATCATGAACAAGTTAATCACTAAAAATAGATGGAAATTTCCTTAACCTCTTGTTTTTATCAAAAACCAGTAGCAAATATAAAATTTAATAGTAAAGCATTCACCATATTCCCATTGAGTCCAGAACAAGACAAGAGCTGTGAAGCTATCACTCACTTTTATTCAGGAAGTCCTACCAATGAAATAGAACAAAGAAAAGAAGTAAGTGTTATTAAGATTAAAAAGCAAGAGACAAGCCCATCAGTTGTTGGTGATGTGATTGGCTTATCTAGAAAATTCGAAAGAATCAATTAAAAACGCATCAGAAAATCAGACTTCAGAAAAATTTTTAGAAATACTTACTGAAAATAGGCTGGGTGCAGTGGCTCACTCCTGTAATCCCAGCACTTTGGGAGGCCAAGGCAGGCAGATCACGGGGTCAGGAGATCGAGACCATCCTGGCTAACACGGTGAAACTCGGTCCCTACTAAAAAATACAAAAAAAATTATCTGGGCGTGGTGGCAGGCACCTGTAGTCCCAGCTACTTGGGAGGCTGAGACAGGAGAATGGTGTGAACCCAGAAGGCGGAGCTTGCAGTGAGCCAAGATCACGCCACTGCAGTCCAGCCTGGGCAATAGAGCGAGACTCTGGGGAAAAAAAAAAAAGAAAGAAAGACTTACTGAAAATAACCAATTTTAAAAGGCTAGAGAGCCAGGTGTGGTGGCACGTGCTTGTGATCCCAGCTACCTGAGAGGCTAGGGTGGGAGGATAACTGGAGCTCAGGAGTTCAAGGCAGCCATGAAATATGATTGCACCACTGCTCTCCAGCCTGGGCCACAGAGTGAGACTCCAACTCCTAAAAAAAAAAAAGGATACAGAAAAAAATGATAAAGTGATGAAATGTCCCTCATAGACACCTGGACACTCTCTGGTTCTAATGTGTCTGTCTTGAGCGCTGAGCTGCTCGTCTTTCTCAGCCTGACAGGGCCCGCAGGAGCATGGGAAACATCCCCTGAAGAATGAGTGAGTGAGTGACACCCGGCTTTGGCACCTGTGCTTTCTGGCATCTGGATGTCTGTTGTGTTGTCCCCCAGCAGCTTCCTGGCCTTTCCCCCTTTCTCCTGCACCACCTCCCTCCAAATAAGGAACGCTGCAAGAGCCTCCTCACCCCCTTGGAAAGTGGACTGTGAAGAAATGCTGAGACCAGCTGGACCCACTCAGGACCACAATAACCGCAGAGGTGTGCTGGCGCTGTCCTTCCCACCGAGGCAACTCTAAATGCCCCGAGGCGAGGTCCGTGTTGTCAAAGGGAAGTGCAAGGCTATCAGCAACCACCCTAGGGACACCCTCAGCCCCAGATGGCCTCTTGCACTGTGGGGGAGCAACGCAGAGGAACGTGCCCCAGGACCTGTACTCAGAAGCCGACCTCCGTGTGACTGCAAAGAACAGGAGGGAATGAGGCGGGTCTTCCGTTACCTGCTCCTGCTGCCCTTAAGATTCCCTTTCGGGAAACCCTGTACAGAATTAGGGAAGAAACACCTTGGGGAGGAATGATTTCTAAGACACCTGCTCCAGCCATTATTGCTGGCAACAAACCATCACAAAACTGAGCTGTGTCAAACGATCCTTTTATGATGCTCATGGGCTCTGTGGGTCTGGCAGGAAGACAGGCACAAGGGATTGGTCTGTCAGCCCCACCATAGCTGGGGCCCCAGCTGGGGAGCCTTGGCAGCCAAGGGTGACTTGCTGTGGCCTCAACTCACACGTGTGGCACCTAGGACCTCAGCTGGGCGGTTGGCTGGAACCCACAACTGGGGCATCTCCACGTGATTTCCTGTGAGAGTTAGTCTGGGCCTCCTCACAGCATGGCTGCCAGGTTCCAAGAGAGAGTGTTCACCGGGTTCCAACAGAGCCCAGTGGAAGCCGCTGTTATCACTTTTTTTTTTTTTTTTTTTTGGTTAAAAAAACTCATAGCGGTTGGGTGAGGTGGCTCATGCTTGTAATCCCGCATTTTGGGAGGCTGAGAGGGGCAGATCATCTGAGGTCAGGAGTTTGAGACCATCCTGGCCAACAGGGGGAACCCCCGTCTCTACTAGAAATACAAAAATTAGCTGGGCGTGGTGGTGCGCGCCTGTAATCCCAGCTACTCACGAGGCTGAGGCAGGAGAATCACTGGAACCCGGAAGGCGGAGGTTGCAGTGAGCCGAGATCACACCACTGCACTCCAGCCTGGGCAACAGAGTGAGGCTCTGTCTCAAAACAAACAAACAAAAAACACATAGCATAAATTTATTCTATTCCATAGATTGCCACTGGGCATATATGCATTCATCAGTGGCTGCAGCTGAGCTGGTGTGGGTGAAATGGATCCCATACTGTTGACCCCAAGCATAGCATCCCTACCTATCAGGATGATCATTCTAATCACGGGCCACTGTCATCCCTGAGGAGGTGGAGGTGAGAGCCTGGCTGCATCCACAGGACAAGCCTTCCTGTCTGCCTGCTGCTCCGTGCCTCCCTGCAGAGGACATTCTGTGGGGCATTATGTCAGACACGAAGATCCACACGTGTGTGCCCACTCCATAGATCCAGCTCCGTGCCTCTTCCCCAGAGTTCCTTGTCTGTGGCCTTCCAGGGTTACTCCCTCAGGTGGGTTCATAAAGAAGTTTGGCAGGTAAAATACTGGACAGCCAGTCGCTCCCTCAAGTAGTTTTGCCAGATAAAACCTGGGACACTAGTAAAATCTGAATTTCAGATAAGCAATAATTTTTTTTAAGTATAAGTGTGTCTCATACTCTATTTGTGACATATTTATACTAAAAAATCATTTGTTTATTGGAAAATTTAACTGGGTGTCCTATAATTTTATTTGCTAAATTTGGGACCGCCACACTCAAGGCCCCTGTCAGCCAGGCAAGCCAGATGCCACTGCTCCGGAATCCATGCCTATCCACATCTCAGGACACACCCTCCACAGTGAGATGATAGCCAGGCTTAGTGCTCCCAACTCTACCCACCAGAAGGATTTCCCTTGACCACTGTCCTTCCAGGCCACTGCTGAATGGGGCTGTAGTGAGCAGCAGCCCATTTTCAGCCAGCACCAACAGAGTGCACAGCTGTGAACTAGCCCAGCTGGTCATAAAGAGCTCCCCGTCCCTACCATGAGGCCATAGATGTGTGTCAGGGGAGAGGTATTGGTGCAACGGAGCTGGACGACATCAGATTCTGGGTCACCTATTCATTAATTTACTGAAGCTCTCTGAGTTGCTTTGAGATTGGTCTGTCTGCCCACCACGGGGCAGTCCTAAACCCAAATGTACCATTTCCCAAATATTTGATTAACTGTTCTACACTCACCTGAATTCAATACCCAGCTCATGAAGGTCATCTTTGGCCACAGAGTCATTTAATGCCCCACGGCCAGGTGCTTAGTCTGTACCTGGGCCCAGTAAAACATCAGAAGTAGTTATCTGCTAGACATGCTGGTCCTCCTGTCTTCGGGCTCTGCCGCAACTCTCCTATCTGCACTTTCCAGATATCCACACAGCATCCTTGTCTGCCACGCTGTCTCTAAAACTCTCAGATCAGGGTTCCATAACCTGAGTGGTAACAGTTGCTTCCATTGCAGTCTAGTTTTACTGCAGGCTGTGTTCTTGCTCTGGGCTCCCCTTGAAACTAGTAGTTATTCAGTTAACCCCTAAATGAATTAGAACGGTATTCTCAAGTGCACGGGAATAGATGTTGCCTCCAAAAGTTAGCATCCTGCCAAGCTTCTTTCTTAGTGGTCAGGGCTACAAGGTGAAACCAGTTCTCTCTTGCCCATAATAAATCTCTCTCGGCCGGGCGTGGTGGCTCACACTTGTAATCCCAGCACTTTGGGAGGCCGAGGCGGGCGGATCACGAGGTCAGGAGATCGAGACCATGGTGAAACCCCGTCTCTACTAAAAATACAAAAAATTAGCCAGGCGTGGTGGCGGGCGCCTGTAGTCCCAGCTACTCGGAGAGGCTGAGGCAGGAGAATGGCGTGAACCTGGGAGGCGGAGCTTGCAGTGAGCCGAGATTGCACCACTGCACTCCAGCGTGGGCGACAGAGCGAGACTCCATCTCAAATAAATAAATAAATAAATAAAAATAAAAAATAAATAAATCTCTCTCTCTGTCTCTCTGTCTCTCTCTCTCTTCCTCCCACCCTTGGTTTGCCAGCTAGACCTCATTTTCACACTTCAAAACTTAGAGTTTTATCTGGTAACCCTGGTAACCAACTTCTTGGAGAATGATTTGGGAATTCCGATGACTAGTTTTTTAATTCCAGAAAATAAAACCCAACTCTGTCCTTGGGTATAATTTCTAATCTTCTCTTTCTCATGTGTGGTCATGTGTTTGGACTGTAAACTCATCTGGTGAGAACTGTACTTACATTTCTGTTTTATATGATGATGAGGGTGTGACGAGACACCCATTAAGGTCCTTCTCAAGTCTTCAGGGACCTGCTGAGCCTAGGATGGGTGACTTGGGCTTTGCTGCTTGCCAACAGGGGCTTCATAATGGTGCCCATCCAAGAAAGTAAACACACATGTAATGAGGAGGGCTATATCCCCTCCCTGTGCCTTCTTGAGGTAAATACTGCATTGCCTACCAGTTGTTGTTTAGACTTTGATGAAGCAACGGTAGAGAAAAGAGTATGAAGGCAAAGATTGATCTGTTCAAAACTCATTCAAAATGTCAGTCATCAGACTGGGTGGCCAGAAGGCAAGATTGTCAAGGGCTGGTGCCTTCCTTCTATGCAGGCACCTTCCCCACCCACCAGCAGCATGGAGCCCGCTCCTTGGTTTGCCACCCTTGGTGTTCTCACCCAGCAACAGTGCTGATAGAGAGCACATTTGTATGCATTGTCATATATGTAGGTATATTTAACTTTTAATATCTAATACTTTCCTTTGGCAGGAACAATAGGATATTAATAAATATTAATGAAGTAATTATTTATTAATAATAAATAATTCCCCCTTTTAAAAATTCCAGGGATATCTTGAGATTCCAGGACAGCTCAACAAATATGAATCCCAGAGGAAGTAAAAATTGCTTCATTTCAATAAAAATGGTCCCCAAAAGCTACCTGCCATCTCTATGATTCTTAAAATTCTATCAAATCCTAACCTATTATTGCCATTTTACAGGAATTTGCTGGGTTTTTTCCTTTGGCTTAGTTTTTAATGCACTGTTTTATTGATAATCATGTTGTAAATAAATATTAGCTTACATGGGAAGTCATTCACAGCAAATTGTTAGGAGAAAAAAAGCAGATTACAAAACAAAATGAACTCAAGTTTATCTTCAAAACACACATATACATTTAAAATGTAGGAGAAGATAGGCTGGGTGCAGTGACTCACGCCTGTAATCTCAGCACTTTGGGAGGCTGAGGTGGGTGGATGGCTTAAGGCCAGGAGTTCCAGATCAGCCTGGCCAACATGGTGAAACCCAGTCTCCACTAAAAATACAAAAATTAGCCAGGTGTGGTGGTGCATGCCTGTTATCCCAGCTACTTGGGAGGCTGAAGCAGGAGAATTGCTTGAACCTGGGAGGTGGAGGTTGCAGTGAACCAAGATTGTGCCACTGCCCTCCAGCCTGGGCAACAGAGTGAGACTCTGTCTCAAAAAAAAATTAAAATTAAAAAATTAGAAGTAAATAAATGAATATTAATAGCCAAAATTGAGTCCCATGGCCACCTGAAGACCAGTCACTGGCCAAGGAGAACGTGATGATCATGACTAGTTCCACCCAGTGACATTTCATCTCCCAGGGCTGGAATGGAAGCTGGGTAGGGCATGAGTAGGGAATGGATGATATTTGACTACAAAGTGTTTTTGTTTGTTTGTTTTGTTTTTGCCAGAAACGTCCCCATGGCACTACAGATCATTTAAATCCCTGTCTTCCAGCTGCAGCAGCTAGGTGTTATCAGCACCATGCATGGCTGATTCTTTGGGAATAATGGCTGAACGCCGGTCATTAGGATGAAGGATGGATGGCCACGTTGTTGGCAGACTGAAGGGCCAGATGCAGCTTCAGACGCATGGAGGGTTCTGGAAAGGGAGAGACTTTGTAAGCCCAGTGTCCAGAAAAGACGTTCAGGAGGCAGGGAATAGGACCTTGAAGGATGCACCCCTCTCTCTAGTTTTATTAGTTCTTCTCATAGATTTATTTATCCTTATGAAATAATTTCCTTCACTTATATGCATTCTCTCTGGATTTGATTAACTTTTTAGAGGTTTTGTCATGGGGGGTTGAACCCATTTGGATCTAAACTTGAGCTTTTGGAGGATTTTGTTTTGTCATCTGTGTGGCTTTAGCTTCTTAAATTGAGCTGTGCCAATCCTGGGATCTGTTCCCCCTGCATCCTGCCATCTGGTGTGATCTCTCTTTTCCTCAGACAATAATCCTGCAATTGTTTCCTTTCTGATCCCCCGACTAAGGCTGTTTTAAGAGGTGCTTTTCTTCCACATTTGCTCTTTCTTATGCCTCTTCTGCAGGAGGCTGAGCTGGCTGGGTTCCTTGACATGGCCCACATCATTCAGACCAGACTCAGTGGCATCTGCTTGTGGCTGAATGGATGGAGGGTGAACAGGTGTCTCAGCTGGGAAATTAATCCTTGGCTAACGCCAGTGAGCCTTGTCAGTCATGCAACATTTCATTTTACCCACAAGATTAAAAAGCTTCCTGAGCCAAACACCATTTCTTAAACCCTTCATATCCTCACAGCACCTAATAACATGGCCTCACATGGAGCAGGGGTTCCATAAATATTTATTAGTATCCTAATCTTTCATCACTAAGGTAGTGTTAACACCGATGATGAGCTTGTGAGTCAGGTTGCATATGACACCAAATGAGAGCTGAAATGCAAAAAGTGCAGAAAAAAAAATGCAACAACATGACTTCTGTTTACCCTAACTTATCTCTGATTTTCTTTTCTGCCCTGCTGGCTAATTGGGAACCATGCACATGAACGACTCTCAAGATGTGTGAACAACAAACATAAGAAGAAAGAACAGAAAGCAGACTGAGGAAGTGAAAAGGAATCGCTCCCTTAACTCTGTTTCCTGGGTGTCTCAGGAGCACCAGACCTGGCCTGATACTGCACATATGCACCCTCCCATCCCCCGGACAGCACTGAGATGGGAGGGGCATGACTCCCGTTTTATTGCTGAGATACTCAAGTATGAGGTGGTTGAATTACTCACCCAAGGTCACGGAGCTGGCTGTTGGCAGATGTGGGCCTGTTCTCTGATCTGTCCCTTAGGGGACACAATTCAGGCCAGTGCTCTCTGCAGCCCAAGATGGAACGATGAGAAGCTGCCCTGTGGCTGATTATCATGCCTGGCTTGTGGCCTCTTTTCGTTGTTGCCCAGTGTAACTCTGCATATTTAGTCCATTTCCACTGATTCACACTACAAGAAAAGCCAACTTCCACCTAGGAAACTAGTGTCTTAGTCCATTTCAGCTGCTATAACAAAATACCATAAACTGGGTGGCTTATAAACAGCAGAAATTTATTGCTCACAGTTCTAGATGCTGGAAAGTCCAAGCTCAAGGTGCCAACACATTCTGTGGTGTCTGGTGGGTGCCCGCCTCCCGATTCACATGCGATGTCCCCTCACTCTGTTCTCACATGGCAGAAGGGGCAATGAGCTCCCTTGGGCCTCTTTGATAAGGGCACTAATCCCATTCATAAGGGCTCCACCCTTGTGACCTAATCACCCCCTAAAGGCCTCACCTCCTAATACCATCACATTGGGGATTAGGATTTCAACATATGAACTTTTGGGGGACCCAAACTTTCAAACCATAGCAACTAGCTTGACTCTAACATGCAGGCCTGGGGCCAACTTGGAGCACTTGCCCCACAGCTGGCTTTTCTCTCACCTGGCTTCTAGGGTGACATCTAGTTAGAGGCTTGGTGGTCACTATAGGGTCATAAGCTTGTCTGCCGAGAAGTTTTTAATAGATGCCCCTGAATTTTCCTTGCAGGAAGCTCCTCTGTTTCCTAGCCTGGGGATGGCTCTTCCCACACTTTTTCTCTCCCTGCAGTTAAAGCAATCTCTGGCAAGGCCATTACATAAGCAGTGTCCCTTGCCAGCTGTCACCAAGGCCACTGGAAAAATCAAGACATATGTAAGCCAGCAATGGCTCACCAGAGGCTGGACAGCCCCGCATGCTCATTACCCCCTGCTTGGAGCTGGGTTTGAGCCCTCTCATGACTGCCAGCCCTGGATTTTTCCAAAACATGAAAAACCACAATGATAGGCATTTGCTGCAGATTTTTTTCTTTTTCCCTTTTTTTTTTTTTTTTTTTTTTTTGAGTTGGAGTCTCACTCTGTCTCCCAGTCTGTAGTGAAGTGGCGCGTTCTCGACTCACTGCAACCTCTGCCTCCTGGGTTCAAGCAATTCTCCTATCTCAGCCTCCCGAGTAGCTGGGATTACAGGTGCACGGCCCCACACCCAGCTAATTTTTGTATTTTTAGTCAAGACGGGGTTTCGCCATGTTGGCCAGGCTGGTCTTGAACTCCTGACCGCAAGTGATCCGCCTGCCTCAGCCTCCCAAAGTGCTGGGATTACAGGCGTGAGCCATTGTGCCCAGCCAACTGCAGATTTAAAACCAATTAAGACACTGGGGAGGTAGAACACAGGCTAGAAACATTACCCTGAAAGCCATCTGTCCCTTTTGGTTCCTGATTTCTTCCTGAGGTCAAGGTCATGTACTTGTTCCTATTTCCATATCCCACCTTGTATGAGTCCATTGTGTGTTGCTATAAAGGAACACCTGAGGATGGGTAATTTATAGGAAAAGAGGTTTATTTGGTTTGTGGTTCTGCAGGCTGTACAGGAAGTATGGCATCAGTATCTGCTTCTGGTGAGGCCTCAAGAAGTTTTCACTCTGGCCAGCCATGGTGGTTCACGCCTGTAATCCCAGCACTTCGGGAGGATGAAGCAGGTGGATCACTTGAGGTCAGGGGTTCAACACCAGCCTGGCCAACATAGTGAAATCCCACCTCTACTAAAAATACAAAAATTAGCCAAGCATGGTGGCACACACCTATAGTCCCAACTACTCGGGAGGCTGAGGCACAAGAATTATTTGAACCCAGGAGGCGGAGTTTGCAGTGAGCCGAGATTGTGCCATTGTATTCCAGCCTGGGCAACAGGGCGAGACTCTCTCTCAAAAAAAAGAAGCTTCTGCTTGTGGCAGATGGTGAAGGGAGAGTGGGTGCACCACATGCGAGAGAAGGAGCAAGAGACAGGAGAGAGTTCTCCGATTCTAACCGCCAGCTCCCATGTGAACTAATTGAGCAAGAACTCACTCATTGCTGTGAGGAGGGCCACTCACGAGGGATCTGCCCCATGACCCAAACACTTCCCACCAGGCCCCATCTTCAACACTGGGGGTCACATTTCAACATGAGAGCTGGAGGGGAAAAATATGCAAATGATATCTCCCTTCTCGCACCACCAGCTGCATGACTGTGAGTGAGTCATTTGGCCTCCCTGGGCCTCTGCATCCTCACCTGAAAAATGAATGAAACCATCGCCAGGGTCCCCTTCATTCTGAAGCTCAGTTTGTTCTAGTGTGGGCTGGCCTGGAGCACCCCTTCCTCCCCTCTGTCTATCAGATCCTGCAAGACCTGGGCATGAAGCCGGTGCCCACACCTGGCGTGCGGATGGCCAGGGGTATTTCCTCGCAGCTCTTAGGTGACGGACCACACCGTTTGTTGGAGCCAGAAGTGAGTATGTGACCCCTAGATTCATTCTACCAGCTGTTAGGTGGCCACAGGGCTTCCCATACCAGGTCCCCAAATTCTAACTGGTTTATTTACAGAGCCCTTTGTCTACATCATCTCACTTGCAGCCTCCTCATGAAAGCAGCAAAATCCCCAGTGCGAGGATTCCTGATCTGCAGATGAGGGAGCTGGTTGGGTGGGAGGGAGAAGTGACTGAGGACAGCAGTGTCATAGATTACGACCACTGCGTCCTCCACCTGACCCACTTAAAGAAGGGAAAGGAGGAGGGATCGGGGAGGGTTCACTCTGCATTGCCCGCACACCGATGCCATGATTCACCCTTCCAGGTCAGCACCTGCATGAGCCAACACTACTGGGAGGTAGCGGAGCTGCCATGCAACCCTCCTGGCTGGCTGCACTCTTCCTTCAGCCCTCCAGCCCCCAGCGTGCTCCGTCCCACACAGAGAGAGCTAGCAGGAAGGAGGGCAGTCAGGTCCCTGTAGGTGACAAGATGAGTAAGCTGTATCTAAGAACTCGGCGGCTCAGGGTTCAGAAAGAGTCGAGGTGCGAGCCTTCAAGAGAAAGGCTCAACGTCAGTTTCCCCCTCTGGCAGGTAGGGTAATGGATATTTCAGAGCTTCATAAGAAGGAGGCAAATCTACGCAAAATGCCCAGCACAAGGTTGGTCAATAAACAACCGTAATACTCTCTGTGCTCCCTGTGACTATCAGGCTGGGACCTCGCAAGCCACACCACACTTTGAGGCAGCAAAAATCCCAGCCTCTTTGGCATTCCAGTTGCATAATCCTTTTGTTGTTGTTGTTGTTGTTGTTGTTTGAGTCAGGGTCTCGCTCTGTTGCCCAGGCTTGAATGAAGTGGTGCCATCATAGCTCACTGCAGCCTCCAACTCCTGGGCTCAAGCAATCCTCCTGCCTTGGTCCCTCAAATAGCTGGGGACTATAGGCAACACCATGCCTGTCTAATTGTTTTTAGCCAGAGATTGAGTCTCACTCCATCACCCAGGGTGGAGTGCAGTGGCACAATCTCAGCTCATTGCAGCCTCTGCTACCTGGGTACAAGCGACTCTCCTGCCTGGCTAATTTTTTATTTACAATTTTGAAACTGGAGTTAAGAGTCAAAAGATGTACAATAAATCTAGTAAAGTGAAACCCAAAACAACTTCTAGAAAAGGGGAAGAGTCGGGCCAGGTGCAGTGGCTCACGCCTGTAATCCCAGCACTTCAAAAGGCCAAGGTGGGTGGATCACCTGAGGTCAGGAGTTTGAGACCAGCCTGGCCAACATGGCAAAACCCTATCTCTACTAAAAACACAAAAAAATTAGCTGGGCATTATGTCGGGCGCTTGTAATCCCAACTACTCGGGAGGCTGAGGCAGGAGAATCACTTGAACTCAGGAGGTGGAGGTTGCAGTGAGCTGAGACTGTGCCATTGCACTCCAGCCTAGGCAATGAGAGTGAAACTCTGTCTCAAAAAAAAAAAAAAAAAAAAAAAAAAAAAAAAAAAAAGCTGGGGGGAAGAGTGACAAAAACAAAAAGATGACCACGAGAAGAAGGGTATTTTTTTTAAAAAAAAGGATTAACAGAAGGGGTTAAGATTGAGGCTTTTGGGGAGCAGCTGGTAAACAGAAAAAGAAATTGGCTAACAAATAATTTGGATGAAAATTACTTAGTAAAGAGATAGGAAAAAATATGGCGTCAGAACAATAATGAACCATTTTTGATAAAAGCTAGTTCCTGGAATGGATTGCCTCTCATTTGTATTATATCAAAAGCTGTTTGGTAATTTAAGGGCAGCTGGTGAAGGTCTGATGAAACATCACAAACAGAAGGACTAAAAGAAGGGACTCAAGGAGAACATTCAGTCTGAAAAAAATACAGTTGGATTTGTATGCTGAAATGCCCCCAAAACAAATGATTCTGAGAAATGAAACCACTAACAGAAATGAGCTGAGAAAATGAACATAATAGAGTATCTCAGAGTAAAGGGAGGACGGCTGAAAAGAATAAAAAGGAGAGATTCAAGTGGAGCCCAGAGAGAGAAGAAAGACAATCAGCAGGGTGGACCGAGCAAAGGGCTTTTGTCTGAGGTTTATGCAATGAATTGTGGCTTCAGTGAGCTGAGTCCTGGTATACATTGCACTACATTTGGCCAGAACAATGATTGCTGCCTTTTTTTTTTTAACTCACAAAAATCAAAGTATCGTGTAGCTTTTTCCACCTGCCTGAGGCTCCAGGTTATGAAAAGAAAAGGATGAATCATAAGTAAGAATATAGCTTTGATGAAAAAGCCCTCTATCATATGATGACATGATCGGTTTAACAAGACCCATGGTGTTTGTCTGACGGAGACGTGACTATTTTTGGACTTCACGTAGCAGAATTCTTGTATCACAAGAATATTCATAGATATGTGCAATACGGGTCCACTTTGAGCATCTGAAAGTTCAATTCTGGGTGCAGTCTGGTTTTTGTATGTGTTCTTGTAGTAGCAGTTCATTGCATAAGGAATAATTACTCCGGGGTTTTTTGAAAAAAAAAAAAAAATTAAGTAGCAGTAGTAGCTAAAACATAGATGCTTACTATGTACCAGGCACTGTTTGAAGCTCTTGACATGCATTCACTCTTGTAACTGTTTCAGCAGCCCCATTAAGTAGGTACTGTACAATTCCATTTTGCAGATGAGGAGATCCAGGCTCAGGGAGGTTAAATAACTTGCCCAACGTCATAGAGCCAGAGAGGAGCAGAGCACGGATTCTATGTGCCAAACCCCCTTGCACCCACCCGTCTATTTGGCCATTGTTCATATTTATCCTATTTGCTTCAAGTTATCTCATATACAAGAGATAAAACACCACGTAGAAAGTTGCTGTGCCTGTTATATTCCCAGTCCTTGCTTCATCCCCTGTCCCATCCACGTGGGGTGTACCCTCCAGTTCCTTTTTCAAATACATTTGCACAGATGTCATATTTATGGACAATAGAGAATGTTATTTTTCATGTTTCAACATTTACATAAGTGGTAATATACTCTATATCCGGCCGGGTGCGGTGGCTCACGCCTGTAATCCCAGCACTTTGGGAGGCCGAGGCGGGCGGATCACGAGGTCAGGAGATCGAGACCATCCTGGCTAACACGGTGAAGCCTCGTCTCTACTAAAAATACAAAAAAAATTAGCCGGGCACGGTGGCGGGTGCCTGTAGTCCCAGCTACTTGGGAGGCTGAGGGAGGAGAATGGAGTGAACCCAGGAGGCAGAGCTTGCAGTGAGCCGAGATAGTGCCATTGCACTCCAGCCTGGGCAACAGTGCAAGACTCTGCCTCAAAAAAAACAAAAGAAAAAAATATATACTCTATATCCATTGTACAACTCGCTTTTTCCTCCATTTCCACCATTATGATGTGAGTGTCATCTATGTTGATATGAATCCATTTCTCTGCACCATCCAGTTCTGTAGTTGCTGGCCACATTTGGATGCTGAGCAGTGATATGTGACTAGCTGGAATTGAGATATACCATGAGTGTAAAACACACACCCGGTTTCAAAGACAGTAGGAAAAACAGTAAAAGATCCTATTGATAATTTTAATATTGATTGCTTGTTGAAATTATAATATTTTGGATGTATTGGGTTAAATAAAATGTATCATTAAAATTAGCTTCACCTATGTTTTCTCTTTTTTTAATATGGCTGCTAGAAAACTGAACACCGCCTCTGCAGCTTGCATGTTTGGCTTACATTTTTATCAAAGGGCAGTGATGTGGATCATTCCTCTTAGCTGCTGTCTGGGTTTTGTTAATTGGTGAAGTAAGAAGCCCTAAATCTGAATAGTAAGAAGAATTACTATTTACTGTGCACAGATACTTACTCTAAGTGCTTTACAAGTAATGGCCCATTCAGTCTTGCGAGGTGGCATGGCTGCACGAAGTGAGGCTAAGCAATTGCCCGGTCATGAAGCTCCAAGGAGGCTGAGTTGAGGCTGAAGTCAGGCTGCTGGCTCCAAAGCCTGACCTTGTAACCGCTAACCGGACAAGGCCCCGTGAGAAACGGCATAAATCCACCTAAGAAAGCACTGACCTTAGAGCTTCCCTTGTGGTGGGGTGAAGTTTCCTTCACCACAATACATTCTCCTTACGTATCAATGGAGCATCTGTCTTTCCTGACTCTTAACAGAGCAGGTTATAAACAGACACACATTTGTTGCGGCAATTTCAGCTTTAATGAAACCAGCACAGGCAGTATTTTTCTGACATCCGCTTGCAACATTATGAAGTCAGCTTTACTCTTTGCCACTAATTATATTAACTATTTTTAGGGCAAACTGTCAATGCACCATACTGGTTCATGCTTCCTAGGTTTTCAACTTGTTTTCTTTAGCTATATCTATTTATACCTCAAGTGTTTTTTCTTTTAAGAGGTGTCCTCATTTTTCTGACAACGATATAGTTGTGGCTCATAATTAAGTTATAAAACACGCTGGGAGGGCAAAGATGACGTGTGATTGCCATGGGGATATTATTGATGAATATTGGATTGGTTTTTGAATTCTGAATTCAAACCCACTTTAACATTTTGAATCATAAAGTTACAGAACTGGTAGGGACCCGACGTCTCTTTAGTGTTGGTTAAGATCACAGACTTGGAGTCAGCAACTGCATTGACCCTTAGGCTGGGATCTTAACCATTGTAAGTCTTGGTTTTCTCGTCTAGAAAATGGGGATCCTGACATCCATCTTCTAGACCTCTTTTTGTGGATTAAGTGAGACAGTGACTGTAACTCTGTTCCCTGTATCTACTTTTATTCCATGGTAGTTGTGGTAATTACTATTATTATTACTATTACTATATTATCTTTCCCCAGATGACTCCAAGGGTATACAGTCTCTTCAAGCACATCTGGCCTTTTTCTCCTCCACGCTCAACCAGAACTCTTGAACTTTCCCTTAGTTGGAGAGGTCAATAGTTAGAAGGAAGAAAACTCTGCAACCCACTCCCTCCCTTTGCTCTCTCTCTGGGGCACCGTGGGCAGCTCTTGCTGCAGAGAGCTGTGCTGAGGCCCTTTACTACAGAACCTGTACAGCGCACCCTCCAACAGCACTTCCGTCTATGGTCCTACTCCCCAAGGATCTGCCTCCGCACAGCCCTCCCAATAGGACTGAAAATATCAGCATTGATCCTTTCCCAGGCCACCTTGCTCTTAAGGCTCCTGTTCATCATGCTATGTGGATGTGGACCTCCTCGCCTCTCTGTACTGCCCATGATGATGGATTACAGCAGAATGGGCTCACCAGTTGACAGCTTTCCCCACTCAAGTCTTCTACTCACTAGCTAAGCTTAGGGTGGGTGTCCCCATTGCCCGGAAAATTACTACATAGCCCTCATATCAAACTTGTTTTGAGAAGCATAACCATAAACCCATCTTTGCCCTATGATCCTAGGGAGTCCTCATGCCAACAAGACCTTTTGGGGTCAGCCACGCACGTGAAGTTAGACTGCAGTTTAGGCTGTGCCATGACTCTGAACTAAATATGATTTTAGGGGTGAGGAAACTGGGACCTAGGGGCTTGGGGAACTGGCCCGAGGGTATGGAGAGTACCTGACCTTGTCGTTCTTCCAGGATATGATATTGATTCCTGGCACCAATCCCCTCTACCTTGTATTGAAAGCAAGGACAGCCTGCCTGCAACCACACATACAGGTGGCCATCCAGCAGGTGCATACTAAATGTGCGTTGAGTTGGATTATTAGACTCTCTCTAAGCAACCATGCAGCATTGAAGGGACCGCAATCCCTTTGCCTCTGCGTCCTTAGGGCTAAGCACGAGGTCTCGATGTCTTGCACTGTGGGCTGGGCCGGGTTTGGTGCCTCACCCAGCAGGTAAGTGCTGTCTACGTCTCCCGCAGGTCCACTGGCTCCTCTCCAGACTTGGGTGCACTGGGCCAGGCTGCGCCTTACTAATCTCAAGTCTTCCTGTGTTTGTGGCTTTGGGGCCCTCTTCATCGTGTGAATAGGAATAAGAAGATTGTTATTTCTGGCCAGGTGCAGTGGCTCACGCCTGTAATCCCAGTACTTTGGGAGGCCGAGACGGGCGGATCACCTGAGGTGGGGAGTTCGAGACCAGCCTGATCAACATGGAGAAACCCCGTCTCTACTAAAAATACAAAATAAGCCGGACGTGGTGGTGCATGCCTGTAATCCCAGCTACTAGGGAGGCTGAGGCAGGAGAATCGCTTGAACTCGGGAGGCGGAGGTTGCGGGGAGCTGAGATCGCGCCACTGCACTCCAGCCTGAGCAACGAGAGCGAAATTCCGTCTCAAAAAAAAAAAGACTGTTATTTCTGAAATAAATCCCTATTTCTCACTATTTAATAATTTAACAATCTTGACTCACAACCCAAATCCAGGCACCCCAGTCGCACCCACGGCCCGTTGCCTAGCAACAGCCTCCCCAGCCCCGCCTCCGCGCCTTTCCCCGCGGAGTGCCCAGTGCGCACGCTCAGAGCCTTCCTCCACACCCCGCCCCTACAGGGCGCGAGGTGGTGACGTGTGGAGTCCGCGACGCTTTCGGCGGGCCGACCTCTGGGCTAACCTAACCCCGGAGCTATGGCCTCTGCTGGGGTGGCAGCCGGGCGACAGGCGGAGGATGTATTGCCGCCGACGTCCGATCAGCCGCTGCCTGACACCAAGCCGCTGCCGCCCCCTCAGCCGCCGCCAGTCCCTGCGCCTCAACCGCAGCAGTCGCCGGCGCCACGGCCTCAGTCACCTGCCCGCGCGAGGGAGGAAGAGAACTACTCCTTTTTACCTTTGGTTCACAACATCATCAAATGGTAAGAACCTAGGAGAGAACCAGGCCCCATACTCCCTCCAGCTTCTCCGCTCAGCAGTTTCAGAGCTGCAAGAGGCCCTGGCGCTCTGGGGCACGCCCGCGTTTCACAGATAGGGAAACTCAGACCCAGAGCGGGAAGAGGCCTTTGCCAAGACAACAGAGACGTTCCATGAGTTAAGCAAACGATTTGAGCCTGAGAGGTGGGAAATCCTTAAGAATGAAGCCAGCTTAGAGACTAAATACAGACTCTTGTCCAGCGGCTCATATGTGCATCCCAGCGATCTTGAGCAAATTAAATCTCTTTAAGCCTCAGTTTTCTCACCTTTAATGTTGGTAATACTCACTTTAGTTCCTTAGTTCAACAAACTCAACAGATAAGCATCATCTTCCCTGTGCCAAGTGCTACGGGATGGACACAGTAAAAGGGGCCAACTTTTCACCCCCAAAGTTTTCACCAGATAGAAGGAAAAAAAGACATGATTGGGAATAACCCATAATTAAAAAAGATTGAGCGGGGAGCGGTGGCGATGGGAAATATTAGACTAAACAAAAACACAGAAGTTGCTTCAGATGATTAGACCCACCTGTACTGACTTTGTTCTAACAGTACCAAAGGAAATGATTTTCATCCTTTTGGCCAGCCTTCAGGGTAGCCTGAGTTTTCAGAGTGACTCTGTAAAGGAAAAACCAAAAACAAAAACACAAAAGTCTCACTGATCCTCATGTTTGCCTAAATTATTATTATTTTTTGAAACAGGGTCTCACTCTGTCACCCAGACTGGAGTACAGTGGCGTGATCTCGGCTCACTGCAGCCTCAACCTCCTGGCCTCAAGCCATCCTCCCACCTCAGCCTCCCAAGTAACCGGAACCACCGGCATGAGCCACGGCACCCAGCGAGTTTTTGTATTTTTTGTAGAGATGGAGTTTCACCATGTTGCCCAGGCTGTAAATTATTTTCATTATGTTACTTCACTCTATATCCACGTGACACTAGGTGTAAACCCGTAGGCTTGTAACTCTTACTCAACCATTAAAGACCAAAACAAAGTCAATTAAAATTACGATTCCAGTAACATTCAGGTGAACATGAATGTGCTCTTCACTGTTTTACTGAAATGGAATTGTTACAACGTGAAGGTCTTGACTGTTAGTGGCCCACCCACTTTTGAGTTTAAGCAAACTACATTCACTTGCTGTGGGATGACCTGATGCTCTTCTGCCACTTTTCAAAGAACTACAAAGGCTTTGTTCTCACATTAGACCCTGGCTTCATTTGGCTTCGCTTGGTGTTTAAATACCGTTTATAGGGGCCAGGCGTGGTATCTCGTGCCTGTAATCCCAGCACTTCGGGAGGCCAAGGCGCGCGGATCACAAGGTCAGAGTTTGAGACCAGCCTTGCCGACATGGCAAAACCCCATCTCTACTAAAAACACAAAAATTAGCCAGGTGTGGTAGTGGGTGCCTGTAATCCCAGCTACTCAGGAGGCTGAGGCAGGAGAATCACTTGAACCCGGGAGGTGGAGGTTGCAGTGAGCCGAGATCATGCCATTGCACTCCAGCCTGGGCAACAAGAGCAAGACTCTGCCTCAAAAATAAAAAAATAATGTTTATAGGATAAGGCAGCCTGTTCAGTTTTCGTGAGCCTGTGATAATGATCACAGACAGAAATACATATGGAGCCCCTGTAATCCTAGGGCAGGGTTTATTCAGATTAACCCTAGTTTACTGGTTTTAAGAAAAATGTGGAAAAATGAAAACACAAAATGTACACATTCACAAGGACAGCTCTTGAACTCCCCAAGAGTATATTCTTGAGCCCTGGTAGAGCAGCTGGGTTGGGTTGGCCTTAAAGATGTAGTAGTAACTTATACTAGAGAGAACAGGCTTTGAAGTTAGACAGCCCTGAGTTCAAATCTGTGTACTGACATTTTCTTGCCTTCTAATCTTCATATAAATGCCTAACCTTTCTAGGCCATAATCTTCTTATCTCTAATATGTCCATAGTGGACCTCAAAAGAGAGGTTCAGATTATGTAATAGCTCTATAATGTGCTGACTGGGTGACCTTGGCAAGTAGCTTAGCTTCTCTGAGCCTGTTTTTCTCTTGTGAAATGGGAATGCTTATGTTGTAGGATTGCTGGGAGATGTACTTAAGAGCGTACCTGTGAAACATAGTGAGTTGATCACATGTGCTTGTCTCTGTTCCATCTAAAAGGATAGAGAAGGGACTTAAAAAAAAAAAAAAAAAGCATAAAACCTTCAGACACGGTGGCTCATGCCTGTAATCCCAACACTTTAGGAGGCTGAGGCGAGCAGGTCGCTTGAGCCTGGGAGTTCAAGACCAGTCTGGGCAACATGGCAAAACCCCGTCCCTACAAAAAATACAAAAAAAATTAGCCAGGCATGGTGTCGTGTGCCTGCAGTCCTGGCTACTTGGGAGGCTGAAGTGGGAGGATCACTTGAACCCAGATCATGCCACTGCACTCTAGCATGGGCGACAGAATGAGACCGTGTCTCAAAAATAAAATAAAAAGCATAAAACCGAAAAGAATAGGACAGGAGATGATTGCCACAAAGTGGATGACCAGGCTAATTCATCTACCAACTCCTAAGCACCTGGCTTGTTAACTATGGCCTATCCCCAGATCTCAGGAACTCTAGTGCAAGGACCCTCTGGAAATAGGGGTGAAGGTGGGTCTAAGAACAGGAAGATTACTTGGAAGTCTGTTTAAGAAGCAGATCCCCACAGTGCTGTCCCACCTCCCATCCCCTCCAAGCGGCCAGGTGACTACCCTTCTTCCAACTTGGCAGATGGTTAAAAGGTTACTGTCCCAAGATTTATTGTTAGGAAGGAATAAGCCAGAAAGTACCTAGACTGGGGGACACCAGGCACACTGCAGGGGTAGGTAGGGGGAGCCATACTGAAAAGGGATTAAGAGAAAGTTCACAGTCTGAAGAGAGACTCCACCCGAGCCCTCCCCCACCTGGCTTCTAGTTTGGCAGCCAAAGAGAGTGGAAGTGCCCTCTCTATGGTGTGTGACCAATTAAGAAAAAAGACATTGAAAAAAAAAAAAAGCCTAGTCAATTAATTCTGAGAAAATGAACAAGCATCACTCATTTGCAGAGCTTCCACTAAGCCTTTTAGTGTTTTATTCTTAAATATATGAGTGGATGGCCAAGGCCACTAAGCATAGGAAGAAACCCCCTGGTAAGAAAGACATGGGTCAGGTGCGGTGCCTCATGTCTGTCTGCAAGCTCAGCACTTGGGGAGGCTGAGATGGGAGGATAGCTTGAACCCAGGGAGCTGAGGCTACGGTGAGCCATGATCACGCTGCTACACTTCAGCCTGGGTGACATAGACTCTGTCTTGAAGAAGGAAGAAAGAAAGGAGACAGAGGAGAGAAAGAGAGAGAGGAAAAAAGAGAAAGGCAAGACAGAAGAGCAGAAAAAGCCACTTGGAGATAACAGTAGTCACAAAGGAATGGAGTGGTTCTGCAGCTGTAAACATGAGAAGAGGCTAGGATGCAACCTGAAAACCCTCAGTATAGGCGTGTCTTTGAGTTTATAGGTGAATGAGGGAGGAATAAGGGCAGAGGAGGAAGGGAGAGGAGACCTCGTGAAGCCTGGGGGAGTCAGAAGGCTTGGTAAGAGTGATGCCAACAATGAGTCTTCAATTAGGAAAGGGAGGCAGGAGGAAGGTTGGTATAGGAAAAACATGTAAGGACACGAAGCCAAGAAATAGCATCTACTCATGGCAGTCAGCTTCTAGCTTGGTGGTGCTGAGCATACATCCAAGGCAGGAAGAGGGGGCTGGGGAGGAGGGAAGAGCCAGGAAACAGAGTGCAGGGGTCTTCTGAGGGATGGGGAGCTAGTGAAACTGTCAGGCTGGAAGCCAGTCAAGACAGTCCTGGCAGGTGGAGATGAGGGCTGGGACCATGTCTGGTCCACCCAGGTGGTGCTCTCTGGCCCTGGGTCCCTTCCTTTCCTATAACTTCCCCAGTGATCCTTTTATTCTTTGTTTACTTCTTGCACAGGGGATGAGTAAGGAGGTAAAACCTGAAGTAGTGAATTTAGCCTTTCTTGTTCTCATAAAGAATTCAGAGTTTTTGAAAAATTATTTAATAAAAGTAACAACTGCAAGTTTAGAAGTACAGAGAAATGTAAAATGGAAAAAGGTTCCTTCCCCCAAGTCCCCTCACCTGTAGTAACTGCTGTTAATACTTTCCTAAGTTCCTTCTGGGAATTACATATGAATGTCATTTCAAAAATGTATACAAATTGAGATCATGTCGTACTTGACTTTTTTCACTGATTAGTCTTTTTTGGCCACCTTTCCATACTGCACATAAAGATGTACCTCATTAAGGCAGCTGCAGAAAATTGCATCTTGTGGATGCACCATAACTGATGCAACTGGTTTTCTGTTGATGGGCTTCTAGGTGTTTTTCTTATTCTTGCTATTATCAGCAGTGCTGGGGTTAGCATCTTTGTATAGGAGTAAGTTTGCGATCAGATAAATCCCAGCAGTAGAATTGCTGGAGCATAGGGTACAAACATTTTTTATAGTGATAGTTATGCTAAATTTAGAGCACTACGTCTTTTTAGCTAACTCTTTTCCAAAATTCAGCCCTTGTAGACTAGACTGCTTCAGTTAACCTAAAATGGCCTATAAATCTGCCACCCAGAAAGCATTAAACAAAAATTAAAGTTGTAGATGGATTCTACAAGTACCCATGGATATGAAATGGAAAGAGGGCCTCTCCCTTCACTCGTCCCAGCTCCCTTGCAAAGCTGTGTAATACTCCACTTTATAAACGTGCTGTCGTTTATGTAAACAGTTTCTTGCTGAAGGACACCATCATTGTTTCTGCATTTTGCTGTTGGAATCAGCACTGCAGCAAGCATCTTTGCCCATGCTATCTTGGTGAACTCTTGGTAGTCTCTGTGGGGGTAAATTTCTAGCAATGGGATATGTGTATCTACCGTTTGGGTCACTATGAGCAAATTCAGAAAGAATGCCCTGATCTGTGCTTCCACCAACAGTTTTTGTGTCTTTCCCCATCACCTGCCATCACCATTAAACTTTTAACTTTGGCAAACCTCATAGGTCAGAAATGATATGTTGATCTTTCATTAAGTTAGATAAAGCATCCCTTCATAGGCGATTTTATATGTCACTTTTATTTTTCCCTATAAATTGCCCATTTCTCTGTCAGATTTCTTTATGTACAGAAAGGAAATAATGTGTGTCAAATGTACTGTAAATACTTCCCCCAGGTTGTTGCTTTTCTTTTGACTTTGTTCATAGTCATGGTTTTTCTATTTGTTTTTCATTCAGATGCATATAATTTCATGTAGTCAGATTTGTTAAGCCTTTCCCTTATGGCTTCTGAGTTTTGGTCCTACTTAGAAAGGCTTTCCCACTCTAAAATTATAGGTATTGATCTCTTTTTTCTAGAACTTTCATGGTTCCATTGTTTACTTTTAATTCTTTGAGGCTCCTGGAATTTATTTTGGTGGGAAGAGTAAGGGGGCCCCAGTTAGCCACATCTTCCCACTGCTGTTTTTGAATATATGTTATTTTCCCTGCTTGCAGTGCCACCTTTACCATGCACTGAATTCCCATATGTTTTCTGATCTACTTATGGACATTCTCTCCTCCAGCACCAAACTATTTTAGTTCTTAAATCTTCATGATACATTTAATTATCTTTTAAGGTTAATTTTTCGCCCTTCCTCTTTCTTGTCAGTATTTCCCTGGCCCTTCCTTTCCCGTGGAGTTTTCTAGCAGCCTGCCTGATGCTAGATCATGATGCTTTTGGTTAGTGGAACATTTCCTCTGTAATCTGCTTCTTTACTTCCAAGCCTGTTGATACCACTCATTGGCCAGGTCGTTCAGCCTCGCTTTTGAGTATTATAATCAGCATTTAATTAGTCTCTTTGCCTTTATGCTCATTTTATCTTGTGAATGTTATTTGGCTAATTTTTCTTTGTTCTCCGTTCTTCTCAAATTGAGCCCAAACTTAGGCCTTTACTCAGGGATCTCTGCAGACCATCTTCAGATTGCCTGCCCGAATAACCCAACACAAAGCCCACAGAGGGTCCTCTTGCTACAGGTGCTGTTGGGTGGGCGGAGTCCTCCAGGCTGGCAGACCGTCTAGCCCCTCCACTAGAAGTGCCCACAGAAATGCTGCACAGAGCCCTGTGAACCAGAGCCTTTCCTGTACCCCCAGGGACCCGCCTGGTTCTGGGAGTGCTCTGGCTGGGACAGTCCTGCTTGGAGTTGGAACCCATAGCACTTTCCTCTCTTCTAGCGTCTTTCCCACAGTTGAATGAAAAATTAAACTACATATTTATGTTATTTTTAAAGAATGAGGAAAGGGAGGCTGGGCACAGTGGCTCACACCTGTAATCCCAGCACTTTGGGAGGCCGAGGCGGGTGGATCACGAGGTCAGGAGATCGAGACCATCCTGGCCAACATGGTGAAACCCCGTCTCTACTAAAAATACAAAAATTAGCTGGATGTGGTGGCGCACACCTGTAGTCCCAGCTACTAGGGAGGCTGAGGCAGGAGAATCGCTTGAATCCAGGAGGCAGAGTTTGCAGTGAGCCATGATGGTACCATTGCACTCCAGCCTGGCGACAGAGCGAGACTCCATCTCAAAAAAAAAAAAAAGGAATGAGGAAAGGGAAAAGAAATCACATTTTCATGCCTATAAGAAATATTATAAATCCCAACTTTGAGACTTTCTTGATATATATAGATGCTACATTTAAAAAATGCATCATAAAGGAGTAATGAAATGGGGTCTGTTAGATTGGGGAAAATTATTATTTTTTCCTTCAAACTTAACAAATCGAATCTGAGTTTGGAACGAAGTAGCTCAGCCTAGGCCTTCTGAATTACAGTTGTTGCTGCCTTGCCTGATGGTTTTGGCTCACTTTGTAAGAGTAATCTGTCGATGTTGGGTACTTTAAAAACATTTTTAAAATTCAATGTTTTAATTCTTTACAAGGTCTAAGGCTGCTAGGTAGGTAGAGGGGAGCCGTCCTTGCCACCACAGACGGGGCTCAAGTGATGAGCACGCTGTCCGGCCCCTCCACCTTGGCCTGGCCGCTTCAGCAGGTCAGCAAGACCTCAGAGCCCCAGCCAGACCTCTTTCGTGGGAACAGGGTGTTATTGACTGTCTTCTTTCCACTCAAGTATCTATTAATCTGCCCCGGCCTTCCATGCCAGCTGAGACCTGTTCCCGGGTTGTGCAGGAAGCGGCCCCCACTAAGTGCCCACACTGGCTTCCTGGGGATAGTCCGCACACAGTTACTGCAGGCCTCTGCCGTTCACTTTCTTCTCCCTCAGCCACACCCCAGGGAGCAGGATGAGCGGCCACAGATAGGGGGTGTTCATAGACTGCTCGCAAAGGCGTTTCCCATTTGCCTAAAAGCCTCTTCACTCCTCTGCCATGTCATTTCCATCCGCTCAGCATGACTCATAACCAGAAGGTGGGCCCCAGCAGAAGGCAAGCCCCACGAAGGCGGGCCTTCGCGAGTCAGCACTTCCTTAGTGGGCGTGAGAAATGCCAGGCAAGCATTTACATGGGTCCTGGGAAGGGCGGGAAGCTTTGCCTGGGAAGGCTGGAGGTGCTTGTGGTGGCCCTGGGGGGTCTCCTTCACAGTTTGAATTTGCCTGAAAGGTGTTGTCTGTGGGTAGGAGGCCATCTGGAATTATTTTATTTTTTATTTTTGAAAAGGAGTCTCACTGTCGCCCAGGCTGGAATACAGTGGCGTGTCTTGGCTCACTGCAACCTCTGGCTCCCAGATTCACTTGAATCACTTGATTTCCGTGCCTCAGCCTCCCAAGTAGCTGGGACTACAGGCACACGCCACCATGCCTTTGTAAAAATAAAAATAAAAATAAATTGTATTTTTGGTAGAGACAGGGTTTCGTCTCAGTCTACAGGCACACGCCACCACGCCTCTGTAAAAATACAAAAAAAAAATTTTTTTTGTATTTTTAGTAGAGATGGGACTGGCCTCAAGTGATCTGCTCACTTCAGCCTCCCAAAGTGCTGGGATTACAGGCGTGAGCCACCGCACCGGGCTGCCATCTGGGATTTTTAAGCAGCATAGTGACCTGCTCAGAGTTGGGTTTCTAAAGGTGGGTGGGGCAGAAGTGTTTCAGAAGAGGGGAGGACCTGGGTCCACAGGAAGGCAGTGGCAATGGGAGGTGGCTGGTCTAGAGGAGATGGAGCTGGCAGGATGGTGCCTGGGAGAAGGGGACACACAGGTGTGAGTCTAGGGGTCCTAGCACGGCCAGTAGAGTGTGTAGGTGGGACTGCACCCTCCCCCGTCCCCTGCTGACAGCAAGTCTATGCTGGACATTTGCCATCTGCCAGACTCCAGGCAGGAACGACTTGGTAACTGTGGAGGGAGGAAACTCAAGTGCAGGAAGGAAGGCTGGCTGGGGAGGTGCTCCCTGTGTCGAGGGTTCAGGAGTGGATGAACACGTTCAGGGCATTTTGTAGGGCAGTGATTTTTCATACTCCATTTAGCAGCGGCACCTTTTGTCACTCTTTGCTAAAAAGAGTATTTTTTACATGTAATGCTGTGAGCAGATGAAAGCAAGGGTGTGAGTTCAAGGCCTCCCTCTCTGGAAGGCCTCATAGGTCTTGGCAGAACTGGAGCAGAGAAACACAGTTGATAGGTAAGTAGTAGCCAGTATCATCCAGGGCAGGAGGGAGAAGTGCGTCCTCCGTGGCTACAGATAATCTACATCAGTACAGTTTTTTTTTGGAGGACATTTTGGTAATATCTGTCAAAAATTTAAATATATGTAACCTTTGACCCAGAATCCCTACTTTTAGAAAACGATCTTACCAAAATACTTGCACAAGTACATAAGGGTATAAGTACAAGATGTTCACTGTCATTCTAGTACAGTACAACCACCCATGAATAGCCAGGGTAATTTCGCTGTCTAATTGTATATGTGTTAACATGGAAGGACATCTGAGGTGCCTTGTTAAGTAGAAAAAGCAAGAATGAGAACTATGGATGGTCACATTTCTGTCAAAACAAATAAGAAAAGTTTGTGTGTTTTGTATGCTGTTGTATATTTCAAAGCCATCTGAAACAGTGGACACCACATGTTAGCAGAGGTTATCTCTGGAACAAGGGGTTAATGAGATTTCCCTTTTCTAAGCCTCAGTTGTCTGTCATTTTTGAATTTTTTCCCTCAAGTACCTATTACTGTCATTTTTTTTTTTAAAGCGATCTTAGAAAAATGAAAGCCACTGGAGTTAGTACGGTGCGAGGAGAGCTTGTGGGCAGAGGAGTGGACTGGTAAGAGCTGGTCTGAGGGCAAGGCAGCTGGGACAGTGGAGTGTGAGGCACGGTGCATGGAAGTTGTGAGGAAGAAGAAATGGGAAACTGAGTCAGATGCCACCAAAAGGTCAAAAGAAATGACTGTCAGATTTGGGAGGAAGTCTGTGTCAGTGGTTCTAGCACAGCTATTGGCCACTTTGCATCTGTACTAAAGCATCCATACTAAAAAGAAGAACCACAAAGAAAATCAGGGCATGATTCTCAGACACCTGCCTAAACCCTGTGATGTTTGCCTGTGAGTCTGGTGACACGGATACAACTGTCTGTCAGACATGGGAAGGATGCTCAGAGGATCACCCCAGGCGGTAGTATTTTTGTCCACTCTTTAAAAAAACCATAGTAGGGGGCTGGGCGCAGTGGCTTGCAGTGCCTGTAATCCCAGCACTTTGGGAAGTTGAGATGGGCAGATCACCTGAGGTCGGGAGTTGGAGACTAGCCTGGCCAACATGGAGAAACCCCATCTCTACTAAAAATACAAAATTAGCCCGGCGTGGTAGCGCATGCCTGTAATCCCAGCTACTCAGGAGGCCGAGGCAGGAGAATCACTTGAACCCGGGAGGCGGAGGTTGCAGTGAGCCGAGATCGCACCATTGCACTCCAGCCTGGGCAACAAGAGTGAAACTCTGTCTCAAAACAAAAAACAAAAAACAAAAAAAACACCACAGTAGCTGGGACCAAAGTGCTCTGACCTTGCCTTGTTTGTACGACGTTCATCCTCCTTGACCTAGTGGCTTTTTTCATTCCTTCTATAGTTGGCCGATGACTAACCTTGAACACAAAGGCAGGCCCACTTAGAGCTTTCTGCTTTTATTCGCCCGATATTTGGGCCTGTCCCTTTTCTTTTGGTTTGAATATTTCACAGTCATCCTGGCTTAGCAGGTGCCCACTTCTGAATAGCATGTTCTCTTCACTCCAGGAGTTCCGTGCTATTTACCTCCACCAACTAGGGCAGTTGGGCTTGCAGAGGGGCCTCCCTGTGGGCTGCGCGGCCCCTTTTGGCTCAGCTGCCCTCCAGGCAGCTTGTCTTACAGCTCCTTTTTTATTATCTGAAGACTGTCTCCTTTCCTGAAAGTTCACCAAAGAACAGGCAACCCTTGCGATTTGGGGATTTTCAGAGATGAGCATCTTAAACATGACCCACTTTCAACTTTCAGAACTAAATTTTCTTCTGGGCCAGGTTATGTTTGCTTCAAGAATGGAATTATCTGTCATCCAAATTTCTATTTTAAGTACTTTTTTGTTTGTTTTACCATGTCCTTTGAGACTCATGTGATGTGAGTCGGTTTTTTTAAAAACTATATTTTAATTTTAAAACTTCTTTGGGACTTAAATTCGTAACAGTATGTTAACACGCATGCCATCCGAGTAGAAGGATTTCAGAAGTCCAGATGGTTTCTGTCCACATTTGTGGATCAGAGCTGAGACTTCAAAGAATTAAAATAAAAGACGTTCCCTATTTGCTTCCTTCCAAAGGATTTGTAGTTCTCATGAATACCAGTTCATCCCCTCTAGAATCTGAGATAAGGTATACTGTTAATGGTGTCTCTCAGTTGAGGGCATCATTTCCTGGCCTCTCATTTCCTAGAAGAAGTGATTGATTCTCCATACCCTCCCTCTGAGTTTAGAGCTGTTGGTAAATACTGAGCTGGCCATGGTGGCCATCTGATTTGCAAGGTGTGAGACGTAACTGATGGATCGCCAGGAAAGATGGATATTCTGCCTGCGTAAGCAGAGAAATGATGAATAGTAAACATGAATTAGCACCATCTGGGTTGAAATTTCCCACTACGGATGAACATTTATTTAAAAAAATTAGTGATCATCGACAGTTTTTCCCTCTTATGCCTCAATGGCTTACTTTCAGAACAGCTTACTGAATTGCCTTTTAGTTTTGGTCTCAACCACTTGTTTTCAAAAGCCCCATCCACTTACTAACTTTTAAAAAATGTATAGGAAGCTGGGTGTGGTGGCTCACGCCTGTAATCCCAGCACTTTGGGAGGCTGAGGCAGGTGGATCACCTGAGGTCAGGAGTTCAAGACCAGCCTGGCCAACATGGTGAAACCCCGTCTCTACTAAAAATACAAAAATTAGCCGGGCGTGTTGGCTCACGCCTGTAATCCCAGCTACTCAGGAGACTGAGGCAGGAGAATTGCTTGAACTGGACCCGGGAGGTAGAGGTTGCAGTGAGCCGAGATCGCGCCACTGCCCTCCAGTCTGGGCGACAGAGTGAGACCCTGTCTCAAACAAACAAACAAAAAATGTATAGGAGCAACTGCCAGGCTGTTTTTTTGATCTTCAGTGAGATTGTTCTTGCCTCGTTTTTCACTGAGTAGGACCTCTGTGCAGCTAATAGCTGTGAGATGGAGCGAACAGTCTGCCTTGAAAGTGAACTTGACTCAAAGACAAGGACTGTCCATGACCATGGTAGAAGAGAGCCTGTGTCTGCTGAGACATTTAAATCAGTTCCATTTTAACTAATTTAACATTTATGAACAGTTCTGTGGAAATTAGTCTTTATGTTAACAGGTTCAAGCCAGCATCAAAACCTCAGCTAAAATTAGCTCTTGCTAGCTGGTAAAGCCTCCTGATTGGCCTAGAAATGGCTCCAATTAGACAAAATTTCGTATTTCAGCAAGTTTTGTTTGGCATTTGTCACCTGATATTGGTATTGGTTTGTTCATTGAACCAACATGTTCATGAGCTTATTTGCCAAGCATTCATTCTTTCCATGGACATCTCTTGAGTGCCTGCAGTGCCCTACACACTGGGCCGGGGGTAGGGAGGGAGACACCTGTGACCAGGCAGACACAGTTCTTGACCTCACAGAGTGACAGTTGACTTGACAGAAGATCAAGAGTGTCTGTGTGTGATCTGCAAGTGTGCTTAGGCCTGGAAGCTCTTTGCCAGCTGCCTAAAAAAGAACCCATCCCTGCCCTCTGGGGGTGGACAGCCTAGTCAGGGGATAGACATATAAAACGAAGTGTTCTAAAAGCTATGGCAGGAATGACAGCCAGCTCTAGGGGGTGCAGGGCAGGAACGCCAAGACGTGTATCAAGCTGTGAATGCTAACAGCTGTTCTTCTTCCCCCACAGCATGGACAAGGACAGCCCGGAGGTCCACCAGGACCTGAACGCCCTCAAAAGCAAATTCCAGGAGATGCGCAAGCTCATCAGCACCTTGCCCGGCATCCACCTGAGCCCCGAGCAGCAGCAGCAGCAGCTGCAGAGCCTCCGGGAGCAAGTCAGGACCAAGAACGAGCTTCTGCAAAAGTACAAGAGCCTCTGCATGTTCGAAATCCCCAAGGAGTAGAGTGAGGCTGACTTCCTGAGAAAGAGGGGGAGCCAGTGGCCTGTCTCCCCACTACCATTCCCAAATGCTCCTTGGGGCGTGGTTCCTGTGGACCCCAGCCCAGAACATCAAGCTGCAGGGGCGGGGCTCCTGTGCTGCTGCACCCGTGTCGCCTGTGTGGGAGCCAGCGCAGAGCTTGGCTGCGCCGGGGCTTCCTCGTGTAGATCCATATGTCTAGATGCATAATAACTGGAGTGCCTGCTGGTGGAAGTCAGAATGCTCCTGAGGCTGTGGAGGGGGTGGAGGACTCTCCCCTGCCTCTGGGGAGGGGGCCATCTGCTGCGCCCGGCCCCACTGACAGATCTGAAGAGCACAGTAGGAAGGGAGGTGGCTCCTCTTTGCTTCCTTCCCTCTCTCTCCTCCCACCCCCATAGGATCAGTGTGTACCAGGTACACATTGTTCCTGTTAACAGCAGCTTCTTGAAACATTTGCATAGAATTCGCTGGATGAATTAAGCCTGCACTCATATGGCATAGAACTGTGAGAGAATGTTTTGAAAGGCCAGAGGGTGGCCTTTTTCCCCAAACAGTTTGGTTCCTTTTATGTTTGAGCCAGTGAAGGGAACTATGCTGTGGGGGTGTCAGCCTACAGCCCTGCCAGGCAGCCCCTGGCTCCAGGTTCCCTGCCTCCTAGCGCTCTCCTTGCCTTCAGCTCTTGCTCCCTTCCTTGTTCGTCACCCTCAGTCAGTGCCCAAGAGTGGCCAACCCGCTTCACATCTGCAGTGCTTCCCCAGGGTTGCCAAGGGGCCGTCCTTTCCACGCAGGCTAGAAGAGGTCTTCAGGCGAACGGACCTTCACCCTTCTGGCATTTCAGATTCCCATTGCTCTGGTTAAAAGGTCTTTCCCTCGTGGCCTTCGCACTTGCGGCAGCAGCGTGTACTACACTGCAGAGGGGTTCAGTGTTGAGAGAGAGGCAACCCTGGGGGCCAGTTCAGGTGGTCCCCAACCATGAGCTAGGTCTGAAAGTTACACAGCCAAGTTGGAGCTCTTAGAAGTTGATGAGCAGCCCTCATTTCCCCAGCTTCCCTGACTTTTTCCAGATGGGACGTTTTATTTGTGTGCTGTCCCTTGACTGTCAGATTGAGGTAAGAGCAGTTCTCTCCGTTGCCTCTCGAGGAGGAGGTGCGAAGTCCTGGAGTATTGTTTGGGTCTAGGAATGGGCACATAACCTGCGCTGACCAGTTGAGGGGCTTAGCAGATGCCTGCCAGCTGACCTCGTTGGCAGGAGGATTGGGTGATGTTTTTAGCAAAGCTTCCATTAGTGTAGACCTGTAGCCACCTGTCAGAAGGTGGGTGGCATATTGGGGACCTGGGAATGTGTGAAGGAGGAGATCAAATTTCAGTGGCTTTGGACAGAAAAGAAGGCTCTGGATTTAAGCGGGTGGTCACCTGTGAGACCAGGTCTACCTTGGGACTGTTATTTAACTGAATCAGTTATTTCCTTGAAATTTCACAGTAGTGGGTGGGCCAGTTTTAAGGCTCTGACAGATACCATGAAACATGAAGCACGTGGAACTACAAGACCCCCGGGGTCTTTCTGAGTGCAAGGCTGAAATGGACAAGGGCTCCTCACGGGGGTGGAGGGAGCCCGAGCCTGCCTTGTGTTCCTTTTTTGACTTGTGACATTTTTCAAACACATAATTAAAAGGACTTATGCTCTGCTGTCTCAGGATATCATGCTTTTTGTACTGAGAAATTCATAGTGGGATGGCTCTCAGATAGTTGAGAGGAAAATGTTTCTCTCACTGTTCAGACAGAGAACCACACCTCTGCTCCTCACCTCCCTCCGCCCCAGCACACACACCTGCTGAACCAGTGTGGAACAGGAACTCTCTCCTGGCTGGCCTCAAGGGCAGTTTGCCTGGCGGGTCATCCCTGCCCCTGCCTGTCACAGGCCCCTGAGCTGTCCTTAGTTGCCTTTTATTTTTGGAGGGGGGAGGTGGGGGGTGCCTTTTGGTGACTGGAGGCGGTTCAGTCCTGTGGGGAGCCGCCCTCAACGGAGCAGGGTTGAAATCCTTCTAGGACGATTTTGAGTGTCTCTCACGGGGCTGAGCGCCCTCTCAAAGCCACCAATTACTTGGATTACTGGGTGGCCGGCATTTGTGCTAAGTACTTTTCAAACATCACACTTAATCCCCACAGCGAGCCCATGCCGAGGGTGTTCTCTCTTCCTGGGGTGAAGAATTAGAGGCTTGGCAGGTGTCACCCACCAACAGGTTTGCAGTACTAGTGGCAGAGAGAGTAGTGTTCTGGGGTGCCTTAGCCATGAGAGGAAGACAGGAAGGCTGAGGGGGGATGGGGCTCCACACCTGGCATGAGCACTTCCTGGAGCTAGAGGGGGGCAGAGGCTGAGGAGTTAGCTGTTTCCAGACAGGGTGGCACCCTGGAGTGAGGGGGTGGGGGTGGGCGCCAGGATGGTCCTGCTTCCAGGTGGAGTCTCAGGCTGTTTCCCCAGGGGCCTGAGTGATGCCTCCAACAGTCTGAAAGTTTGCCTGGGCCCACACTGAGTCTGGTGACAAAATGGCTAGGCACAGTTCCAGTGGCTTTTACGCTGAAGAATTCAGAACATTCTCTCAGAAAATGAGGCCTTTTGTCATCGAACCCAAAGAAAATTAAGCGGGTGGATGGCTAGAAAGAGTTCGTCTCCGGGGGGGACCCTGAAATCCTTTATATTTGTCCTAGTTTTCTAGGGAACCATCCCCTGCATAGATACCCCAGGCATCTGGGGCTCTTCGAGCTGGCCGGGCGGTGGCTCACGCTTGTATCCCACTCTGGAGGCCGAGGCGGCGATCAGGAGATCGAGACGGTGACCCGTCTTACAAAATACAAAGGGCGTGGCGGGCCTGTATCCCAGTTCGAGGCTGGGGAGAATGGTAACCGGAGCTTCGTGAGATTCCCACCCTCAGTCACAGAGCCCGTCCAGAGGCCCCCGTTCCTTTCTATCACCCACCCCTTCCCCCACCTTCCCAACCATCTCTAAAAGCAAAAACAAAAAACAACTGGTTTTCCATTTTAAATTATTTTATTGTATATTAAAAAAACAAATAAAGCAATAACTTTAAAGACCTCACACACACACAGTATAAACACCTGGGTAAGGTTTTGTTCGTGTCCATGTTGACACCGGAACTACCGTTAAAGTGCAAGTTTTGTTTTGTGTTCCTTCGTGCAGTTTCACTCACATGTAAACAAGTCACTTGGCTATGATTTGACCCACGCCACCCCCCTTAGTTTCGGGAGGGCAGAGGCTCTACCGGCTGTCACGGCAACCCGGAATCACAGACAAGATAATGCCCCGTGGGTCCTGACCCTCAAGCGGGCAGGACGGTTTCTTGAAGCCTAGCAGAGGCTGGATAACTTCACATCCCTCCCCCACCCCGCGCTCACTCTTAGGTCTTTGAGAAGACATCCACCCTCGGCTGGGCCCTCGCCCCCCAAGTTACGCGGGTGGCGGGCCTCAATGGAGGGCCGGGGGTGGGGGAATGGTCCCAGTCTTGGCCAGTTCTCTTTCCTTTCGGAGCAGATGACCATCCTTTCTCGGTTCAGTGGCGCCTCCCCAGTGCTGGGGGCGGATCGCGGGGAGGGGAGACGCCAGTCCGCGCGCTCGCGCGTTGGATTTGACTTTTAAACAAAAAGGTCCTCCTTAGGTTGCGTCGCCGGCGCGGCGGGGCTCCTAGCTGATGACGCAGCGCTCCTTGTCCTTGGCCTGGCTGCCAGCGCTGGCCTTCTCGCGGATGTACATGAGGTCGCTGTGTACGCTGGGCCGTCGCGCGAAGGGTGCCACGATGCCGAAGGCGTCGCCCGGGTCGCCGCCGCCGCCGCCGCTGCCGGCCCGCAGCAGCTTCTTGTTCCGCAGCGCCTTCTTGTGCAGCACGTCGCAGTACTGCACCGAGACCTTGCGGTGCAGGTCCGGGCTCATCTCGCTGGGCAGCTTGGCCATGGCGAAGAGCGCGCGGAACATCTGGTCCAGGCTGCTGTTCTTCTTGGCCGAGATCTCAAAGTAGGCGCAGCGCTGGGGGTCGTCGCCCACCAGCTGCTCGATCTCGCGCTGGTCCACCTCGCGGTAGAAGTCCCGGTCACCCTTGTTGCCGCAGATGACCAGGGGCACGTCCACGTTCTCCTTGGTTTTGTTCTTGAGGCAAGACTTGGTGTCGAGGATCTGCTGCCTGAGCCGCTGCACCTCCTCGAAGGAGTCGCGGTTGTCCAGGCTGAACACCAGGATGAAAACGTCTCCTAGAGGGGGCACAGAGAGCAGAAAAGGAGAAGGTGAGGGTGGCCGCCCAGGGGACAAGTCGGGCTGACTTTGAGGCCGCGCGGGGCGCGCTAGCTTCTCTAAGCGCGAAGCGCACTACTCGGCGCGCGGCAGCAGGACCGGCGCTCGCGGGGCGCCCTGGCAGAGGGTTCCCCGCCCTTCCCTCCCGCGCCTGCCCGGCCTCCGGCTCACCTGTGAGGATGGAGAGGCGCCGCATGGCGGGGAACGGGTGGTTGCCGGACGTGTCGAGGATGTCGAGCTGGTAGACCTCGCCGCGGATGGAATAGAACTTGCGGTGGAAGTCCTCGATGGTGGGCGTGTAGGCGTCCTCGAAGCGGCCGGTGAGGAAGCGCGACACGATGGCCGTCTTGCCCACCTTGGACGAGCCGAGGATGACCATGCGATAGCAGTTCTTGGCCGGGATACTCAGCTCCGAGTCGCTCGGGCACATCTTCTTGATCATCGCGGCCAGTTTCATTGGGCAGAGGGGCCGCGAGGGCGGGCGCGGGGCCGAGAGAAGGGTGGAGAGCGGCCGAGGGGCGCTGGGGTGGCGCGCGGGGTGAGCGGCCGGAGGGCTGTCCTCGGGCTGGGCGCGGCTCGGGCTGGGCTTGGGCTAGGCTGGGCTCGGATCGGGCTCTCCCAGGATCTGAGCACAGGCCGCTTGCTCTGGCTTTGGCGCCCGGCCGCCGCCCTTATATGCAGCCTGCTTGGCTACCCCGCCCCGGCCCTCCCAGCTCGGTGCGTCACGCCCCGCGGGGCCCGCCTCCCCCGCACCGGCTCCCAGCCCCGGCGACCTCGCCGCCCGCTGCCTGGCTGCTGCTCTCTGGGCGCGGGGGCTGGGGGGAGCAGTCCAGGGTCGGGCTGAGATTGGAGGCGCTCCGACTCCGCTTTTCCACTGCCGCGGGCTCGGCGGCCGCAGGGGCGTCGGGGTTCTGGTCCCGGCGGTGCCCCTGTCCCTCTGCGACTTCGGGCAAGGACCCCCCTTCCTGCACCTCCCGCGCGCGTACACTTACTTTCTTTGGTTCTCAGTTTCCCCAGAGAATAGGAATCTAGTAAGTAACCCAGTAAGCGCAGCAGCGTTTGCTGCTGGCGCAGACCGCATATTGCAGTCCTCAGAGCACAGCCCCAGCCCCAGCCCCCTTCCGCTCCGGTCCCCAGCCGGGCTCTTGTTCCCGGGAGGCGACCGCCGGGCGGACGCGGGGTTTCGGTGCCTCTGGCGCGGAGCTCGGCACCGCGCGCTCTGGCCGCCAGAGGGCAGCAGAGGGCCCGGCCGGCGGCTCGGGGAGGCTGGCGGGCGCGGCGGGCAGAGCTGGAACAGAGGCTAGGAGCAGGCGGGTGGGGAGTGGCAGGGATGGAGCAGGGGCCTCAGGGCGCCAGGCTGGGGCCCAGCAGGAGCGGTCCCCAACCCCGCGCTCTGCTGCAGGCCTCAGCCTGCTCCTTTCTCCCAGCCAGAGATGCTCTGTGGCATGGAGGGCTCTGCAGCCAGCGGCCCACCCCCTCCATCATAGCATTTTGGGCTTTTACTGTGCGACGCGTGGGCCGACGTTCTCATTGTCTAGCTGAGAGAGCTGGAGCTCAAAGCCACAGCGAGCCCAGGAAGGCCCTGGGAGCACAGCACAGCCTCTTGCCTTCTCCTGGGCCTCAGTTTTCTCTTCTGGAAGATAGTGATTCTGGTTCTGTGATTAAGGATGAAAACATGCAAATGCTTTAGGAGGGCAGGGCCTGGTAATAGCAATAGCAACAATAACAGTAGTATTGACCCATGGGGCCTGGTGGGGGTACTGTCAAGAGCACACCAGGTTGATCAGTAACCAGGAGTGGGGTGATGTTGCTGAACATTGGCAACAAGCTATCTGGAGCCAGCTCCTCAGCCCTGAGCTCTTGAGGAAGTCACTGCTCCTCAAGGGAAGCTGTGTGCTCAGTGTTTTGCTTTGGCCACGTCTGACTTAGGAGAAACCTAGGAAGCCATTAGCTGGCACCACCGGCCCAGCTGTCAGGTGGTGGTGGTCTGTGGGCAGTGCTGTGGGTGCCATACCACCCACCCCATGCCTACCCACCTCCCTCCTACACTGGCACTTGCTGTAGGGGCTGCTGCGGGACACCCCTAACCTGTTTCTCAGCCCAGCTTGGCCCCCATCCTCAGAGTCCCTGCATCTCTCCCAAGCCTCACTCTTACTGTCAGATATTTCAAATGCACGCATCACACAGTGAGCATCCAAGGGCTCATCAGTGGCCCTGGCCTGGCTCTGATTCCTGGTGTCACTTATGCAGCAGTTATCTGACAGGCCAGCTGAGGCTGGAGCCCCGCCATTCTTGGTTCCTGCCCCCATCTGAGGTATGTCTGCCAGAGTCTGGGAGAAGGGGAGAAGGAACTGAGCCCCAGCCCTGGATATAGGGCTGCAGTGGTGCAGGGTGTTCACTGCAGAAAGCAGCCAGTTGAGGGTACATGGGGGGGCTCAGTTAAGGTATAGACCTGAACCACCTTCAGACTGAGCACCGCCTTCCTGTGCCTCCAACAGCAGCACTGCATGGGCAGCCGGGCTCTAACTTGGGATGACTGATAGCCAGGGCTATAGTGAAGGTGGACCCCACACAGCCATTGCCTCCTGGGGCCCTAGTCCCAAGAGGGTCCATTTGAGATGAGCAGAGGGCCTGAGGGTCAAGGATCACATCCCAGCTCTCCCCTGGTCAGTGTCCAGGCTGGCCCCTTAAATCAGGAACATGACACTGGCAGGCACCGATCTAGCCTGTGTCCTCAGCCACAGTGATTCCTAGTACCATCTGTGAATGGCCGTCTGTCCTACGGATGCTGGGTTGTGAAGACCCAGGCCCACCTGCCATTCCCATTCTGAATGCCCCAGAGCGCCTCCTGTCAAGGAGGTGGCCTCTGGGACTTTACTCTCTCAAGCAGCAAGCCAACTTCCTTGTTTCCACCCTCATCTTTTCTTTTAAAAAGGCATCTCTTTCCTTTTATTACAAAAGTAATAAATGCTCATGGTTTTTTAAAAATCCAAACTATTTCAGAAAGGACCAGAATGAAAGAAGCACTGGGATCAGGGCCTCTCTCGGCCACACCCAGGACAGCCTAGCCACCAATTCTGGGGGGTGGCATCTCCTGATGTCCCCACATGGCCAGACTCCCAACTGCATGAAGGAAGTCTTACCCCAATGCAGCCTCTGCCACCCAGCTCTTTGTTCATGTAGGTGCCCTTTTTCCTTCTTCTGGGGTTTGCCTGTGTGACTTTATACCAGGCCCTGCTCTAGGCTGGCTAATCAGAGTGGCCGGGGAGGACCGGGGGCTGGAAGACAAGCAGGAACAACTCACAACTCACAGAACCATCCGCCCCCTGGATCCCGGAGTCCCACAGAGAGGGAGCATGTGTACCGGGCTTCCCAGTACTCCCGCTGCCTGGGCCCTGTCAGCCATCGAGGCATTTGATGTCCAGGTTGATCACAGTCCCATGCTGTATGCAATAAATAATTCTGTTTTCTGTGTGTTTGGGGCATGAGACAACAAACAGCATGTATGAGGCTATAAGCCTGTCTGTAAATAGTATTCACCTGCAGTGCAGCGATTTTCCTGCTTAGAGGGGAGGGGAACTGTTTAAAATATTTGACTAAATGTCGGGGGTGATCTGGGGGTGGGCAGGTGGACCCACCCGCTCCCCACCAGCCCCAGGCAGGAAATGCCAGCCACACAGCCTCATCTGAGGGCAAAGAGCAATTAGAAGGTTCTTGAGAGCTGGGCCGGAGGAGAATGCTGGGCACCCCATCAGAGCTTTGCCTGTTGTGTCCTGAGACAGAGTCCACACAAGGGCCAGAAGTGGCCACTTCAGGTGACAGGAACCCAGAGCACCCTCGGGCCTGGGCACTGCCGTGCTGGCCTGTGAGGCCAGAGCCCATCTCTACCAGCGCCTTGCACAGAGGAGGCCCTGAGGCGCGCTTCTGTCCTGTGTGACCCTGGTATGCCACCTCCTGAAGAGGAGGAAAGGGCAAATGGAGCTGGCTTTGCGTTCCCTCTGACAGGCTCCCCTTATCAAGCTGAGATTTTAACTCTGGTAGATTCCTCATCAGTGATGAGCTCTATACCCGGCAGAGCAGACCCTTACAGCAGAAGCCAGCTCAGCCCAAGGCTCCCGGCTCTGCCCCAGGAACCAAGGATCAGGATGCATGGAGCTTTGCTGCCCGGCTCAGACCATCCATCAGCAGTATGTCCTCAAAGGTTGTGTGTGCAGAGGTGCTGGCAGAGGGAGTGAGCACCTGTGCGAGCAGGAGCAGGACTGAAGCACTGGATATGGTCAGACCAGATGCCTCTCATGCCCCTCAAGACCTGAGACAGATTCTGGATTCTAGAAAGCAAAGAGAAAACCATGAGGAGCTCCATGGGTGATGAGGGAGGCACTGCCTGAGCACCTGCTTTATACACAAGGCAGTCATGACTATGACGACCATTTTACACATGAGGGGCCGCGGGGTCAGTGTGTGCAGTGTCCATCTGGCCCAGCCCCACGCCATGCCTTTCCTCCCCAGCTGTGGGCTCAAGTATTGTGAGTGGAATTTGAAGAAGTGAACCCCTCTCTCTGCCCCTCAACCCCAGCACAGCACGTTCCCACAGCCTGGCCCTTGCCAGCCTTCAGGGGCCCCTCAGAGGCCGAAAGAAGTTGGAACGTCAGGCCGGGCATGGTGGCTCACGCCTGAAATCCCAGCACTTTGGGAGGCCAAGGCAGGCCGATCACATGAGGTCAAGAGTTCCAGACCAGCCTGACCAACCTGATGAAACCCTCTCGCTACTAAAAATACAAAAATTAGCCAGGCATGGTGGCATGCACCAGCACTTCTGGCTACTCTGGAGGCTGAGGCAGGAGAATCACTTGAACCCAGGAGGCGGAGGTTGTAGTGAGCCAAGATCACACCACTGCACTCCAGCCTGGGTGATAGAGCAAGCCTCCGTCTCAAAAAATAAATTTAAAAAATTTTTTAAAAATAAGGCGGAATGTCAGGCACATGGCCAGGTGGCAGGGAGGCATGTCCATGCTTTCTGACAACCCTCGGATCACCCCACAAGAGTGACTCTGCCTCCAGGGGTGGCTGACCCCGCTGGCCCTGGTGGCCTGGGGTTTGGAACAACATGAGAGTCCAGGCCCAGCTTCCTGCGAACACACTGGAGCCGGGCTGAATAATACTGCTTTTCTAAGTTAGAAATGGTCACATGCAGTATTGGCAACTTTATATGGTCCAACTTGATTAGACTTGGCTATAGTAGGGTGCACAGATGGAAAGTTTACAGCTTGAAGGTTCCCTTATGTGCACACCTGTGACAGCACCACATCTAAGCACAGGGCACCTTCAGTTCTGAAAGGCTCCCTCGTGCCCTCACCTGGCTAAGCCCCTGCCGACTACATTGGCTTCTACCACCGTAGATCTGTTTTGCCTTTTGTGTCTGGTTTCAGTGCATCATAGGTCCATGATATCCTTCCACAGGTACCGGCCACTCATTCCTTTCCTTGCTGCAGGGGAGACCATTGCGTGACTAAGCCACGATGTGTGTGTCCACTGTCCTGCTGGCGAATGCTGCGGGTTTCAGGAGACAGGATGCAGTGGGGATGGGTGTTGCTTGTTGCTCCCAGGCACTTGTGTCTGTGAGGAGACCCAGGGTGGCACTGCTGCATCATAAGTGGACCCCACCTATGGAAATGCACCATTTCTCCCCAAGGAAACAGTCCAGCCAATCCCAAATGGCAGGACTGCATGAGAGGTGGCCATGCAGGGGGTCCAGAATACACTGACAATTAAAAAAAAAATGATCGGGGCTGGGCGCGGTGGCTCACGCCTGTAATCTCAGCACTTTGGGAGGCCAAGGCGGTCAGATCACCTGAGGTCAGGAGTTCGAGAGCAGCCTGGCCAACATGATGAAATCCCATCTCTACTAAAAATACAAAAAATTAGCCGGGCGTGATGGCAGACACCTGTAATCCCAGCTACTTAGGAGCCTGAGGCAAGAGAATCACTTGAAGCTGGGAGGTGGAGGTTGCAGTGAGCCAAGATTACGCCACTGCACTCCAGCCTGGGCAACAAGAGCAAAACTCCATCTCAAATATAAATAAATAAAAATAAAAATAAAAAATTGTCATCAAGGTGGGCATGTAAGAAGATGCAGGTGCTGTGAAAAACAGGCTAGAAGTTCCTCAGTGGGTCCAACGTGTGAGTGACCATATGACCTAACAATTCCACACCTAGGTATTTGCCCAAAAGCAATGAAAACGTGTCTACAGAAAAACTGTCCACAAGTGTTTACGGCAGCATTCTTCACAATAGCCCGAAGGTGGGAGCAACCCAAGTGTCCACTGCCTGAGGGATAAACACAGTGTCTCCATCCACACAGTGGAACACTGTTCAGCCGTAAAAATGAAGAGTGCTGAGGCATGGCACTATGCAGCTGAACCTCAAAAACCCAGTGCCGAGTGAGAGAAGCCGGACAGCAATGGACAAATACCGTGATTCCATTTATAGGAAGTGTCTGGGAGAGGCAAATCCATAGAGACAGAGAGCGGCTTGGTGGCGATTAATGCTGGAGAGGAGTCGGGGGTGACAGCTCAGGGGTACAGGGTTCTCTCTGAGGAGTGACGAAAATGTTTTAATGATTGTGGTGATGCTTGCACAACTCTGGATAAACAAAAACTCACAGAATTGTGTATATGGCTTGTGAATTGTATGTATGGTTTGTGAATTATATCTCAGTAAAGATGTTAAAATTATCATAGAAATGAAACCATAAAATTGGCCAAGTGGCAGGACTGTGCGCTCCAGGTTGAGAAGCGTGGATCTCGCCCCCTGATGAAGAGGTACTGGTTCCAGCCCAGCTCTCCCGGCACCTGGCAGCCACCTGGCCTGTTGCAGAGGGACTCAGGATCTCTCCAGCTCCCCTGGACCCGCCCACCATGGGAGCTACACCCTTTTGTTCCCACATTCATCCCCAAATCCTGGACATTCTCCCCCTTACGCATCTCTCACGTTCCCTCTTCCCACCTCATGGCCCTGTCCAGGGCCCAGCACCATCACCACTGCCCAGAACAACTCTGTAGGGGCCTCCCCACTCTGGGGGCCTCCTCACAGTAGGAGACCCTGTTTCCACCCTGCAGCCAGGGGGAACCTGTCACTTTCCTGCCATACTCCATTTGTTTCTTGGAACCTGAGCCCCTCACCAGGCCTGCCTGTTGCAAGGGACACTCGGGGGTCCTGGACCCTCTCCTGGGTCGGCCCACCGCAGCCGTGGCATATGCTGTTCCCTCGGGCAGGAAGGCTCCTCACCCACCCCACTGCCTCACCTCCTGACACCTGCCCACACCCAGATCTGACTTCAAAACTCACCTCACCAGCGAGAATGATTCCGCAGGGCCTGAGGACACAGATCGATCACGACAGCGATGAGATGAAAACATCCCGCCCTGTCCCCATCCTTCAGTGGCTTGTCCCAAGGGGTGGCGTGCCCCTGAGGGCAGGGCATGAAAACCATGCTATAGCTGAGTGAGTCCCCTGCCCGTGTCATAGAAGGACTAACTCGATATTGTTGGATGGATAGATGGACGGATGGACGGATAGATGGATGGATGAGTGTAAGGGGAGGGGTGTCCAGGTGGAGGGAATGGCGAGGGTAGACGCAGGAATAAGCGGAGGTGATCTGAGACCTGAAGACATCGCAGAAGCCCAGATGGAGGGAAGGAGGCCGCGGTGGGACAGGCTCTGGGGATAGAATAAGTGCTGGGCCCTAGGGTTAATGGGCCAAGACTTCCTTCTGAGGACAACAGGGGGTTGAGGGGGTGTCCTGACCCCATTTGTATTTGGCAGGGGTTGGTGGTGTGAGGGTGAAGCGCAGGGGTGAGTGGGGAGTGGGCAGGAGGTGGCAGCCCTGAGGGGAGGGGCCCACCGGGCTGAGCCAGGCCGGTTGCCAGGGAACCAGGCTTCCTCCGGCTGCACACACAGCTGGATGCTGAGTAAGTGGTACCTAAAAATAAAGCCCCCCAGCGGGGGCTGGGACTGATGGGGAGTGGAGGTGGGGAGCAGGGAACTGCCCAGGAACATGAGCAGTGCTCAGGCTGAGCCTTTCTGGCACCTCCCACCCATGGCCCGGATCCCAGGCCGAGCATCCTGGCTGGGGAGACAGGGAAGGAGGCCCAGAGAGAGAAGGAGCCAGCACAGCTGAGGGATGGAGGGGCTCTGTGGCCCGGACCCTGAGGGCCACCCGCCTGGGCTGCGGGGCCTGGTCAACTGGGCACCTGGGATAGTGAAGACACAGGTGAGGGTCAGCCTTGCCCAGCAGCCCTGGCACCATCATCCACTCTACTTCTATATGCAGAGTGGGAAGTTGGGGAACCTACCCAGGGCCAGGGGCGAGGGGGCTGGGGCTGGGGCAAGAGGAGTTCAGGGCTGGCAGCCTTGCCTCCACCGTGTGCCCTGGGGGCCAAGGAAGTGGGACAAGAGGCCGTGTGATGAAAGGGTCAGGTTCACTCCTCGGAAGCCCTGTGGCTTCTGACAGCTCTGGCCTGGGGACTCCTGTGCTGGGGGGTGAGTCTCCTTGCACCCGCCTCCAGCCCTCTGAGGAGAGGGCCAGGCTTGCCAGGAAGGCTCAGGAATGTGGCCCGGGAGCCCATCTTGGTGGTGTGAGCATGAAGATCCTGGATTGAGGGCGCTTTGTAAATGTCCATTCAGGCCATGGCTTTGCAGCCCTGAGTGAAAGTAACGGGATGTCAAGGGAAAGCTGGCCCTCGGCCACTGTCCCTGAGCTTGACTGAGGACCCCTGGAGCTGGAGGGGGGCAGTGATCTGCCTGAGGTCACAGGTGGAAGAGGAGAGGGGCTGGAACAGGTGGAGGCCTCTCCCCGCAGAACCTGATCCCCACATGGCCTCCGGGAGCCCCTGACTGGCCTTCGGGGCTCACAGAGAGACCCTGAGGGATAATGTTGACCAAAGCTGAAGGCCTGAGGGCCTCTGGCACCCCCAGGAGAATCACCCCAAAGCCCACCAAGCATAGAAGTCCTCGACCTGCCCCAGTCAGGGGCCTGGAGTCCTGGGGGCTGAGGGGTGACCCTGCCACCAGCAGCAGAACTGGGATGAAAACAGGAAGTGGCGGAATGGGCACCAGGAGGAGAGGGGAAGTGTGTTCCCTCTGTCCACCTCGGGAGTCCCAGTGGCAATGCCTGAGCCTACACTCCTGGTCACTGTGCCCTGCCTCCCCCAGATGAGGCTTACCCTTGCAGGGCCCACCCTCACCCCCATACAGACACATAGGGTGCCCAGCATGTGTCCAGCTGCTGGTCAGCACAAGGCCATTCATTTAGGAATGACAGTGTCATCTGCCCAGCTAGACTGGGGTGGCCGAGGACAACATGCCCACACCTCTCCACCCTCATGCTGACGGACACAGGGCTGGATCCTCCAAGGGAAGTGGCAGCAGAGGGGCTGTCTTGGGTGTGCTGGGGCGGGGGTGGGAGCAGGTGACACAAGACACCAAGTCTCCTGGGGAGGAAACCATGGCCACGGCCAGGTGAGCCCCTGATGCCTCCTAAGTACCTTATTGGGAAGCCTGGAGAAAGGTGCCCACCCCTTAACTCTGAGATTTCAAGACAGAAAGGCTGGAGCCAGCCTGGCCTGGGAGCTATTGGACCTGATGTTCGTGCCCCAGGCCTGCTCTTTCACGCAGACAGACAGAGGCTGGAGCAGATGTTGGCGTCAGGGTGCCTTTATTGGCGAATGGGAATGTGTGGGTTGGAGCTCAATGGCCATATGTTGGCACGACCAGGGTCCCCAAGGCAGCAGGTTCCAAGGCACTGGAGCAGCCCACGCCAGGGGCGAGCCCTGAGCAGCAGGCACCATTCTTGCCCTGCGCAGAGCCTGGCACTTGGGGCAGGCCAGAAGGCTGGCCAGGCCTTCAGCAAAGCTGTTGCAGCTCAATCAGCTCCTCTTGTGGGACCCGGAGGCTTTCTGCCGGTAGATCTCAGCGGTGAAGGGCCTGCCGGGCAGCGGGGAGAGGCTTCAGTCAGCAGGTCCTGGGGGTGACCCACTGCCCGCACCAGAGCTCTGCCTCCATCAGCTTGAGGGTGTCCAGATGGGACCGGGATCCCCTTCATCCCCCCAGAGCCGCTGGGGCAACACTGACTTGGAGCCTTCAGAGAGCAGGAGGGAGGGGAGAGGGGCCGGCTGCCTGCTGGGTCCCGCAGGCCGCACCGTAAGCTACCATGGCCGCTCTGACCTGGGAGCCCTGGAGTGGGCCTGGCTGACTACAGCCTGTCCTGAGCCTGCCCTGGCCACAAGGAAAGGTTCTAGAGGGAGAGACAGGGCCAGTCGGGCAGCCACGCCCCCACCCGCCGTAGCCCCTACTCACTCTTCGTATAGGAGGGCCACCATGTAGGTGAGGGCCACCAGCACCGTCAGGAGCAGGCCCGTGGGGCTGGCGTGCCTGCAAGGACAGAGGCATGTCAGGCCTGGCTGGAGCCAGGTCTCTCAGGGCCACTGCCCACCTGCCCAGGCTGGCCCTTCCTGCCATGACCCAGGCCCTCCGGCCGACACTGGGCCACTTGGGCCAACCAAGCCCAGGCAGCACTGCCCCTTCCTGAGTCTGGCTTTTGTGCCAGGACCAGGGTCCCCATGTTCTCGGTCCTGATCCATTTATCATCATTGCCTGTCTGGCCTGGCTGGGATCCCTCAGGGCGGGGCCTGCTCACTCTTTCCGGGTCTCCAGCCGCCAGCCCAGAGCTGGGGATGCAGCCCCAGGCAGAAGAGTCCCAGTGGCTAGGGCTGTTCATTCCCACACAGGAGGAGGTTCTGGGGCAAAGTGCTCCCCTGTCCCCCAGAAACCATGCTCTGAGGAACAAAGGCTGTTTTCTAGAAATGGGTCCAGGGTCCCCCAAAGCCACTTTGGTCCACCCTGAGTCCCCAGCCCCCGGCCACAGGTGCAGCCCCATGGCCACGCCCTGGGAGGATCTGGCTGTGGGGAAGGGGGCTTAGGAGCTGCCGCCCCACCCAGACCTCAACACCTAGCGCAGCTTGGGCTCTCCCGGGTGGTGGGACAGCAGCCCCACGCCCAGGAGCCCCCTGGTCACCCTGGCCCAGAGGACGGGAGGCCCTAGGCAGAGCATGCAGCAGGCCCAAGGCTGGATGGAGCATCGCCAGGGGCTCTCTGCTGGTGACCAGCTCTTGACCCCGCCACACCAGTGAGCAGCGGCAGCTCGTCAGTGACGGCACCAAAGAGCCCGGGCGCAGCTGCTTTGGGTTTCCAGAAATAGCTGCCGTCAAGCTGTCCCCCAATCTATTTCTATAGTTACCTCTGATCCCACAGCTCCCGCAGGCGCTGGGCTGCTGCCGGGGAGGAGGGAGGGAGGGAGGAAGAGAGGGAGGGGAGGGAGGAAAGGAGTTGCCTGGTGGGCACAGAGGGCACATGGGCAGGCCTGGGCCAGGGGCTATGCCCTCCTTGGCTGCCCCTGTGCCAAGCTGCCCCCTCCCCAGCCAAACCATCACAAGAACCCCAGGCAGGGCTGGATCAAGGTGAGGGCTGGAGAACACCTGTGGCCTCTGCCAGGACCCTCTGCCCTGCCCACTGCTTTCCACCCCTGGACCTCACACTGGTCTGCCTGTCTGGGAGCTGCAGGGGCCAGGGCAGACGTAAGGACAGCAAAGATCCAAGCCCAGGCTCCAACCCCAGGCCTGGCAACCAGCAGCAACCCCATTGTGGGCACCGAGGGGGACAGGAACCCCCACTTGCACAACATGAAGCAGGAGGCCCACCTGTCCCCCACAGCCAGGCCACCACCTCTGCCATCTGTCCCCTGGCATCGGGCTCACTGCCACACGGCCTGCCGGGGTCCTACATGCCGGGGAGCTCAGACACCTGGAAGGCCCATCTCTGGGGCCCTGGCAGGTGACAGACAGATGGGCCATGGGAGGCCTGTGGGGGTCCCCGCTGTGTCAGCGTCTGGCCAGGTAATGGCGCATCTCTAATGAGCTCCTGGACCATTGATGCCATCTCTCAGCACACTGCGTGGCTGATGTCCTCTGGAGGTGGCTTGTGCGTCCCCCAGAGCCCTGGCCTGGCGGCCCCGAGCCCAAGGGTGACTCTCACTCCAGGGCACAAGGCACTGCTGGGGACACTAAGCCACTGGGGAGGCACCGAAGGTGGGGGGACTAGGGAGGGATTCCTGCAGGAGGGGACACCTCACATTGGGTTTGGAAGGACTGACAAGGGGCACAAGTGGGAGGGTTCTAGGTGAGGGAACAGTGTGTAAGTGCATACATGCATGTGTTTGTGCACACAGAGGAGAGAGGGGGCCAGGTGTGTTGGGAACCCTAACCCTGCAGGGACGACCTGGTTGGGGGGGATTGTTTGAGTTTGGGCTCATTCTGTGGCCCCAGTGGGGGTGCTCCATGGCCGGTGAGCCTGGGAGCACACAGTCTGGGCCTCAGGAACGCACTGCCCAAGTCCGGGCAGAGGGGCCAGGCTAGAAGGCAGGTAGGACGTGTCCCTGGGGGCTGCCTGGCCTGGACGTGGGGTGGGGGTAGGGTGGATCCCAGCCAGATCCACAGCCCCCCTTCTAGCTTCTGCTGTCTCCAACCCCAGCTGCTACGGTCCCAGCTGCTGAAGGTGGGGAGCCAGGAGGCAACATCTTGCGCTTGACATTCACTGTTTACGATTCACTCCTTTGGGATCCTCAGGTCTTAGGGAGAACCTGTAAATTCTAGGCCAGTGGTTTTCAAGTGGTAAACAAAAGCAGTGGAACACTGTCTGCCAAAAAACCTTCTATGGAAGAAAATGGCTAAACTAGAACTGCTGGGGTGGGGGCTGGGTGTGAAGCCGAGGGCAGCTCCCACTGTGCCATCCTTGACCGCAGGTCCTCTGACCCCCCTGGGGGAGCACATCTCCACACCTTGTCAGTACCTGTACCTGGCTGAAGCTGATAGCAGTTCTAGGCTTCCCTTATGGCACGGGGCCCCCTCTGTGGGAAGGGGTATCTGCCACATGGGCAGAGGCTTTGGGGGCACAGGGAGTTCTGTCAGCTGCGGGTGAGCTGGGCCTTAGCGGCTCTGGCCGCCCCCTCCTGCAGGGAAGATGGCTCAGGTGGTCCCAGCCCTGATGTCCCAGCACAGGGGTCCGCAAACTACAGCCTACGGGCCAAGAACGCCTGTTACATTTTTAAACAGTTAAAAGCAAAAGGATCAAAAGAATGTTTCATGACACGTGAAAAGGATCTGAAATTTAGGCTTCAGTGTCTGTAAGTGGAGCTGTGCTGGCACCCAGCATGTGCATCCGTTTTCCTGCGTCTGCAGCTGTTTTGTGTGGCAGGACCAGGGCTGAGCAGCTGTGACCTGCCTGCAGCCTTTGAGCCTCCACACTCCAGCCCTCTTGGAGAAGCTGGCCACCCTGTTCTGGGATGTTGCTTCTGTTACCATAGATAAGACGCTTCTGAGAAAGGGAGAACCAGGGCGCCTAGGCCCCCACAAATGACGCGTTCTTCCTTTCTCTCTCTCCAGGGGTCCTGGCCCCCGCGTCCTGAGCTGCACCAGCTCCTCTCCGGGAGGTGGCCAGCAGGGCAGAGGGGCGGCAAGCCTGGTACTCACATGATGGCCCAGCCCAGGTAGTTGGCTGTGCTTCCCCAGTACATGGGGTTGTCCAGGATGTTGAAGGGGAACATGGTCACTCTCGCCTCCTTGAGGATCCCGAAGTAATCACCTGTGGATGAGGCAAGACAGGGTCCCTCGGCTATTCATCAACCCTGGCCACACCATCACTGAGGGAGGCCCCAGAGCGGGCTGTGGCGAGACCTGCAGGTGAGACAAGGCCCTGCCCTCCAGGAGGCTCCAGGGAGTTCAACAATGAGCAGAGTCAGAGGGACCCAACAGGCACACAGACAGCAGAGGGCGTGGGTCCCAAGGACTGAGGTGCTGAGCACCGCCCCTGTCCCACTGCTCCTCTTCTCATGCACTCTGACCCAGCCACGCTGGCGTTCCTCTTCTTCCTGGCTCTGCACACGCTGTTCCCTCCCCTGCGATGCCTTTCCCTGCTCTCTGTACAGAGAGCGCCTTAACTCCTCAGGCCCTTCGCCCTCTGCTCATGGTGCCTCTTTATGCAGACCCTTCCTCTTCCTGTCCTACCTCCCGCTCTTCCTCGCTCTGGTGAGTTCTTCTCCCTCTAGGGGCCTCAGCTGATTGCTAAGGGCTGCTCTGCTCCATGCCCCAGACTGTGTGGCTCTGGCACCGGGGCCTGGCCACAGCACGCCTCCCGTCGCTCTGGGAGGTCAGCCCTAGTATTATTGTTTTCTCACTCAGCTGCCCAGAGGAGCTAGACCCAGTGGAGAAAGGGTGACTATTGAACAGCCTGTTCCAGACAGGCCAGCCATGCACCCGTCAGCCGCACAGCCACAAGGCGTCCCCCGGCAGGGCTGCTCTGAGCCGTAGGGAGTGGCCGGGGTCACAGTCACAGTGTCTGTCCCAGGCCCACAGAGGACGGTCCCACTGGACACAGAGTAACCGCTCCATAAAGGGTGTGGCTTCGCTCCTCCCAGCCTTCTGTCCCCAGAAACCCCTCATTTGTCTCTCCTCCCAGAGCACAATGGAGCTTCACCCGAGGCGGAAAGTAGGGCAGCTGCCCAACAATGGGCAGCATGGGCAGGAGGGGTCCGGGAGCTTCATCACCATCTGGGGACACGGGGCAGGGCCCAGGACCACTGGAAAGTTCTTTCTTCCCAGGAAGCAGGAAGTAGGGCAGCGGGCTGTGCGTAGATGGCCCAGAAACCCAATTCGGGCTGAGTCACAGCAGGAAATGACCACCTTTTCTACATCCCACGCTGCTGGTCCTTGGCGTTTCTAAGCCATGTCTGCTGGCAGGGCCACTGGGAGGCTGTGGCCACTGGTGTTTGTGGGTTCCTTCCCTCCGACTGTCCAGGGCCCCCCAGCTTGTTCTTCCACTGCCGAGGGGCTCCACCCACCATCCCGGCTCTCCTTACACTGCCTGCAGCCCTCCCTGTCCAGATCCACCCGAGCCCTGGCCACTGGAGGGCCCCTGCCGCTGGTCTCCCACAGGACCTGACTGCACAGCCTGGAGCCCCCCTTCCCGTGTGGCCCTCACCGCCCTCATATCCTGGAAGGGCCCCTCCACAGCTCCTCCTGAGCCCCACCTCTGATCCCGGCTCCATCAGTCCAACCTCTTCCTTGCTGGGACCCCCTCTATGGCTCCCACCTCTCTGGGGATGGAGCCTCAGCCCCTTGCATGGCCCTTGAGGCCTTGGCTCATCCTCCAGCCCTGTCCCAACCGACAGCACCTGTGTGGCCAGTCTGGCTGCACCCCCCCTCCAGCCACCCGCTACTCTGCCCTCAACCTCCCTCTCCTTGCACCAAGGCTTTTTCCTCTTTCCTACCTGCCCGCACCTGCCCCTACCTGGCAGATCCAGACATTCCTGGCTGCCGCCCCCCTTCCTGGACAAAACTCCCCACAGCGCCTGCCTGAGCAGGAAGCACTGAACTGCCTGTGGGTGCCCCCCACAGTCCCAGAGAGGCCTGGCCATGGGCGATCCAGAATGCTGCACCCACAGATGCCACTTCCTCCCTCAGGGGGACCCCCTACTGCTGAGCACAGTCTCCTTGAGAACTTGGAGTGCCCTGTGACAGCCCACAGTGCCCTGGGGGCTGGGCCCAAGAAGCTGCAGCCGGCATCTAAGGATGGGGATGGCAGGCAGGCCCGGGAGCTCCTCAGGACACCGTTGGTCCTGAGGAAGACATGGGCCTTCTCATCCATGACAGAGAGCGGGCAATGTGGCCAGCTGGACCAACTCCCTGCTCACTGGGAGGGGCTCCCCTTGGACAGGGGCTGCCTCCTTCTCTCCTTCCAGGTTCCTAAGGCCCCCTCTTGTCCCCGACCCCTGCTCCCATCTCCCCTCCCATCCCGACCCCTACTGCCATTAGCATGACTGCTTTTCTTTCCCAGTTTCCAAGGAGCTGGAAGTTGCTGCCATCATGAGGGTCATTGGTGGGCCTCTAGCCAGGCCAGCACTGGGCTCACAGCCTGAAAGCACCTCAGCCACAGGCAGAGGGAAATGGAGAAGGGATAAGGTGCCTCCACCCCTCACCCCTCCCCAGACCTACACCAGCCCTGCTTGCGGTCAAACACAGCACAAACCACAATCCTGCCTGGCCTGAGAGCCACGCGTGCAGGGAGCTGCCAGGGAGGTGGCTGACTCACCACCACCTCAGGCTTCTGCGCAACAGGGCCTGAGAGTCTTCTGCAAGGGGGAGCTAGTGCTGGAGCTGGACTCAAGGAGTCCTGCACCCGGCCTGGGCCGCAGAACGGGTGTTGAGTGCATCTTCATTAGCTGGAGAGAAGCAGCAGGAGCTGTCTTCACTCCCCAGGAGGCAGCCACTCAGCATGCTGGGGTAAGAGGAGCCGTTGGAGCCCAGCCTCCTGTTCTAACCATGGACAAGCCAGGCCTGGAGGAGGGAAGACGCCCCGATGGAGGGGGCCCCCAGCACTCCCACCAATGTCATGGATAGCAGGGAGGCAGCCACCTGGCCCTGCACCTCCCTGGGGCTCCAGCGGGCCTGCTCAGGGTCACCCCAGCCCTCAGGGTCTTACCTAGGAAAGTTCCAGTGAACCCCAGTGCAAAGAAGCTGGAGAGCACGAGCATGACGCCCAGTCCCAGGAGTGCGAGGCCCAGGCTGTAGGCCGAGGGGGTGTCCAGGCTCTCCATCCTGGGCTGGCTCAGCATGGCCTGCGTGAAGCTGTGGGCAGGGGATGGAGACGGAGGACGTCATGGCCAGGGAGGATGTCACGGCCCGGGAGGAGGCCGACTTCATCTTCTCGCCCTCTCCCCAGGGACCCTTAGAGAGTAGCCAGCCCAGGGCTGCCAGGCAGGCAGCAGGTGGGGTCCGGTCCACCTGGGAGGTGGGTGACAGTAACAGGGAGGGGCCCAGGCCTGCCAGATTTTTAAATTTTTCCAAGAGAAGCCAGAAATCCTGACTCGTATGTGAAATATCCTAATTTTTAGAAATAGACAATTCATGAAAACCACTTTAGACCCTGCATGTGAGCAGGCTGGATTCAGCCCGAAGGCTACCAGCTTGCAAACTCTCATCCTGTCCAACGAGCAACTCATACTATGGAGGAAAGTGAGGCTCAGGAAAGACGCAGGTGCCAGGTTGCAGGGCAGGCCCAGGTGTCCCATTCCCCAACAGACTCAGTGCCCCGAGGCCTGGGGCGTACTCTGTGCTAGGGATTGCGCTTCCATAGCCCCCGCGGGTCTGGCCACATCCTGGGTGGCTTGACTTGTATTTAAAGGCACTTTGGGAGCCCTTAATGGCCTCCTCCACACCTGAATTCCCCCACTAGGCTCCCTTTGGGGCCAAACCACTGAAAGCCTTGTTAAAAGGTAGTGGGGACCGGGCGTGGTGGCTCACACCTGTAATCCCAGCAGTTTGGGAGGCCGAGGCGGGCGGGTCACCTGAGGTCAGGAGTTCGAGACCAGCCTGGCCAACAATGGTGAAACCCTGTCTCTACTCAAAATACAAAAATTAGCTGGGTGTGGTGGTGGGCACCTGGAATCCCAGCTACTTGAGAGGCTGGGGCACAAGAATCGCTTGAACCCAGGAGGCGGAGTTTGCACACCACTGCACTCCAGCCTGGGCAATAGAGCGAGACTTAGTATCAAAAGAAAAAAGAAAAAAAAAAAGGCAGTGGCGTGACCAAAAGGGGGTGACTATGATAGCAGTGGGTCTAGAGGCTCAGGTTCTCCAGTTGGCTCCGGAGGACTGAGGGTCTGGTGGAGGGAGGGCACAGGGGCTAGGCATGTGCTGATGTACCCGGGCCTCATCACAGGGGAGCGGGCGCTGGTGGGAAGGGGGCCCTGGGTGCTAGATGAGAGGCACACTCACAGGAAAGGCTGTGTGTGGGAGCATGGACATGTGTGACCAAATGTGCACTTCCCATGCTTGCAATAATCACAACACAGAAGAGACGGGGAGATCTGCTGCCTCACGCAGGGCAGCACCTTTCACACCCAGTCTGCAGACGGCATCTCCCAGCAGGGCCAGCTCACCATCCACCCCACCACCCATCCTTCCTCCATCCATCAATCCTCTATGCACCCACACATCCATCCATCTGTCCAGCTATCCATCCTTCCATCCATCAGTGTATCCTCTATCTGCCCACACAACCATCCATCTGTCCAGCTATCCATCCTTCCACCCATCAGTGTATCCTCTATCTGCCCACACATCCATCCATCCATCCACCATGAAGTATCTTCGTTTGCCAGGCTCTTTCAAGCAGATTGAAGCCTCCATCTTCATCCACTCATTCCATTCATTGGTGAATTCAGATTGTTGTGAAACTCCTTATGCTGAGCTAAGGACATACAGACATGTCTTTATGCCTCCCTGGAACTCCTTCCTCCAGCTTGACTGGGAGCTCTTGGGGGAACAGAAGCTACTCCTCCTTCCCTGCGTATCCCCCCAGCACTTGGCCCAGGCCACAGAACGGATGTTTAGTGCATATTCATCGACTGGAGAGAAGCAGCAGCCGCTCCTTCCTTCTCCTGCCATCCCCAAGAGCAGAGAAGGAGCCAGGGAGAAAGGGAGAAGGGCCTGTGGACAAAGCCACCAGGACCCGGTGGCAGAGGCGGGCACACCGACCTGTCAAACAGCGGCATTCGGGTGTCAGGGTAAACCCACTGCTGGTCATGCTGCCCACACCCCCAGCTCTCCACCCACCAGTGCCCTGCCCCGATCCTGCTGCTGCCCGGGCTCAGGGTCACCCCGCAGCTCCAGGCCGAGCCTCTGGGATTGGCTCAGGGTCACGGGCTGCCATGGAGTCAGGTAGCCACATGCACACCCAGTGTGATGCCATGATCCAGGCACACCTTCTCCCCTGCCTGGCACCCTCCACTCTCCTGCCTGCAGATGGTGGAGTGGGAGGGAAAGGAAGGGTGCTGGCCCTGCTCAGGAGCATGGCTCCCCTGCAAGCATCTGGCTCCTTGGCTGCCACTGCACTGGGGACCAGAAAACAGACAGGGGTTGGGAGGGGCAAACAGGGGAGAGCATTCCAGAAAGAGGAAATAGCAGGGAGGTGTGCCTTAGAGTCTGGGGCAGGGCGTGGAGCAGGGAAGGTGCAGGCCTCGGCCCGGCAGGGTTTGGAATGCACTCTGCCTGCTGTGGAAAATGCAGAACCAGGGAGACCCATCCAGGTGCTGCAATAGGGGGTGGGAGCAGAGGCCAGGCCTGAGGATGCCGGAGGGTCACTCTGGAGGGAGACTCTATTGCTCTTACCCCCTCCTGCGGAGACCTGAGCCAGGGCCTGGGTCCACACCCCATGCTCAGGGTTCCTCTGCCAGAATTCATCTGCATCACACAAGCAGGCAGCAGATGAAAGGGAACTTCCTCCCTCTGGTGTGGCCCAAAAGCCCAGCTCGTTCAGGGCCCAGCTTCCCTGGGGGCATGGCTCAGTAGGAAAATCAGATCTGTTTGGAAGCAGATTCCTGATGAAGGGCAGATCTGGGGCCAGGGAGTGGGTGGGAGAGGCCCCAGATTTGCCCCAGACCTGACCCTCAGTCCCCCAGCTGCTCCTCTGCCTATGGCCCCAGTCCTGGGGACTTTCCTTTCCTTTCTCTGAGATGACAGCCTGGGCTGGCTCCTGGCACAATGCTCTGTGGGTCATTTGCTCAGAGTCAGCAGAGGAACTGGGCTGAGCTCCTCCCTGGCATTCTCACCAAGTGGCCCCTTACCCAGTCAAATACACTCTGATTCTAGATTCCAGGTTTACTGGAATCTCATGGCCCGAATTAGGCAATCCACAGTGTTCTAGCTCCTCCATTAAGCCAGGAAAGCACAGTCCGTCCATTCCACAGGGAAAATTAGTGGATGGATGAGTAGCTCTGTGACCACAAGCTCCCTAACAGAATGAGGTAATACAAGACGCAATTTCCCTTGGAAGTATTCCGCACTAGGGGTGGGGAACGGAGACTCATTCATTTGCCTTGGGTTCTATTTTTAAGACCTGGATTGAACCTTCAGTCATTAATGTGATTTGAGGCTGTTTGCACTCTGCTCCCATAAAATCCCGGAAACCCTGGGGTGGAGGTGGGGAGGGGGCATCGCTGCCCTCAGTGTCCCTGCCCTGTCCCCAGCCGGCAGTCCTGGGCCACATACCAGGCCACAGGCACACGGCCCCACCTGGGACAGGCCTGTCCTGTTTCTATCTGCAGCCGACCAGAAACACTTCCCTGACTTTGATCATCCTGGGGTGTCTCCGCAACGTCATCCACATCCACATGTGGCCTGAGTGCCGTGTACTCCACATCCTTCACCCCAGGCTTGGAGTGACTCGCTCTTTCCACTCCATCTCAGCTACACGACGCTAGCCATGAAATGAGTCATCTGATGGGGTCATTTCTTTTCCAAGACATATTAAAATAAGCATATAACTACTAAAACAAAGAAATGTTCATCTATGCAACCCCCGAAACCATCAAGGGGCTTGAATTTCGGGCTTTGACGCTGCACTAATTCTGAGCATTTTAATAACATGTCACCTTTCCAAAGTGTTTCCAAAACCCATCAATAGCTGAGAGAGAGTCCGTCTTGTTTTACAAACAGGGAAGCAGATGGTAGAAAGCAGGAGGGGCAAGATGGCTCTCCTGCCTCCTCACGACCTGTAAACAGTGGGACAGGCTCAAGCCTCACGGGCAGGCCAAGGACAACAGGCAGCAGTATCCCAGCACCCCTAGCACCTGGGAATCCCAGGCTGATACCCACTCTCCTTCCAAACTTCCTGGCGGTGTGTGCTTTGGGGATGGGGAGGGTGCCTCTTCCCTCCTTCCCAGCCGCAGCCCCTCAGGTGCCAGACTGGCCTGGTCTACCAGGGCCTGGGCCCCACTCTTGCTGAACTGCAGCCCCTCTCCCTCTTTTCTTCCCAGCAGCTGGGGGCCCTCGTGCCCAGGAAAGCCTACGCCAGGTTCCCTGTCCTAAGTGCCCCCCCACCCCTTACTCTCCAGCTGCCCGCATGGACCCTGCCCAATGGCTACCCCAGGCACCTGCCCCGAGGGAATCACTCTGGTGAAGGGATTTCACAAATAGAATTCAGGTCCTAATCAGCTGGCCTTGAGTTAATCAAAAGGGAGGTGACCCTGGGTAGGCCTTTCCAAAAGGGTCTAGAATCCAGAGAGACCGAAAGCCAAAGCCACAGAGCTGCCTGCTGTGCTGTGGGGAGGCCACTAGGAGCTGGGCCTCAAGGACCCGCGTCCTGCCAGCAACCCGAAAGCGTGGAGGACCACGCCTCGGGTGAGCTCACACTCAGCAGGCACCTTGATTCCAGCCTGGGGAGTCCCTGAGCAAAGACTCCACCCCCCCATCCAGCCTCCTGGACACAGAAACTGTCACATAGTAAGTTTGTGTGGTTTAAGCCACTAAGTGTGTGGGAATTTGTTACACAGCAGAAGGAAACTAATACACTTGGCTTCCCAGTCCACAGACTCTTTAAAAATTCTGGCCTATTCTGCCAAGACGGCAGGAGTCGCTTTTTTCTGCCATGGAACTCTGCACACGCCCAGCCCTCCATCGCTCCATCGGAAGCAAACTGTCCCATCGGCTCCATGCCCTCCCTCCTTCATGCAGCTGCTCGACCCCCGGCCTGTCCTGACCACATCCTGGAGCAGGTCCGGCCAGGCACTGGGATGCAGCAGTGACCAGGACGTGTAGTCACCGGGACAGAGGGCCACCTGTGCCAGCCTCCTCCAGGGCCACAGTCCCAAGGGCCTGGCCTCAGAATCATCAGGGAGTTTTTGAAAACAGACTTCCCTGGGGGAGAGGGGCTCTGGGGTGAGTCTGGTGTCCCACAGGGTTGTACCTGCCCCATGGCCTCTAGTATACAGAGCGCTGAGGTGTGTCCCCACCTGCCCTGCCCCTGCTGTCCAGCCTGTGAGTGGGGGCCGCCCTCTCCGCGGACTCACAGGCCCCACCCAGCCATCTAAAGAGCCGGCTCACTCCTCCAGGTCTTGGTCATAATGCTTCTTCAGCCAGGGCTCTGCCTGCACCCTACCCACCCAGACCACCTTCCAGAGACCACCCTGCCCCTCCAGGTGCCTCCTAGCCCAGCCTGGGAGCACCTCCAGGTCAAGGAAGATTCCTGATCGACAGCCACACTCCGAGGCCAGGATGCAGCTTCTCAGCCTGGCTGTGCCCGCCACACCAGAGCACACAGGAGCCTCTCCCCTCAGAAGACCCAGAGGGAGCCCTGGGAGACTCCAGGCAATTCCGATGTGCACTGGAATACAGTTCCATCCCATGACTGGTGAACGACACCAGGAGCTCGCTGATGCCCTAACAAGCTCGGCTGTCTCCTCCCACAGCCAGGCGGGAGGAAGGGCTGCAGCCCAGTCTCGTGAAGCCCATTCGAGCCCTGCCTGGCCATCCACACCTCGCCCGCCCCCGTGGGCTTTCTCGAGACCAGCCTTGTGGCTCATCAGAGGGTAGCAGTCCAGCCAAGGCCGGCCAAGTTCAGTTGTGCAGGGGGCAGCTCAGGCAAGGGACTTCAACAAGTGCCCCTAAGCCCATCAGCCTTCCTCCCCATTCACACTCCACAGCCAGAGCAAACAGGTCTGTGCTAATGGCCGCCTCGGGACTGGATGGAGCACATCTGCTTCCAGATAGCAGTGGCTCATCCTGCCCTGGGCCTCCCCTGACCTCTGGATGCACTGCTGGTGCAGACCTGCTAACACAGTGGCCTACTCTACCCTGGGACCTGCTGGCAGGTCAGCTGCTGGTGGCCTCTCGGACATCCCGTCCATGACCCAGGCTTGGCTCAAGCACGTGCCTGTGTTCTCTGCCCACCACCCGACTCATGCTGGGCACAGAGGCTTTCGAGCACAGCCTGGACCCCACAAAGCTTGTCATCTCCCATGGAGAAAGGATGCCACACCCCAAAGGCCCAGAACAGGCACACTCATGGGGACACAAAGCAGACGAGTGCTGCCAGGGGCTGGGGGGTGGGAGGTGACTGCTCCAGGCATATAGGGTGAAGAAAAAGCTCAGAAACTAGTCAGGAGGAAGGGCTGCACAACATCAGGAAGCTGCTAAATGTCACTGAATTGTAAAGCTTAAAATGGTTCATAACACTTTATGTTATGTTTATTTTACTGCACAAAAAAAGAATACCCACCTCTAGACAGCCATTGAGGTGATGCGTGCATGGGAAAGGGTATGGGGGTGTGGGGGGTGCAGGAGCTGGTCCTGAGGGTCCTGTCAGAGCCTGGCCCAAGAGCCCGGTCCAGCTCCAGCACCTGCCACCTGCGTGCCTCACACTGGCAGGTGTGGGCGGGAAGGATGGGTCAGCAGTGCGTGCACCAGGGGCATGGCAGGACAGGGTGCAGGCAGGGGCCTGGAGGGGAAGAACAGTGGGGGAGAGAGTGAGGACCAGGGCACGCCTCTGCCTTTCAATGCAAAAGGTGAGAGGAGAAAAAGCAGCCCAGGACATCCTTTCTCTCTTCCCCAAAATCCAGGGGTGGCCAGTCCAACCAAAAGTCATGGCCCTGCTGGCTGGGCAGACGCCAGGTGAGGCCAACACTGATATGAGAGGAGGGAAGGCTGGGAGCCACCATCTGTAAGAAGCTGACTTCCTCCAGCTACCCCAGGAGGACTCCCAGGGCCCAGGATCCAAGAACAAACCAGACAGTGCTTTGCTGCTGTCTATGCCTGGAGCTGGGCTGTGGGTGGGCCTGTCCCCTGGTCTCCTAGGTACACACAGCACTAGGCTGGGGCCTGGAGGAGGAAGGATGACCCCTGCCAGGGCCCTCTACTCTCTGCCTTGAAAAGGGGTGGATGACGGGGGCGGACCTCCAGGGTCAGGTAGATCACAGGCTGTGCTGCTGGACCAGCAGGGAGGTGATGGGGAGCACTCAAGGAAGCCTCCAGGGTTTCTAGTGCAAGATGAGATTGGGCAGGAAATCAGAACTCAGCAGAGACTCAGAGCAGCAACCAGGGGCAGGGCCGGCAGCAGGGGCTTGATCAAGGCAGCTGCCTTGTGGCACTGGCTGGTGTTTCTGGGCACTCACCTGGCCTGGCCTAGCTGCCCCTGGAGCTGTGTGTGCTGTGGGCTGCAGCCCACTCCTCCTGCTTTGTGCCGGCCCTGATGGTGGTCCCAGCATGCTCTAGGGAGCAGGGGTGGTGGAACAGCTCAGCGTGCCAGCCCTGGGCTGAGTCTCAACCCTCTGCAGCCCTCCACCTGTCTTCAGCCTCGCTGCTCCTGTGGGGGACTCCGAGCTCCGAGCGTCCAGTCAGCCAGCTCCAGCCCCCTCCCTCCTGGCCACTGGGGAGTGTGCATGCCTGGGGGCTGGAGGGCACAGACCCCTGACTGTCCTGCCAATGCAGCCAGGGCCCCATCCCGGGTAAGGAGGGACACTCTGCCGGTGGCCCAAGAGGCAGCATGGGTAGGAAAGAGGCCCATCTCCCATCCCCTGATGCTCCCATAACCCAGCCTGGGTGGTGTGGGTGCCTGCCAGGTGCGTCTGGCCTAAATGGATGGAATCTTTTCTCCCTAAGCCACTGCCGAGCTGGAAGCTGCCTGTTCTCCAATGCTGGTCAGCGCTCCCTGAGCTGTAAAACCTCGGGCAACCATTCCTTCTTGCCAAGCCTCACTTCCTCCATCTGCACAGTCAGACTCTTCTCTACCCAGAGGCTACAAATGTGAAAATGCTCCCTGGGGCCGGAGACCCTAGGAGCTTGTGAGCACGTAGGCTGTGCAGACCCATAGGCCCCAAGGCGGTGACATGGGCCAAACCCCTTGTCCTCTGAGGGGTGAAAAGCCCTCTCTGGGGAAGACTTTTCACATCATTCAACCCAGGGCAGGCACCAGGGGACCCACCCCTCTGAGGACCAAGACCCTGGGATAGCCACCCAGGCCTAGAGACAACAGGCAGCCCTGGCCCAAAGTGCCAAGAAGCAAAGGCCAGGAGCCAGGGGTCCAGTGCGGAAGGCTGACCTCAGTAGGACCCTGACCACGCTGCTCACCCACATTCTTGTGGCCAAGCCCATGACAATGACGGGAAGGCAGCAAGGGTGCCTGGCCACGGAGGGGGAAGGCCTAGGCCACCCTCAGTGAGTGTGCAAGGGGCCTGACCACCAGCCAGGCCTGCCCCAGCTCTGCACGTGCTGGCATGGAGCATTCACAGGCCCCTTCCTGTGTGCACCCGGTGCCTGCAGGCCAGGCTGGTCCAAGGGAGATGGGGCCATGGGTAATGGGGAGAGCCAGGCTACACGTACCCCATCCAAAGGGGCAGCTGTGCCTCAGCCCCAGTGTGCGCTCCATGTGGGGTGTGGCCAGGCACACACAGAGCCTCTGGTCTGTCTCAGCAAGTCAAAAATGGGGATTCTCTGGTGCAGCTAGTTTCTCATTTTTTGAAGCACCACGTGGTCCATGTTTAGTCCATGAGCTGCCGTGTGCAATGATTCTCAGGGTATTGTGGGTGGTGAGACCAGGGGCCCAGAGATGGGGCAGCTGCCCTGCACAGCCTGCATCCCCAGGTTGCCTGCAGCCATCACATTCCACGCAGGTGGGCCTTGTCTAGCCTGATGCCTGGGCAGAGAAATTCGCTCCCAAGTGCAGTGGGCTGTGCCTCATCATCTAGTTCCAGTTCTTCTTCTCTGACCTTTTCATTTGACAGCAGGAAGGTGCCTGTCCCAAGTCCAGAGATGGGCAAAGAAACTTTCTTTTAAAAAAAAAAAAAATGTGAGACGGAGTCTTGCTCTGTCGCCCAGACTGGAGTGCACTGGTGCAATCTCAGCTCACTGCAACCTCCGCCTCCTGGGTTCAAGCAATTTTCCTGCCTCAGCCTCCCGAGTAGCTAGGACTGCAGGCACACACCACCACGCCCAGCTAATTTTTGTATTTTTAGTAGAGACGGAGTTTCACCATGTTGGCCAGGCTGGTCTCGAACTCCTGACCTCAGGTGATCCACCCGCCTCAGCCTCCCAAAGTGCTAGGATTACAGGTGTGAACCACCGCACCCAGCCTCAAAGAAGCTTTCTGATGCTGATTCAAGCCTAACCTGGAGAGATGGTCAGGCCTGACCCCTGAGGGCTCCCGAGCCAGTATCCACCTTCTGACTGGATGCTTCCTGGAGGAGACTCCTAAAACAGCCTTGTCTACATGGCAGAGGCTGGGATGTGAACTTGGGACCACCCAGGCATTGTCCCTTGTCCCCCATTCACATATCCCCATTCCTGAGGTCACTGGGGCTCCTCTGCTGGCCAGAGTCTAAACGGCTGGGAGGGGTAGGGTGGCTTGCTGTGGCAGGTGGCTCTGAGAGCTAACCCCTGCGTGCTCAGACGCAAGGCTCCCGCATGGGGTGGGACAAGGTACCACCAGCAGCGGCCCTCCCGCTAGCCCAGGGGTTGTGGCTCCCCAGTGAGAGAGCTGTGCTTACCAGTGCGAGCGCAGGAAGTTCAGGAGCAGGATGGTGACACTCAGGGTGTAGCAGGCCAGGTAGGGGGATCCGAAGGCCCTGCTCAGCTTGCGGGTCTTGTGTTCCCATCGTGCAACCTAAACCGTGGGCAGAGAACAAGAGCGAGATGTTTCCTGGGGAGACTCCAGCGTGGGGGTGGGGGGCGCATGCCTCTCTCTGCATCCCAGGCTCCAAAGCCCCCATTTCCAAAGAACTACACAGGAGCAACAACCACGTGCACCCCAGTTGCACATTATCTGCCCTAGAGCAAGTTCCACAGGGATTTTCACACTTGCTCAGTTCATCTGGACGGACAACAAGGTCCTTCTGGAAACAACCCTTCAACCGTAGACACAGCCATGAACCCACCAAGAGGCAGAAAGAGACGTCTGGCCGAGAAGATCTGTCCCTGGGGAGACACATGGGGTCTGAGCTCAGGCCCTACCTGGGAGCTGCTGAGTGCGTCCCACAGACTCTAAAAGGGCCCCAGCAGAACTGCCAGAGGAGCCCAGGGCTGCAGGAGCACACAGCCTTCAGGGCACAGGCCCAAATTCCCGCTGGGGGCCTCACAAAGTGTCCATCACAGGCACAAAGCAAACCAAAGAAAACCCCTCACCCTCCTCCCTCTGCCCAAGTGCTCTTCTCAAGGCACAGACTTTCAAACAGTGACTTTTAGCCTCAGAATCCTTTTACTTTGTTGTTGTTTTTTTTTCAAACTAATCACATCTGGAATCTCAACATCTGGCCACCAACGGTGGAGAGAAGGGAGCTCTTCCTGCCTGTCTGCTGTTTCCACAGTACTGAGCTGGTTATCGCCGGGCCTGGCCCAGCACACTGAGGAAGGAACGGAGAGAAGGGGAGGGGGCAAGGAGGATGCAAAAAGACAAGCATGCAGCCTGGGGTCAGGGGCTGGGCTCTAGGTCCGTGAGCAAGTTGCCTGTGGGCCCAGAGCAAGAAGAGCCTCAGAGGCCTGCTCCCAGCCACCTACCTCCACCCCAGCCCCAGCAATTACTGCTGCCTGCTCCACTTCCCAAGTGGACCTGCCTTTCCCAGCAGTTGCGGCAGGAGAGTGATTAGCCATGATTTCCTCAAGGCCACTGACTCCCAGGAGGTGGCTCCCTAGTGAGTCCTCTGGCCCCTGTCCTCAGAGCTCCTTGGCAGTGGCAGGCTAGCAGGCAGCAGATGGGGGGTGCGGGGCACGCCAAAGTTTACAGGAAGGAGAGGTGAAGGAGGTAGCTCCCGGGCCTTCCCCTCAACCTTTCTCCCAGAAGGTAAGGAAGCCCTAGTCCAGGTCCCAGCAGGTGGCCGCTGCTGACTCTGTGGGAAGCTCAAAAGGCGGAAGGAATGTGCGCTGCAGGGGTGAGGAGGGGGCTGCGGTGACCTTGCTGGGAATGTGTGGGGTGGGGGTGGGGGCAGAAGAGAAGCAGCCTGCAGAGAGCACTGCGGGGGCCCAGGACCACAGCCTGCTTTGTTTTGTTTTGTTCCAATTTTGAGATAAAATTCAAAGTAGTTTTTAGCTGTGCAACCATCACCACGGTCTAAGTCCAGAACATTTAATCACCCCAAGTAGAAACCCCGTCCTCCCCCTCCCGCCTCTGCCAGCCCCTGGCAACCACTCATCGCTTTCTGTCGCTATGGATGCGCCTATTCTGGACGTTTCATATAAACTGAATCACACGCTACACGGTCTTTTGTGTCTGGCTGCTTTGACTTTATGTAACGTTCTCAAGGTTTGTCCGTGCCACAGTGCATAAATGCACTTCATTCCCTCTTACGGCTGAATACAACTCCAGTATATAAAGATTTTGTCCACCGGTTCAGCAGCTGATGGACACTTGGGTTGCGTTAGCAGCACTGTCCACAGTGACCAAGGCCAAATCCAAGCAACATTCGGGCACTTGCTAGGAACAATCGTGCCCAAGTGTTTTGTGGATGTGTGTTTTCACTGCTCTCAGGTATACACCTAGGAGTGGAATTGCTGGGTCACATGGTAAATCTATTTATTGAAGAGCTGTGAAACTGTTTGCTACAGTGGCTGCCCCATTTTCCAGCCCCACCAGCAACGCATGAAAATTCTAGTTTCTCCACATCCTCCCCAACACCAGTTATTTTCCGTTTTCAAAAATTATAGCCTTCAGGGGTGGGGGACACTGGGCGTGGTGGCTTACACCTCTAATCCCAGCACTTCTGGAGGCTGAGGTAGGAGGATTGCTTGAGCTCAAGAGCTCAAGACCAGCCTGGGAGACATAGTGAGACCCTGTCTCTCCAAAAAAAAAAAAAATTAAATTAAATTAGCCAGAAGATTGCCTGAGCCTAGAAGGTCGAGGCTGCAGTGAGCCAAGATGGCACACCACTGTACCCCAGCCTGAAGACAGAGCAAGACCCTGTCTCAAAAACAAAGAAAAGAAAAAAAAATTTCGTAGCCATCTGAGTGGGTGTCAGGTGGCTTTTGTCTGCATTTCCCTAATGATAAAGAAATACCTTTCCAGTTGGGTGTGGTGGCTTACGCCTGTAATCCCAGCACTTTGGGAGGCTGAGGCAGGTGGATCATGAAGTCAAGAGATCCAGACCATCCTGGCTAACACGGTGAAACCCTGTCTCTATTAAAAATACAAAAATTAACCAGGTGTGGTGGTGCGCATCTGTAGTTCAGCTACTCAGGAGGCTGAGGCAGAAGAATTGCTTGAACCTGGGAGGCGGAGGTTGCAGTGAGCTGAGATCGCGCCACTGTAATCCAGCCTGGCAACAGAGCAAGACTCCATCTCAAAAAACAAAAACAAAAACAACAAAAACCTTTCCTTCAAGGGCTTTCTCTGCCATCCTCAGCCTCCCATACAGCCCCCCTCCCCCAACAGACCCAGGCCACACCTGTCCCTTAGCCTCGGAAAGGGCCAATGCTAAATGATCTTGCAGAATAATCTAATGACAACAGAAAAGCATCGAGCAAGACTAACTCATGCGGGAAAGAAAAAGAGGAAACCACGCCTTGCCTCCCAGCGAACTGGTATTCGATGGGGCTGTTATTCCCAGGCAATCGATAAACCAGCAGCCAGCAGGACTCCCAGAACTTCCTTCCCTGCCTGGCAGCACCACTGTGTCCTCACTGGGAGCCCAGCTGCTCGTTTCATCCAACAATGAGCGGGTGCCAGACGCAGTCGCCTCCAGGGCCGTGCATGTGAGCCCTTAGTGGGCAGCGGCATGGCCCAGCGCTCTGCTGTCACTGCTCCTGGTTTTTGCCTGTCTTCTAGATTTCCAGAATCCTAGAGTGGGGATTCATTTGCCCAACCCTCCGTGCCCCTGGCTCAAATTTCCTCTCCCCGGGGCTGCCAGGACCCTCCAGGTAAATGTAAGCTTCAGATAAACAACAAACTGGCCAGGCGCAGTGGCTTATGCCTGTAATCCCAGCACTTTGGGAGGCCGAGGCGGGAGGATCATGAAGTCAGGAGGTCGAGACCAGCCAGGCCAACATGGTGAAACCTCATCTCTATTAAAAAATACAAAAAATTAGCTGGGTGCAGTGGTGTGCACCTGTAGTCCCAGCTACTCAGGAGGCTGAGGCAGGGGAACCGCTTGAACCCAGGAGGCAGAGCTTGCAGTGAGACGAGATCATGCCACTGCACTGCAGCCTGGGTGACAGAGCGAAACTTCGTACCAAACAACAAACAAACAAACCATGTTTTGGTGCAAGCTGTCCCATGGGACTGCTTTTAATCCTAAAACAGTCTGTGCTGTTGACCTGGAACCCTAATGCAACCGGGCCCTGGGTGTGTGTTTGCTCCATTCAGTAGCCCAGCCTCTCCCACACCCTGGCAAGGAGTCCCCAGCTGAGCTCTGGAACACACAGGTCTCCTCCCCAAATGCCGGCTCCTTTTCTTTTTTTGCAAATCTTACCCACAGCCTCTACCCTAGGGCAGAAGAGACAGGCCCAAGGCAAGTGGAGTGGGAGGAAAACAGGGATGGGGTCAAGACCCAGGGATACCATCCTGGCCTTGACGTTCGCTAAAAGCCGACAGCACTTCATAGGCAAACCACTCAGCTGCCCGCTACCTCAACTGAGTCAGCTGCAAAGTACGAAAAACAGGATGGACAGTACCCCCTACCCTGATCCCCGAGCCAGCGTGGTAGGAGGGGTAGAGCAGGTGAGGGATGAAAGGCTCCCAGCCCTGGCATGAGGCCCAGGACATGTGAGAGCGCCCGTCTCTCCCCCATCCATGGCTCAGAGCAGGGACTGTGTCTGTTTTCCTTCTGGGTCCCACTCAGATGGGAACCGCCTCTGCCCATGCACATGCCCATGGTGCCCGTCTGGCCTGAGGTGGCAGCTCCGGCCTCTGTCTCCATGCCAGGACCCATGCTTCTTCCCTGCCCTTTCCAGGGCACTATTCTTGGTGTCCTTGGACTCAGAGGTTGTAACTGGCAGCCCAAGATGTGTTCTGGTCAAACTCACAGCATGTTTAAAATATTTGGATCAACAATTAAACACTCAGCGTTTTTCACATAAAAGCCAAGGCTTCCCAAATCTTGGCAATGAGCACAGCCTTCCACCCCACAAGGCCTCCGCCAGCCCAGCTATGCAGTAAGGGCCCAAGAAGCATGACCCCCTTCTGGGGACAAGACCCTTTCCTAGAGACTTCCTATTGGTCTCTCAAATTTCCTACGCGTCCTTGAAGTGCAGCCGCAGAAAGTCTAGTTTTTTATTTTTGTTTTTGTTTTTAGATGGAGTTTCGCTCTTGTTGCCCAGCCTGGAGTGCAATGGCGCAATCTCGGCTCACCACAACCTCTGCCTCCCGGGTTCAGGCGATTCTCCTGCCTCAGCCTCCCGAGTAGCTGGGATTACACGCATGCGCCACCATGTCCGGCTAATTTTGTATTTTTAGTAGAGATGGGGTTTCTCCATGTTGGTTAGGCTGGTCTCGAACTCCCAACCTCAGGTGATCCGTCCGCCTCGGCCTCTCAAAGTGCTGGGATTACAGGAGTGAGCCACCGTGCCCGGCAAGGGTAGAGTTTTTTAATCCCTCTTTGAAGTGAGACATGGCTCCTTCACACTCGTTGAAGGACTGATGGGTGAGTGTCCACCCCAGTGCCCAGGAGGGCAGCTCGCGGCTCCCAGCGCCGGGTTCTGGGCTCAAACACCGGCTTCTCTACTTGCAGCTTGGGCAGGTTATTTCCCTTCTCTCTGCCTGTTTACTGATCTGTAAAATGGAGCTAATAATTCTCTCGACTGCGTCACAGAGTTGCTGTGCGGATTAAGCGAATTCCTGCCCATGAAATGCCTGGAGCAATGTCTATACCAGGCGCGTGGGCGCATGGCAATGCTGCTGTTTGTTTTGTTTTGGAGTGGGCAAAAGGGTGAGAGTCAAGAGGCTAAGTCCACGCTATTGGCCTGACAGGCCTGGGCAAAGCTGATGAAGAAAGTCTGTTGTGAAGCAGTGTCCCCAGGGAGAGGACAGGCAGACAGACCTGTGCCACACTGGGCTCGCCAGCTGCCAGGCCTCTCCCTCTGCGGCCAGCCCTTGACGGACTCTCAGAAGCTCCTCCTCTCCCACCTTGTCCTTCCCTGGCTAAATCTGCCTAATACCCAGCTGCAGTGGTAGGTCCCATCTGGATTCCACAGCCAGGACCCCCCACCACCTGGCCCAGGGCTCCCAGCCTGGGCACCTGGGGGTCTAGAATGCCCCAAGCAAAGGGCTGGTGCTTCACATTGGTAATGAATGCTGGGGAGGAGCGGGTGTTTCCATGAGCTTTGCCAAGGGCCCACAGAACCACTAAAGGAGCCCGTCCCTTTCGTTCAGAGGATGTGGGCCATGTGCCAGCACAGAGGGGCTCATGAGCTCTAAGCTTCCTTCTGCCTTCCTGCTTTTACCTCCCGAACCGCCCCCACCTCACTTATACAGCTGGATCCCCCCCTCTGCCTGCCTGACTGGCCCCCTTTCCAGCCCCAGGAGCTGCAGCCAGTGCCTTCTCACTCCTGAACTCCTGCCTCGCGGGCCCAGCAAGATGTGGCTGTGGCCTAACAGTTCACACTGCGTCTGCCTCTGCCTGCGCTATGCTGAATCCCGCGAGGAGCTACCACCCGAGGAGGCGCTCAACAAGCACGGGTCTGTGTGGAATGATGGATGCATCAGCGCTCTGAGGCCTTCTCTTCTCTCCTCTTTCCCTCGCCCTGCAGGGAGCCAGGAAGGGAGGGGGCCACTAGCTGGGCTCCATGAAGAGAGGAGGGGCCCTAAGGCCCCCAGGGTACCTGTAGGTGACATACAAATGTCTGAGTGAGAGGTCCCCAGGGCAGCAGGGAGCCTGCCCATGACTCCTGTCTCTCCCTCATCCCACCCTGGCCCCCCAGAACCACAGGCTCCTATGAGAGGTCAGGGACCTCAGAGGCGGCGGAGCCCAGCCCTCCATTGGCCTTCCGAACAGAAACTCGGGGCTCCACTGGCATCAGGAGGCGGGATCCGGGATCCCTCAGTCCCACTGGAGTTGACAAGGATGGCTGAGGCTGCCAAGCCCACCGGGCATCCCCTAGGCCAGCCCCGATGGCCCAGGCCCAGCGGCATGAGGACAGCCCATCGAGGCGTTTCCTCCCCAGCCCCCAGATCAAGGTCACTGTGATACCGTCACATAAGCCTCATGTGCACGCCAAGTGCTGTCCACACCGTGCATCCCAGCAGGGCCTGGACCCCTCTCCCTTCTCACCAGGGCTCATGGTGGATGGGGTGTGCGGGGGGGAGCTCAGCAGAGCCCAGCACAGGACCCAGTCACTGCCAGCTAGGCAGGCCTTGGGCCAGCGAGCAAGTGCGTGTATAAACAGGTGGCTCTCCCAGGTCACACCACGTCAGCCACCTCTGCTCTGCACATGCTAGGCCCAGCCAGCCCGGTGACCTGGATCACACCTGCCCTTCCCAACACCCAGCTCCACCTGCCCTGCCAGGTGTGCACAGCCCTGGCTCCTTTCAGATCTATGCCACTCTGGCCAGTGCCGCTGAACCTGGGCCAGGGCCTCTCCAGGACATAGGACCAGTGGCAGCTCAGGGCAGCATCCAAAGCGTCCCACAGCACATGGCTCAACTGCCCTTCCACGTGACAGAGCCTGCCCGAGGGCTCCAACAGTTATTGTCTCCAATAGGTCAACAGACCTGCCCACACCACCAGCTAGTCCAGTGAATCAATCCCTGTCCAAGGTACACCCAAGCTCTCGCCCTGCGGTGGGCACACTTTTCACTGCAGTGCCAGAGAGCAGGTCTCAGCACCAGCTGCCCGCTTGCAGACAACCCGCACCCGAGGCCCCAGCAAAGCGGCGTGACCCAGCTTCACACCCGAGGGGCCATGGCACAGCGGGGGACGCTTGCTTCCCCCAGCCTCAGTGCTCATGCTCAACCTCTTCACTCCGCTTTGCTCCCCGGCTCCAGGATATATTCATTAAGTAAAAAAGCAAGTGCAGAGGAAGGTGCACCCAAACTGTTGTATAAGAAAATGAAGAGGGGCTGGGGGGAGATACACACACAGCAGTTGCTTACATTTTCAAAAAGAAACAGGGGAAGGACAAACCCAAAACTGATCAAAATTGTTACCTACAGGTGAGGGAGGAGACTTGCCAGACATTTACAAATGTCCTTTGTTGATTATGGAACCATGCAAATGTTTTGCATAATTAAGAGTAAGAACAGGGCGGGCACAGTGGCTCACACCTGTAATCCCAGCACTTTGGGAGGCTGGGGCGGGCGGATCACCTGAGGTCAGGAGTTCAAGACTAGCTTGACCAACATGGTGGAACCCCGTCTCTACAAAAATACAAAAATTAGCCGGGCATGATGGCAGGTGCCTGTAATTCCAGCTACTTGGGAAGCTGAGGTGGGAGAATCCCTTGAACCCGGGAGGCGGAGGTTGCAGTGAGCTGAGATGGCACCATTGCACTCCAGCCTAGGTGACAGAGAGACTCTGTCTCCAAAAAAAAAAAAAAAAGAGAGCGAGAACAAAGGAACTACTAGAAATCCAAAAACTCAATCAATGAACCTGTTAAAAACACAGATAAGAAGTTTCAAGTGATTTTGAAATATAGTATCTTGACTAATCCTCCCTCCTGCCGCACAGCCTGAGGACAAAAGAACCAGAAAGATTCTAGACTGCATCAAGTAAATCTATTGTTGGTGATAAAATATTTAATAATACAGATATTATTATTATTTTGACTATATACACATTAATTATGTTACTGTATTTAGGATCCAAGCTTCCTATAAGAGAAAAGTGGTACAAAAATGAAATTAGAAGGTTGAACAAAAACTTTTGAAATGGAAATATTGGTATGAATTCATTATTTATTTCTATTTCTAAAAAATTCATTTTTCCATTACAAAAAATTGGCCAGGCGTAGTGGCAGGTGCCTATAATCCCAGCTACTCAGGAGGCTGAGGCAGGAGAATTGCTTGAACCCAGGAGGCGGAGGTTGCAGTGAGCCGAGATGGTGCCACTGCATTCCAGCCTGAGCGACAGAGTGAGACTTCGTCTCAAAAAAAAAAAAAAAAAAATCATTTTTCCTAGAGAGGTCTAGAACAGTGAGCACCCTAGCATTCAAACTGTGGTCTCCAAATATCATTTTCCACTAAAAATAACCAGAACTCCTTGGTTAAAAGGCCGATTCCAGTCTACTCTGGGAACAGAAGATGTTGAACCTGAGACTGAAAGATATGAAAGACGAGGTGGAAATGCCAGAAGAACACTAAGAAACACTTGAAGGGTCCCCAGCTGGCTAAAGGCGGACATGCTGAGGTTGCTAGGACACTAACGCATTATTCTGAAATGTTTTTTTTTTCTTTTTTATGAGACAGGGTCTCAGTCTGTCTCAGCAGGATTGTGTTTATTCACAGACAACAATAATCATCTATGTCAAAAATCAGATGGAAACCACAAATAGATGGATATGAAAATATAAAAAACTTAGAATGCTCAAGACAACTCTGAAATAAAAGGACAAAGTGGAACTAACACAACCAGATTTTGAGATATCTGACAAAGTGCTAAGGCAATTCAGTAGAGAAAGGACAGTCTTTCCACAGATGCCACTGGAACAATTGGCTATCATATGCAAAAAAAAAAAAAAAAAGTGAACTTCAATCCATAACTCAGAAAAAATATAAAAATGCATTCAAGATGGACTATAAATAGAAATATAAACGTAAATCTATATATAAATATATCAGTCTAAATATATAAAGCCTTCTAAAACTTTTAGAAGAAAATAGACTAGAGAGAATCTTTATGATCTTAGATTATATGATGATTTCTTAGGCACAATATGAAAAGCATGATTCATAAAAGAAAACGTGATAACTTGAAATTCATCAAACTTTTAAACCTTCTTCTCTTCAAAAGACATTCTTGATAGAATGAAAGGATCAGCCACAGACTGGCAGAAAATATTGGCAAAGCACGTACTTCTTGAAGGACTTATATCAAAAATATATACAGAACTCTTAGAACTTGATAATAAGAAAACAAAAAACTCAATTTTTTTCAACGGGCAGAAAAACCCAGAGCTAACATCATACTTAATGGTGAAAGACTGGATGCCTTCCCCCTAAACTCAGCAACAAGACAATGAAAGGACGTTCACTCTTACCACTGCAATTCAACTTTGTACTAGAGGTTTTAGCCAGGACAATTGGGCAAGAAAATGAAATAAAGGCATTCAGATTGAAAAGAAATATGTAAAACTAACTCTATCCACAGATGACATAATCTCATACATTAAAAAATCCTAAGGAATCCACTAAAAAAATTCAAGCTAATAAATGAGTTTAGCAAGGATACAAGATATGATTGTATTTCTACACACTTGCAATAAAAAGTCTGAAAGTAGGAATCAAGAAAACAATTCCATTTACTATAGCATTTAAAGGAGTAAAATACTTAAGAATAAATATAACAAAAGTACAAAACTTACTCTCTGAAAATGAAACATTGTTCAAAGAAACAAAAGATCTAAATAAATGGACAGACATCCCATGTTCATGGATTACACACTGGTTAAGATGGCAATACTCTCCAAACTGATCTAGAGATTCAATGCAATCACAATCAGAATCTCAGCTGACTTCTTTGTAAAACTGACAAGCTGATTCTAACGTCCATATGCATATTTAAGGGTCATAAAATATCCAAAACAATCTTTTTTAAAAAAAAAGGCCAGGCTCAGTGGCTCATGCCTATAATCCCAGCACTTTGGGAGGCCAAGGGGGGCATATCACCTGAGATCAGGAGTTCAAGACCAGCCTGGCCAACATGGCAAAACCCATCTCTACTGAAAATACAAAAATTAGCCAGGAGTGGTGGTGGGCACATGTAATCCCAGCTACTTGTAAGGCTGAGGCAGGAGAATTGTTTGAACTCGGGAGGCAGAGGTTGCAGTGAGCCGAGATCGTGCTATTGCGCTCCAGCCTGGGTGACAGAGTGAGGCTCCGTCTCAAAAAAACACAAAAAAACAAAAAACCAAAGTTGGAGGACTCACACTTCCTGATTTCAAACTTGCCACAATGCAACAGTAATCAAGACAGTGTGGCACTGACATAGGGATAGACATAGACCAATGGAATAGCATAGAGAGCCCAGAAATAAACTTCCACATACATGGCAAGTGATTTCCAACAAGGCTGCCAAAACAAATGAATGTGGAAAGAATAGTCTTTTCAACAAATAGCACAAGGACAACAGGATATTCACATGCAAAAGAATGAAGGTGGACTCTCAGCCTCACATCATATACAAAAACTAACTCAAAATGGATCAAAGACCTAAATGTAAGAGCTAAAACTATAAAACTCTTAGAAGAAAACATAGGTATAAATCTTCATGACCTTGGATTTAGCAATGGTTTCTCAGATGCGACACCAAATGCACAAGCAATGAAAGAAAAATAAACTGGCTTTATCAAATATTTAGACTTTTGTACTTCAAAGGATTCTATCATGAAAATACAAAGACAACCCACAGAATGGGTGAACATATTTGTAAATTATTTATCTGATAAAGGATTGTATAGAATATATAAAGACTTCTTACAAAATCACTAAAAGTAAAGAGGGTTGGAGAGAAGCAGAGCAATTAGAATGCTCACTCCTTGCTAGTCAGAATGCAGAATGGCACAATCACTTCTGAAGGCAATTTGGCAGTGTCTCTCTTTTTTTTTTTTTTTTTTTTTTGAGACAGAGTCTTGCTCTGTTGCCCAGGCTGGAGTGCAGTGGTGTGATCTTGGCTCACTGCAACCTCCGCCTCCCAGGTTCTGGCAATTCTCCTGCCTCAGCCTCCCAAGTAGCTGGGATTACAGGCGCATGCCACCGTACCTGGCTAATTTTTGTATTTTTAGTAGAGATAGGGGTTTCAACATGTTGGCTAGGCTGGCCTTGAACTCCTGACCTCAGGTGATCCACTCACCTCAGCCTCCCAAAGGATTACAGACATAAGCCACTGCATCCAGCCCAGTTTGGCAGTCTCTTGAAGCGTTACACACACACCTACCACCACATGACGCAGCCATTCCACTCCTAGTATTTACTTAAGAAAGATGAAAGCAGCTATCCAGGCAGACTTGAACATGGATGTTTACAGTAGCTTTACTTGTAATAGTCAAAACCTGGAGACAATCCAAATGTCCATCAACCAGTGAATGAGTAAACAAACTACGGTGAATGGATACAATGGAATACTACTCAGCACTAAAAAGGAACTACCAGTCCATGTAAGAGCATCCATTACCCACAAAATAACTATGATGAGTGAAAGAAGCCAGACAAACATAGGGTATACTGTATGATTCCATTTTCATAAAATTCCTGAAAATGCAAACTAATGTCCAGTGACAGAAAACAGATCAGCAGCAGCCTGGGTTAGAAAGGGCAAGAGGGGCTGGGGGGATCTCAAAAGTGGGAATGGATATGTTCACAGTCTTACCTGAGTACATGCCTCCTGGCTGTAGAAACACGTCAAAACTCAAATTGTAGGCGGGGCACAGTGGCTCTCGCCGGTAATCCCAGCACTCTGGGACTTTGGGAGGCCAAGGCAGGAGGACTGCTTGAACCCAGGAGTTTGAGACAAGACTGGGCCAGATGGTGAGACCCCCATCTCTACAAAAATAAAAACATTAGCCAGTGCAGTGGCACATGCCTGTAGTCCCAGCTACTCTGAAGGCTGAGGTGGGAGGATCACTTGAGCCCAGGAGTTCGACACTGCAGTACGAATGCACTCCAGCCTGGGTGACAGAGCAAGACCCCATCTCTAAAAGAGACAACTCAAATTGTATGTTTCATATAGGTGCACTTTGTTGTAAGTTGGTTATTCCTCTATAAGGCTATTTTATTTTATTTTATTTTATTTTTTGAGATGGAGTCTCGCTCTGTCACCCAGGCTGGAGTGTGTGGCACAGTCTCAGCTCACTGCAACCTCTGCCTCCCAGAATCAAGCAATTCTCTTGCCTCAGCCTCCTGAGTAGCTGCGATTACAGGTGTGCGCCACTATGCCTAGCCAATTTTCGTATTTTTAGTAGAGACGGGGTTTCACCATGTTGGCAGGGCTGGTCTCAAACTCCTGACCTCAGGTGATTCACTAGCCGTGGCCTCTCAAAGTGCTGGGATTACAGGCTGAACCACCACGTCTGGCCTGTAAGGCTATTTTAAAATGAAATTATTAATTTTGCTGAATGTTTAATGTATTATATTATTAAAAGTCCTTACTTATGGCCAGGCGTAGTGGCTCACACCTGTAATTCCAGCACTTTGGCAGGCCGAGGCGGGTGGATCATGAGGTTGGGAGATCGAGACCATCCTGGCCAACATGGTGAAACCCCGTCTCTACTAAAAATACAAAAATTGGCCGAGCATGGTGGCATGTGCCTGTACTCTTAGCTACTCAGGAGGCTGAGGCAGGAGAATCGCTTGAACCCAGGAGACGAGGTTGCAGTGAGCTGAGATCGTGCCACTGCACTCCAGCCTGGGCGACAGACCGAGACTCCGTCTCAAGAAAAAAAAAAGTCCTTACTTGTTAGAGATACATTTTGCATTTCATATGTATGTGAGATATTTACTGATGAAATTTGATGTCTGGATTTGCTTTAAAACACTCTAGTGAAAGGAAGCAGACAGGAGTGAAGGGGAAGAGGCGGAGAAGGGGCAGAAGACAGATGGAACAAGAATGACATATTGTGAGAGAATTCTTGAAGCTGGGCATTGGGTATCGTGGTGCAGGGGTCATTAAACGGTTCTAGTTTAGTGTATGTTGCATATTTTTGAAAATAAAAAGTTAGAAGGCAAATCCAGGCTTCACTGTTTCCCAGCTGTGTGAGCTCAGGCAAGTCCCCAACTTCCCTAAGGGTGAGAGTCCCCATCGGTGAGCAAGGGATGCTCCTGCCCTCCCTTGGGTTCTGTGAGGGCCTTGGTCCAGTGTCTGGCAATGGCTCCCTTATTCTGCCACTGTCTCCCCAAGGGCCTACAATCTCCTTAACTGTGGCATGCAGGCCCTGTGCCACTGCACTGACTGTGGCATGCAGGCTCTGATGACACCCACAGCACAGTGACGTCAGCCGACACTGGCACAGGGCTTGCTGCACGCCAGGTGCTGGGGTGAGTGCAGCCATGTATCCTATTCAATCTGCATGCCAGCCCCACAGGGGACGTCCTATAGTGTGCCTCCCTTACAGGACTTGCCAAGGACACACAGTGAGTAAATGGATTGTAACTCAGGTCTGGCTTCAGTTATGACCCCTGCCACATGCTGTTCCTGAACATTCTGGGGCCTCCCAACTCTGATGAGGGGATCTGTGCCAATCTGACTTCACAGGACCATCTCCCCTCACTCAGACCCCAGCCTCTGTCCTTGGCTTCACCCAACAAGCTCAGGCCAAGTTCAAAGGCCTCCTCTGTCTGCCTCCGAGTCCAAAGCACAACCAGGCAGCCCCCAGCTTTCCTCCTGGACAAGGGAGCCCCAGGGTCACTTGTCACCTCTGTCAAGAACTCAGCAGCCCCGCAAGGAACAGACCAGCAAAGGTGACCTCATGGGAGCGTCCACGCCCTGGCTGGCTCCTGCGGGTTTGAGCAGAGGGAAATGGTACAGAGCTGTCCCTTCCTCACCCAGTGGGAAAGTCAATGGTGTTCCTCTCATGAGGGCCTGCTACACCTGCCCGTCCACCAGGTGTGACTCATGCTCCGTGCTCCCTGCATCCGCTGAAATGGTCCATCAGCCCCGTGGGACCTGGTATGGCCGGGAGCAGGACGAGGCTGGCCTGGCAGTGTCAGCCCCTACTCAGGGCAGCTCTGGTTCATGGTGCTGTTGGGCCTGGCCCAGTCTGAGTGGAAGGCAAGAGGCCCACAGCCCGAAACCCTTCACCAGTGCCAGCACCCAGCCCAGGAAGTCAGGGAGCACGGGGTCTCCCTCAGCAGGTAAGACGGCCTCAGCTGCCCTTACAGGCCGGGGGGCATGGGAAGGACAGGGTGTCTGCCACGTGCTCCGCTGACGGGTCCCAGTGGAGATTTCAAGCTGGATGATGAGAATACATTTTGCTCCTTTTCCATGTCTGTCTGAGGGTCTCTGAGCCCTGCTTACACAGATGGCTCTGTCCTGAATGTGGGGCTGCTGCTGCCCTGGAAAGAAGAAGGGAGCCGGCATGCTCAGAGTCCAGCTTGGAGGTGGGAGCCCAGAGCTCCCCGAATCCTGCCCTGCTCCTGTGAGGAGGCCCCACCTGCTCCTGGGCCTGGCCCCCTTTGCCTTCCCCTTGCCCTGCTACTAAGAACCCCCCACCGGCCAGAGGGCAGATGCTGTCCCTGCAGGTCCCCAACCCCTGCCCTCCATGGGTGACTGGTCCAGCAACAGCAGAGGCCAGCTCCAGCCCAACACACCTAGCTCCCCCAAGCCCAGCCCAGCCCAGCCCAGGACCCTGAGCCATCCCCGTGCCCAGCAGCCTGCAGGGGCCTTCCCTATGCTGGCCCAGGCCTCAGGCGGGATCCCCTGTGTGTGTGCCACTCAGCTGCCGATTAGTCATGCTCTGCCACGTGGCCACCTCTTCCATCCCTGATACTTGTCTTCTGGGAGAAAGCAGGAGGAGAGATAAGATAGAGAGGAAGAAAGAAAAGGAAAGGCCCAGACCACTCTTTGCTCCTGGAAGCTCTGGCCCCGAGACTGGGAGAGGCAGACGAGCCTTCCAGCAGTATGACCTGTGCCTGGATTTCCCGGGGAGGGAGATTTGAGACATGGACAGTGCCTGCTGCAGGGCCCAGCACGGCGTAGAAGGCAGGTGTCTTTCCTTCCCACCACTCAGCCTTCCAGGAGGCTCGGAGAATGTTTGTTGACTTGGAAGACAGTCACACAGTTGTGACTTGGGTGGGACCTCGTCCTCACATCCAACCTGCCACCTCCAGGGAAGATCAGGGCAGAAAGCACCAGAGAGTGGTCGGCTGGCAAATGCCCTCCTCAGGAAGGGACAGCTGCTGCCGGGACCCATGGCACGCCCGTCCTTGCTGTCTGAGGTGGTCTCTCCGACACTGCAACAGGGGGCCAGTCAGGGGCCTGGGTCCCAGCCCTCCCAGCCCTCAGTGACCCGCAGGCCCCACGATGGTAGAGGGAGGGTGCTAAAGAGCTGGGTACCTGAGCCCAACTGGACAGGGAGGCAGGGAGGTCACTCCATCAATACACTCTGAGCGGCTTCTCCAAAGACGATGGCCACCAGCGGCACAGAGAGCCCCAGGCCAGGACGGAGGCAGTATTGTGTCATTGCTGTCACGGCTCTCACTTAAATAAAATATATATTTTAAAATGTACCTCAGGCTGGGCAACAAAGTGAGACCCTATCTCTACAAACAATTGAAAAATTCTCTGGGCATGGTGGCACATGCCTGTAGTCCCAGCTACTTGAGACGCTGAGGCAGGAGGATCGCTTGAGCCCGGGAATTTGAGGCTGCAGTGAGCTTCGATTACACCACTGCATTCCAGCCTGGGTGGCAGAACAAGACTCTGTCTCCAAAAAAAGAAAAAGAAATTAATAAATACACTAAAGGGGAAGAGGCAGTTGTTTCATCAGAAGATTCGCTGAGTCATTTAAATAGGGAGGCTTTCTACTGCATTTATGATGTCTGATTTATGCACAGCTTTTTAAAGTGTCTTTTCTTTTTACATAAAACAAACCCACCTGTACAAAGCAACCAAAAAAGTAGCTTAGGAGTGACTCCAACTATTAACCAAATATAGCACAAAGCGTGATCTGCCTTCTTGGGTCAATATTTACCTGGACTCCAGCCTGCCTCGGAAAGGAAATTTGAAAATATTTGGTGAGTGGCAGAATGGTTGTCTGGCTACACAGGCCGATAAGCAGCTGGGGCTCAGGTTTCCAAGCTGGCCTTTTACGGGCGAGAGACATTATCACCATCATCAATGCCCACGTGCTAGTAGTAACACCCACTGTCAGCCAGCTTTTTGTTTTGTTTTTGTTTTTTAAAGATTAGTATATTTTAGAAGGGGGGACTTTAAAAATCATTTTTAGGTCAGATTTATGAAGATAACATATAGAGTAAAATGTACCCTTTTTAATGTACAGGTCTATGAGTCTTGTTGTTGTCTGATTTTAGTAAAGATGGGGTCTCGCTATGTTGTCCAGGCTGGTCTCCAACTCTTGGACTTAAGCAATCCTCCCGCCTTGGCCTCCCAAAATGCTAACGTTACAGCTGTAAGCCACTGTGCCCCAACCAGGTCTATGAGTCTTGACAAATGCATACCACCACCACATCAGGACACAGCACTTCCGGCCAGCTCCAGGCTCCAACCCAGAGCCGGGCCCTTCCCTGTCCCACCCCAGACACTCCTGTCTTGTGTTCCATCCCGTTTCCCTCCTCAAGTGTCACAGAAATGGAATTGTGCAGGCTGTGGCATCCTGCACTTGGTATGATGCCTCTGCGACGCGCCCAGGGTGTCACATGTATCCCCAGCTTTTTCCTTTTTGTGGCTGCGCAGGATTCTTTAGTGTGGACGTGCCACAGTCCGTGTGTCCCTGCCCCAACTGAGGGACTGCTCTTGGGATTTTGCTACTGTGTAACTGTGTATTTTCATTTCTCTGAGGGCCAATGTGCTGTCAGCTAATCATGATCACGGGGCCTGAATCAGCTCACAAGGTCACTGTGCAGGGGAGCCATTGCCCTCATTCAGGGGCACAGAGCCCCGGGCACAGCCCCGCAGCTGAGAAGTGTCGAGGCATCTGGCCTGTGGGACTCCACCCCTGTATCACCACCCTCTGTCTGCCACAGCCCGTGTGTGCCCCACCCATGCACTGGCGCCTGAATCTCTCAGGAGCGTGGGCAGGAGGGGTCCTGAGAGGCTGGTGCAGGAAAGACTGACCAGGCAGGCAGCAGGGAGCTCACAGCCTCCAGGCAGGAGGCTCGGGAGCAGGAGGGCCCACCCCAGGAGTGCAGGGACAGGGGAGGACAAGGAACAAAGGCTGGGGGCATGGAAGGACAGAGACACCTTCTGGAAAAGACAGAATCTGAGTTGAGCCTGGAAGCAACGCCCCAAGGGAAGGGGCCAAAATGGGCAGCAGCCAGCCCTGGCCGTGGGTGGGGATGGGGCAGGGGCGCAGGATGGAGGGTGGTGCCTGGAGGGCTCATGGAGGAAGGAAGAAGAGCCGCAGAGGGGCCTTCCAATCCTAGCTCCAACCCTCCCTCCCCCGTCAGAAGACCCCCAACATGGAACAATGGCCAGGGCAAGGAGGGGGCTGTCCCAGGTGGACTCTGTGCCCTATCCCAGTGCCTCCTCTGCACCTGCTCTGCCCAGAGCACACAGGTGAAAGCACCAACTTCAGGCTGAGCACAGCACACGTGAGGGAGGGTGGCCAGCCAGCACGGGTTCTGGCATTATGTCCCAGGGGGTCAGGGGAACTGAGCCCCAGGAAGACTCCCTAGGCAGGTGGCAGCAGCCACTGTGCAAGGAGAGGAGCCAGGAGCACCAGCTGACCTCCACCAGCCAGACCCCCAGAACCCACGTCTACTTGAGGACACTGTCAGAAGGAGCCCAACATCCAGGCAGCTGCAGGATGAGAGGCCCCAGGCAGGCTCCGACCCTCCCCATGCTGCCCCTCTCCAACAGGGTCCCCGCAGCGCAGCCTACTCCTCCAGGCAGGCTCAGGGTTCAGAGGGCCACGCAGCATGCAGCCTCCTTCTCACCCTCTCCTGCAGTGACCCCCTCGCTCCCCGACCTTGGACGGCACCTGGCACACTGCCCACTCATCACTGGCGAGTGAATGGGCTCCCGAGTGCTCCCGTGAGCACCTCAAGGCATACAACAGGTACTCAATAAATGTTCGCTGATTATAAATCTGCAGTGGGCAGGGAGTGTCTCCACTGCCTGGTATTTGTCTATTCTCTTCTCGCTTTCTGTGGGCACTGACGGCAGTGACTACCAGTTTCCGTGCCAGCCCCGTGCTGAGTCCAGGCACCCTGGCTGCTGAGTGTTCAGCTGAGACGGGGACAGAGCCACCGCTGGGATTCTGGGGTCACAGATGCATCTGCATGTTTATTCCAACCGACAGGATTGTTGCTGATGTTAGCAGAATTGTGCTCCACCTGCTGCTATATAGAGCACCCTATGAGGTAGGCGCCAGGCCCAAGATTGGGCATTACAGAAGCACAGAAGCACCCCTATCCTCCCAGAGCCCTGCAAGGAAGATGTCTCCCTCACGTACGGACAGGTGCAGTGGCGCCTCAAAGTTTCCCGAATCAGCCGAACCACCTGATCCCGAGCCCCAGCTCTTTCAGCTCCTCCAGCTCCACACATTCCTAAAACCCAGGCCACCCACCAAACAGGAAGCGGGGAGCATCGTGGACCGTAGCCCACAGCACCTGTCCCCACTTAGCTCCCAGGAGAGAAGGCTGGCAGGCAGCCCCAAGACCACCAGCCGCAGCAGCAGCGGGGCGTGGGCAGGCTCGGACACGGCGGGCCTCGTCCCAAGACGCCGGTTCCCTGGGCCCAGCTCCAGCAAGCCAGAGCCCACACACTGAGCTTGAAACATCTGCCCAGACCTGGGACTGCTGCAGGGCCTAAAGTAGCAGTGAGCACAGGTGTGTTGAGGCTTCTGGGGATAAATATTTTGATATCTGTGCTCCAGGAAAGGATTCTGAGCTTCAGAGATGAAGCAACCTGCCCAAGAAGGCTCCTCAGCGACCGGGGCCTGGCCAGGGCGTCTGCAGCCAGCACAGCTGTGACCTGGGCTTCCAAGGCAGAAACGTTTCCTCATGAGCCCCTTGCCCAGAGAGAAACGGCTGCTACCCCTGGCCCCAAGGCTAAAATGACAGGCCACAGACACGTGAGCCCAATACCCAGGGCCCATCTGCCCGGCGCTGGCCCCTGAATATCAGTGCCTGAGCAAGAAGGGCATAGCCTACCTTCCTCTTTTTTCTTTCTTTTTTTTTTTTCTTTTTTTGAGATGCAGTCTTGCTCTGTTGCTCAGGCTGGAGTGCAGTGGCAAGATCTCTGCTCACTGCAACCTCCGCCTCCCAGGTTCAAGCGATTCTTCTGCCTCAGCCTCCCAAGTAGCTGGGATTACAGGTGCTCTCCACCACACCCAGCTAATTTTTGTATTTTTAGTAGAGATGGGGTTTCACCATGTTGGCCAGGCTGGTCTCGAACTCCTGACCTCAGGTGATCCACCCGCCTCAGCCTCCCAAAGAGCTGGGATTACAGGCGTGAGCCACTACGCCTGGGCCACCTTGTTCTTCTTTAAGGCAAGCACCGTGCCAAGCAACCTGGTTTGCCTGATTGAGCTCCTACTCAGTTAATCCAGAAACAGGGGCCTAGGTGGCCTCTGGGAACTGGCTTGGGATAGAGGGTGCTTGCTCAAGTCACCCCAGATGAGCCTTCTCCATGCCCTCAGCTCACCACGGTCTCCCGGGATTACCTCCCACTACCTCCAACTACCCTCCTGGCTAACGCTTTCCTCTCAGGCCACGGGGAGAGCAGGCTGAACCATGCCAAGGACACAAACAGATTGAGGGCAGGGCCTTCGTGTTTTGGTGGGATTGTCTTTCATGGAGGAAAAACAGGGGAATGGGTTATGCCCTCCAGTAATGGCAGTGACCGCAATCCTGGTGTTTCTAGAATCTCTCAGTTTCGGGGCTTTTCCACATGCACAAGTCCATGAGATCCTTGCCTGGGCTCTGTGAAGTAGCCGGGATTATACATGTGATCCCACCTCACAGATGAGCAAACCCAGGCTGAGGGCAGCCTGCAGGGACCAGGCTGCCCCCTCCTTTGCACTGTTCGGCCACTGTTGGGGCAGCAGGGCCCAAGGCTGCAGGGACCACCCCAGGGGATGGGCAGTGAAGCTGCCGTTCCTGCATACTGCCGGGTCTGGAGCACTCTGAGGCTGGAAGGGGCATGGGGACATCATTCTTCTCCTCTCCAGCTGCCTTCCCCCAGAGCATGGCCTCCTCACATCAGTTACTTAAATCAGTTACTTAAACCCAGTGTGGTTCCCAGACCAGCAGCACCACCGGGGAAGCACGTCACAATGCAGACTCTCAGGCCCTGGCCCGGGCCACTCGGCCACATTCTGCATCTGCTCCCGATCCCCAGGACTGCGGAGAAGCCACGTCGTGTCCTACAGAGTCCTGAGGGCCTCGCATGTGCATGTGACCACTGACCGTCCACTGCCAGGGCATTCTTCCCAAGTGCGACCATGGGGACTCTGCTGAGCACTCCACACTGTCCTTTCCCTTGTCCGCCTTCCTCAGGCACGTGAATCCTGCAGAAGTCTCAACAGGCTCAGTACCAGGACCCAGCCCTTCACCACATTCAGTGGCCCTTCCAAGCGTGTGGCCCCAGGCCAGGAGCTCCTGCGGCACTGGGAAGGTGGCTGCCCTTTGAAGGGGCCACGGAAGGCAGCACACACCACCTGGACCCCGGGCCCTCTGCCTGAAGCACAGCTGCAGTGACTTTCATGAAGGCATGAAATGTTCTCACGACAAAGGGCAAAATCCAGCTTGTGCCTTTTGTTTTTTTTTTTTTTAAGATGGAGTTTTTCTCTTGTTGCCCCAGCTGGAGCGCAGTGGCACGATCTCAGCTCACTGCAAACTCCGCCTCCCAGGCTCAAGTGATTCTCCTGCCTCAGCCTGCTAAGTAGCTGGGATTATAGGCGTGCACCACCACATCCAGCTAATTTTTGTATTTTCAGTAGGGACAGGGTTTCACCATGTTGGCCAAGCTGGTCTTGAACTCCTGACCTCAGGTGACCTGCTTGCCTCAGCCTCCCAAAGTGTTGGGATTATGGGCGTGAGCCACTGCACCCAGCCAGCTCATGCCTTTTTTGACCCAAAATAGAACCTCTGAGCTTGGCCGTGCATACAATTTGCTAGATGACTGTCAGTGACTTGCCTCCATGTGGGAGGAGAGAACTCCAAGGCTGAGGCCCCATTTCAAGGCATCTGAGAACACAGCCTTGCTAGACGTCTTAATGCCTCCTATAGGAATGGCAGCTTAGAGGGCAGACGTGGTCAGTGAGCGGGGCACTGGATGGGGGTCAGGAAAGTTGAGCACCTAGTGCATGCAGAACACGTCCTGTGGATTATTACAGAATCCTTCTGACAATCCACAAGGAAAGAACTTTATTTTATATAAGGAAACAAGAACATGGAGGCACCCAGACAGTGAGTAGCTGGCCCAGAGCCATACAGCTGGGAAGCAGAAAGCCCAGCTTGTGTTTCTTTCTCTTTTTCTTTTTCTTTTTTTTTTTTTTTTTTTGAGACAGAGTTTTGCTCTTGTCGCCCAGGCTGGAGTGCAATGGTGTGATCTTGGCTCACTGCAACCTCCACCTCCTGGGTTCAAGCGATTCTCCTGCCTCAGCCTCCCAAGTAGCTGGGATTACAGGTGCCCACCACCACACCCAGCTAATTTTTGTATTTTTAGAGACAGGGTTTCACCATGTTGGCCAGGCTGGTCTTGAACTCCTGACCTCAGGCATCCCAAAGTGTAGGGATTACAGGCGTGAGCCACCGCATCCGGCCTCCAGCTTGTGTTTCTAACCATGAAGTCCCCCCACTGCCCCGATTCACTGCACAGACCACAGCCTTGGTGTCCTCAAGTGTGATGGGCAGGGGCTGGCACAGGTGCACATGAACATCTGAACCAGCTCTGGCTTCCTTTAGTCCTCCGAACAGAAAAGACATTTCAAAATGGAGGCAGAACAGGGCGGGTTTCTCCACTTCCCAACCAGCAGACACGGGTCCAAGAGCATCTTCCCTGCTGAACCAGGACCATCATCCACGTGTGAAATAGGGGGCAGAAAGGCAGGCATTTTAGCCACTAAACTCCAGTTTGGAGACTGACCCCAGCTGCAGCATTCTTACCAAGGGACCTGGACATGTTATTTTGGAAGGAAGGAGAAAGGAGGCGAACAGGCCAGCCGTTCTCTCCAGAGGGAGTCCAAGGTAGGCCTGGGCCCGGGTTAACTCGGACAAGGCACTTCCTGTTCCAAAGGGCCACTCAGCCTCCCGTGCGGGTGGCCACCAAGGAGCTGTCTGGCCTCACATCCCTCAGGGTCCTTGCCGGGCCACACCCTATTTAAAACCTGACCTCTCAGGACAGTCTAGGAATCATGGCGTGTTGAGCGGGCAGCCGGGACCTCAGTTGTCCTGTTCTAGAGCATTCTGAGGGACCTCACCTGCCCATGCTGGTCACCTGTGTAAGGACAAAGGACAAACACACCTTGAAGCCCCTCACCATCCTGGTGTCCCAGCCCACCTCTCGCCCAGGTCTGTCCAGGGTGCGCCCGGAGGGCACATGCCCCGTGGTCCCCAGCATGTTCCATGCTCCTCACACCATTCCTGCCACCTGGAGGAGCCCATGGCCCGCCTACATTACAGGTGCTGTCAGGCCATGCTGAAGATCCTCCTCTTGTGGCCGCCGTCCCCACAGGTCCCAGCCCCAGGGCCATTCCCATGGGCCCACTGGAGAAGCCACAGCCCATGCCACCAGGCTGGGCTCCTTGTCCTGCATGCTGAGTCTTGGCTTCAACTCCTACACCAGAGACGGCCTCCTCTGCTCTTTCTGTGGGGCTGGGCCCAGCCCATGACTCATTCATTCATTCCATTCCAGAACAAACCCTACTCTTGCCTGCTTCCAAACTTTTGCTCAAAATGTTCTCTTTTGTGATAATGAGTTGTGCTGAGGTAGGAAATGTCCTCCGTTTTAGAGACGCTATGATGGCGTGCAGGGGGACAGGTCACAGCGTTTGTGACATCAGCTACCAAGGCAGGATGTGCTGGGATCTAAGTGCTGATGCTTGGAGGTTCGTCCTCTCTACTTTTCTGTATGCTTAAAATTTGTCAATTTAAAAAAAGTACCCCTCTGCCTGAAAAACCAATTCCTTTCCTTGCCTGTCTCTTCCTGCTAAAATCTCTTTCCTTCTGGAAGGAGGCCACGATCGACCTCCTTCCATCTTCTGTCCCTGGGCCACCTCGCCTGGGCTCGCTCCCAGCACAGCATCTGCTGAGCCCTGAAGCCTCTTCTGTACCCATCTTATGTCCTCAAGCAGCCTATAAACTTGCCAGGTGGAGCCGAGCCTCCCCACACCTCCCTGGGGCTATGCACAGACGCTCTGGCTGGATCCAGTGGCCTGGGCTAGAAGGCGGTGTCACCTGAGGCCAATGAAGCCATCACTAACAGGAGAAGAAAGGAGATGATGGCACCTGTGGAGAAGGGCATGTGTGGTCCACAGCGTGGCCCGATGCCTGCTGGACGCCACTGTCCCCGGGTTTGGCCGGGCTTTGCTCTCCCGTGTCTTGGTGGCTAGCCAGGCAGCCCTGAACCCACCAGGCAGAGTCAAATGGCCTGGGCCCCTCCCAGGAGCAGCAGGGCTTTCTCCACCACATTTTCAGAAGCAGGCTTCAAACTGGTGCCAGGCTGGTGGGGGGTGCAGTGGGCATGATCAGGTTTAAGTGACTCTCATTGTTTCTGACATTTGCTAGTAAGTCTGATAAGGCCCCGGGAAGAAAATTACAAGATAACGGGATGGCATCAGCTGGGCTAGGAAGAGTGGCCTGGCCACCTGCCACCCATCCGGCCCCCAGGCCTCTGCTCACAGGCGCCTGCCTTCGTCCAACCCTGGGGAGCCTCCCTGTCCACTCTGGGGCTGGCCTAGCCTATGGCCAAAGAGAGGCTGGGACAAGGTGGGGCATTGGTAGCCCAACGGGGCTTGTAATTTGGAAGCAGGCCACGAAATCCCAATTAGCTCCCGATCATTGCTGAGTTTAGATGACAACCAAGGCTGCCTCATTATCTTCACAGCTGCAGTCAAGGCGGAGTTGGTTCATTTGCTACGTGCTGACCCTCTCCATTTAAAGGACAGAAAAGAAAGAGGTGGCCGTGGCTGGACCTCTGCATGCACTGGTGACTGCAGGATGAAGCTGCCCATCTGCAGAAGAGCTCCAGGGGGCCTGCGCCCCCGAAGAGCTGGGCTGCCCACTGGTCTCCAGCTCCAAGCGTGCTCTCCAGCCACATGCTCCTCCTGGGGGGCACCCAATGTTCCCTATTAGCAGCTCCGCTGTTACTGCAGGATAATTAATTCAATGGGAAATAATCGAACAGACAAGGAGCTCCGAGGTGCTATTTCACACCTGCTGAGGCAGAGAGAAATATTTGCAAACCAGCCCAACCCCAACGGCAAGCAAGTGCCAGCCATAGTCCTCCCAAAGTGCAGAGCTCCCAACCCCTCTCCACACACAGATCTGTTCTTCAGGTAGCTATGGAGGGCTGCCAAGTGCCAGGCCCTGGGGCATTAGGGCAAGCAGGCCAGGCGTTCAGGGCCTCTGCCCAAGGGGGCCTCCTGTCTGTGCCGCATGGACTCTGTGTGATGATGCCAGAGATGCGCTCGCCAAAGAACAGGGTGCTGGGAGAAAGAATAACCTGGAGCGAGGGTAGTCAGGGAGGTGATCGTCACACTGTGGCATGCAGGATGAAAAGCAGACACCACACAGAACACAGAAAGAAAGACCTTCCAGGCAGAGAAGCATTGTGTGCAGAAGTCCCAAGTTCAGCCTGGCTTGTCTCCTGCATGGCTCCCCCAGCCCTGCCTGTGTGTCTAGAAAGCCTCCCTCCTCTTCCTCCTCCTCCTCCTCCTTGTCTTCCTCCTCCTCCTCCTCCTCCTGTCTGGGGCACAGCCACAGGGCCCTACCCTGTGCATCTCCTTCCTCATGCTCAAGGACAGAACCCCCAGGACCTCCAAGCGCCTGTGAACTGAAAGCAGGTTTATCTCGGACTTGGTATTTAAGGGTAAGGTGTCTGCATGACAGGAGCCAGAACACACTAGTGAGGGGCATGGAAAATCTAAATCACAACTGAATTCTGTGGGAAATGTGAAGATAGAGAAGCCAGAAGGAAGGAGCTAAAGAGCAAGAAGAAAATTGGAAAACACAGAGAATGTCATCAAATCAGAGCCAGTGCGCAGGCCACCCCAAAGAAACCTGAGGGCAGCCACTCTGCTGCACGCATAGCAGCGGGATGTTCTATCTGAACCTCCCCCCACCGCCCGGGATACCCATTAGGTTCCAGTCTCCCTCGAGGGGAGGGAATGACTTCCTTTGGTCCTCAAGAACACTTTGAGGTAGCTATCGTCATGGTGGCGGTCCACAGATGGGAGCTCCAAATCTGGCCAAGCTGCACACAGCCCTGCTGGAGTCCAGCCTGGCTCTAGGTGAGGCCAAAGGTTGAATGCGCTCGGCTGGGTAGGCTGGGCCAAGCCGTGCTGCCCCTGAGGGCTGACCATCCAGCGGGGAGGGACAGCATGTATACAACATGCCATTCTAGAATGGTCCCTGGGCTCCTAGGGGTCCTCAGGAGACCAGGGGTCTGGGGGAGGGAGAGGGATTCCAAAGCTCTAGGCTGCACTGGAGATCATGTCACCTGGGCCCTTGAGGGACCCAGAAGCTCCTTGAGGCATCAGAACATCAAGTTTGTGGCTAAATTCATACCAGAGTCTGTGAGGGCTTCACGGTGAGCACCGGTTTTTTGTTTTGTTTTGTTTTGTTTTTTGAGACGCAGTTTCGCTCTTGTTGCCCAGGCTGGAGTGCAATGGCGTGATCTCGGCTTACCACAACCTCTGCCTCCCAGGTTCAAGCAATTCTCCTGCCTCAGCCTCCCGAGTAGCTGGGATTACAGGCATGCACCACCACGCCCGGCTAATTTTGTATTTTTAGTAGAGACGGGGTTTCTCCATGTTGAGGCTGGTCTCCAACTCCTGGCCTCAGGTGATCCGCCCACCTCGGCCTCCCAAAGTGCTGGGATTACAGGCGTGGGCCGCCGCGCCCGGCCAAGTACAGGTATTGAAGGACAGGAGGTAGAGCCTGTCTGGGCAGTGTGTGGAGGGTGGCGAGTGTCCACACTATGTGATGTGTGTCCGGAAGGCATGGTGACCAGGCCACATCTCCTCAGCAGGACCCTGACCAGGCTGAGACCAACCCTCTGCAGTGACAAGCAGCCATGAAATTTTTTTCTTTCTTTTTTTTTTTTTTTTTTTGAGACAAGATCACCCAGATTGGAGTACAGTGACACAATCACAGCTCACTGCAGCCTTGACCTCCCTGGGCTCAGATGATCCTCCCACCTCAGACTCCCGAATAGCTGGGACTACAGGCATGTGCCACCATGCCCTTTTTAACAAAAATTTTATTTATTTATTTATTTTTGAGACGTAGTCTCACTCTGTCGCCCAGGCTGGAGTGCAGTGGCACAATCTTGGCTCACTGCAACCTCCACCTCCCGGGTTCGAGTGATTCTTCTGCCTCAGCCTCCTGAGTAGCTGGGACTACAGGCGCATGCCACCACACCTGGCTAATTTTTGTATTTTTCATAGAGATGGGGTTTCACCATATTGGCCAGGCTGGTCTCAAACTCCTGACCTCGTGATCCACCCGCCTCAGCCTCCCAAAGTGCTGGGATTACAGGCGTGACTTTTATATTTTTTTGTAGAGATGGGGTCTTGCTATGTTGCCCAGGCTGCTCCCAAACTCCTGGGCTCAAGCAATCCACCTGCCTCACTCAGCCTCACAAAATGCTGGGATTATAGGCATGGGCCACTGTGCCCAGCCAACCGTGGCATTTTTTACCTTTTATTTTAGAACACTTTTAGATTTTCAGGAAAGTTGCAAAGACAGCACAGGGCAGGCCTGCGTGTCTCCACTCAGCTCTCTGAGGCTAATACCTCATGAAGCCACAGGCCACTTATGATAACCATAGCTATGACAACCTGTCCATCCTCTTGGGCAAAAGCAGTGCTTTTCAGGTGGCTCTGGGGCTTCCGCAGCTTTTCAGCCCAGCAGACGGGAGGCACGTCCTCGTGTGGGCCATGCTGTACCTGCACACACACTCAGTCCCTGTAAATCCGCAGCTTCCAGAGGCCATGCCAACAGGGGGTAGGCAGCGTGGGCGCAGGGAGGGAGCACACGCTGCTCAACAGCAAGGAGGAGCATGAAAGGCAGGGTGCTGACGGAAATGGATCCTCCTTCGCAGGGTGGTGAGACTGTCCCTGAAAACAGTTCCTCCGTGATAGCGGGGGGGATCAGCAGGGCTGGCACAGGGACTCTCTCTCCTCGCCGGTACAGCCTGGATTCAAAATACCACGTTCTGTGCTCACTGTGCTCCCCACCACCCCCCTCCGGAACATGTCCCATGACCCTCTGAGGACAGGGACGTTCGTGGTTCTGTCACCCAAAGGGAGGGACAGGACAGAACAGCACAATCTCTGCCTGTTCCAGGGCCTGCTGCTGCTCAGTTTCTCTGGGGACGATCTTCACAGCTTTTCTGTGCCACCGATCAGGTCGAATTTCAAACAAGAGTCCATTTGAGCTTTGCAGATACACAGCTGGGACGGAATTTGGGGTCCCCTGTGGCACTTGGGGGTCAAGGGGTGTGTGCACAAGCCACACCTGAACGGTCTGCTTTAGGACCCCCCTTTCCCCCACTCCCCACAGCTATTGAGGGTACGCCACAGCACCTCCTACCACCACACAGTTCAAAACCAAACAAGAACAGAAGTGGCGGGCTCAGGCTGCATTCGGATCCCATCATTTATTGTCGTGCATTTGTGTGATTGTTGTAGACTTCACGAATTTTTAGTTGACAATTACTTGTATTCATTCATTTCCCAGCCCACTTATTCTAGTTCAAGGTCGCAGGTGGCTAGAGCCTCTCCCAGGGCACAAAGCCTGGACAGGACGCCGTTCCATCACAGGACACACTGGCACTCACACCTGCTCAGACTGCGACCACTTAGATGTGCCAGTTCACTGAATGTGCACATCTCGGAGATGTGAAAGAAAGCAGAGTACACAGAGAAAACCCACGGAGTCGTGAGAACACACAAACTCCATGCAGACAGTGGCCACAGCAGGGAATCAACTTTTTATCATCAACGTTGTAACTAAAGGACATTATTCCAGACCCTGCTGCAGATCTTGCATGTACCTGCCCACGTGTGCAGATTGGTGGTATCAGGTGGTTTAATTTAGCACTGTGCATAGTAGGAAAAGTTGGAAATAAACCAAATGACCATCAGTGGGAGAACGGGTGCAAAGGTCAGCACCTGGGAAATGCTAATAAACGTTAATTACTGTTGTTATTATGGGACCATAATCCTCGACTGTTGATGAAGGAAATGATGTTGAACGCCATGCAGAAGGCTGCAGAGAACATCTCAGGAAGGGACCCAAGACACTGGAAAGGGATTCAGGGGAAAGGGATTCAAGGGGGACATTGTCACTATCTGCCTTTTTGTGCTGTTGGAATTTTCATCACGCATCAGTGTTAACTGCTTAAAATTTTAAAATTTTGAACATAATAACTGAAGACTAAGCCTGTCCCAGAGGCAAAGGGCAGAGGGCCACACACGGTTGTGAGCTGGAGCTGATGGGTGCCTCTGAGGCCCAGCAGGGCAGAGAAGCTGGCGCAGGCTTGCAGGCCTCCACAGCAGCCCAGCCCAGGCCCCGATGAGAACACAAGCTGGCGTGGGAGTGGTCGGGCCTGTCTGGGGCTGAGATGCTTTCACTCTACGTAGGATTCCAACTGGCCTGTCACAGGACGCTCCAAACAGCAGATAAGCAGCAGCAAAACAGGAGGGACATGGGACAGGCACCAGGCACCATGAGCAGCAATGTGACACTGGAAGGAGGGGCCAGAAACACCAAACAAGGAGAGTCCTGAAAAAGTGTAGCACCCTCGGGCACCAGCGCAGGGCACGAGGGCCGTGTGTCCCAGCTCTGGTGAGCTGCTGGCCGGCGACCCTTCGTCACCATGACACGGTTGGATGGAGGAGGGCAGGGAACCTACCTGAGACTGAGACAGACAGTTAATTCTTAAACTGTTTTTCGAAACGAAAAAACTTTAGGCATTTAAAGTTCCACTGAAGGCTGGGCACGGTGGCTCACGCCTGTAATCCTAGCACTTTGGGAGGCCGAGGAGGGCAGATCACCTAGGTCAGGGGTTCGAGACCAGCCTGGCCAACATGGCGAAACCCCGTCTCTACTAAAAATACAAAAATTAGGCACGGTGGTGCGTGCCTGTAATCCCAGCTACTTGGGAGGCTGAGGCAGGAGAATCACTTGAACCTGGGAGGTGGAGGTTGTCTCTACAAAAAATACAAAAATTAGCCAGGCATGGTAGTGCATACCTGTAATCCCAGCTACTAGGGAGGCTGAGGCAGGAGAATCGCTTGAACCCAGGAGGCAGAGGTGGCAGTGAGCCGAGATCTCACCACTGCACTCCAGCCTGGGCGACAGAGGGAGACTCTGTCTCAAAAAAAAAAAAGTTTCACTGAATACTGGAGAATTCTCTGATGCAAAATGGGTTCCTCCTGGAGGGTCCTGGGTAAATGGGTATTTCATCTGCCATTTGGGATTCTCATGTCTAATAAGGGCCTTGCCCAAGACGGCCACCACTGTCCCTCCCATTCCCTGACCCTGTGCTGAGCCCCGTGAGGAGACGTCTCTGTGGGTGAGATGCTGCTCCTCACCTGAGACGCACCCAAGCCCCATCAGGGTGGTAAGGAGTCCACCCCCACTCCCGCTTGAGGGGTGTGGGTGGCACGGAGACCTACAGGCTGCAGAAATGCAGCCATGGTGGCCCTGCATGGAGATGCCCCTCTCATGGAAATGTACTTGATCCATAATTAACAAGGGGGCAAGGCCATGCTGTCGTTTTCTTTTTTAATCACTCTGCTGTCATTTTGACATGGAGACCTAAGATCTAAAATTAGGCCACTGGATCCTGCACCTGACTTTCTGAGCTCCCCAGGGCAGGGGCGTGTCTCAGCGCTGACAGTGAAGAGGTGTCAAATCTGCACTCAGGGAACAACCTTTTCTGAACACACTGCTCCCTGCATCCCTCATCCCTTGCCCACTTTCCCCCAGGCCAGGAGCCTTTGCTGGAGGGTGGCCCAGCCCCCCGTGGGCCCACTCTCCTCTGTGGAGTCCCAGCCCCTCACTGGCCTCCCAGAAACCCCAATCGCAACCTTTTCTTCATGGAAACCAGCATGCAGGTTTCCATTTAGGTGTGAAGGTGCCTGGCTGGCTGGGGGATTAAGAAGGCTTTGCTGTCCCCACACACAGTGTCCTCAGGGACCTGTATCCATGGCCAGGAAGAAGTTAATGTCACTGCCTCCCTCTATCCAGGCCCCAAAGTTTGGGGCAGGGACAAAGAACAAGGTGTCAGGGCCCCACCCCACCCTCCAGGAGGGGTGACCTGGCAGCTGGGTAGGGAGGGCGCCCCACATCGCCGTCCTGGCTCAGGGCAGTGTCCGCCCAGAACTTGGCTGCGGGGATGCAGGGTGCTTGCACACCTCGGACTTTCCGCGTCCTCCCTGTAACTATCCCTGTCTTCTGTGGAGGCTGTGGGGAGCCGACAAGACATGGAAAGAGAGGAGGTGACCACACACACAGGCCCTTACCAGCGGCCACCCGGGTCTGCTGGCGGTGCCACTGTCCCAGAATGACCCCTCACATGAAATTGTGCTCCAGCCCCTCACTCTGGATCCCCCCAACTCTGTATTTTTTAAGCCCACAGCGGCTCCCAGGCCCATGATGGGCCCGTGTCCATCCAACGGCCAGCACTAAGCTGACCCAGCACCCCCTGCTCAGCTCAGCTCCCACGCGTGGCCTCCTCCCAGAAGAGCCACGTCCAGCACCTTCCGCAGGTTCTCCCTGGCAGCACCTGGCAGTCAGATGTGGCCAGACGGTCCCTTCCAGCTCTGACCCTATGTGGAAAGCGAGCCAAATCTAGAAACTTCTCTGGACAACTCTCCTCAGTTCCCTACTATCTCCTCTGCTTGTCCTGAAAGCTGCCGTGTCCCTGCCACGACAGGAGAGGAGCCGCACTTGGGGCTCCGCACTTGGGGGAGCCACTCGCCCTCCCGCTCCACTGCCCGGCAGTCACTGCCCTCCCGCCCAGAGCACACCCAGCCAGGGGTGGGGTGGGGGCTTCTCTGGGCTGGAGGGTCCAGAGGTTTCTGCGGGAGGAGGCACTGGAACTGAGACCTGGCCCGTGAGCAGGAACTGGCTGACTGGGGAGACCAGCAGAGGCCAGGCTCGGGGCCTGGTAGCCAGGATCCTGCAGCCAACAGCAACCCTTTCAGCACCTGCTCCGTTCTGTCCTCTGGTCTGTTTCTCTCACAGACATACCTTGTGCAGAGAAGGTGTTTGGTTTTCAGCACAAAGAAGACAGTGTTAGAGACCCGGCCCCCTCCCCTCAGCCACAAGGCAGTGGGAGGCTAGCCTCTGTCCCTTGGTAAACAAGGGTGCAGTTCCTGACAATCCATGAAGAGAAGATGCTGCCCCAGATGTTCACAGCCTCCCTCCCATGTCCTACTCTAGAGAGAGCTGTCGTGGCCCCGGAGGCATGAACATGGCCCTCCGTCCAGGGCCAGCAGTGCAGGAACATGTTCCAGAAGGCAGAGTGTGAGGCCAACAGGGTGGGCAGCTGGCCTCCCCACTCTGGCTGCTTTTAAGCCAGCAAAGGTGAGCTGTGAGCTGCACAGGCTGAGCCAATGGAGCCACTTCCCCGCAAGGTTTCATCAGTGACAGCTAGAGTGAATTCAGCAGATTTTTTAAATTTTTATTATTTTTATTTTTAATTTTTTGAGACAGAGTGTCTCGCTCTGTCTCCCAGGCTGGAGTGTAGTGGCATAATCTTGGCTCACTACAACCTCTGCCTCGCGGCTTCAAGCAGTTCTCCTGCCTCAGCCTCCCGAGTAGCTGGGATTACAGGTGCCCGCCACCACTCCTGGCTAATTTTTGTATTTTTCGTAGAGACAGGGTTTCACTATGTTGGTCAGGCTGATCTCAAACTCCTGACTTCAGGTGATCCACCCACCTTGGCCTCCCGAAGTGCTGGGATTACAGGCATGAGCCATCGCGCCCGGCCAGCAGATTTTTTTAAGGTCCCACAGCACAGAAGTGAAAGGGAGCACATATATATTCATTCCAGGCCATGCACAGCCTCCACTGCGGGTGCGGATGGACACCAGAGTGACCACACACACATGCATGAGCACTAATGGGCACAGTTCTAAACCCTGCACAGGGACCAACTCACTGGATTCTCACGACGACCCTACAAGCAGATACTCCCACTATGCCCATTTAACAGAGGAGGAAACTGCAGCCCAGAGTGAGGACATGGCTTGTCCACGTCATCCAGCTGGGAAGCAGTGGAGCTCTGCAGAGCACTGTACCAACCCCCAAGAAGAAGCTGTACCCACCCCCAAGAAGAAGGGCGACACGGAGGGATGAGGCCGAATTAGGGAAGAGCCAGAGCTGGCTGGAGACAGCAGTGGGACACATTCTGCTACAGCCAGAGCACGGGGAAGTGGAGGAGAGGCTCACCAGCACCTGTCACGGCTCAGCACGGCCCACCTCCCGAGCCTCGGCTCCTACCTGTCACAGTGTGCTGCCCTGGACAAGTGCCCTCCACCTCAACAGTTTCTCCTGCAAGGTGAGGAGGAACTTTCCAGAACTGCCACCTCTAGGCCTGCATCACAGAAGAGGGTGGGGGTGCCATGTCCCTGCCTGGGCAGGGGCAGCATTCACACCTGAGTGAGTCTGAACATCCCCTTTCCTTTGGCTCCCGCAAGGACCTATGCTGGGGCTTGGGTTCCACTCAGAAGGTGGTCTGGGTTCCCCTGAAGGCCAATTTGGTCGCATCGGCTCTGACCACGGCCCATCCACCCAGACCACTGAAGCCCATCACAATGATCCCAGGGCCCAGCCGGCCCCTGCACTGCCCTCTGATCACACAGAAGCAAATGCTCGCCCTCTGCGGTGGAAGCCACCTGTGTTTTTCTGCCTCCCGTCCTCTGAATATGGCATCTGGGTGGGGCAGGCGGAGTGGCTCCCATAGAAGGAGGGGGATGCGTGGGTCCCTGGGCTTCTCCTCCAGGTCTTCCTCTGCCTGGGAAGAGCCAGCAGGCTTGAATGCTCCACTCCTTTCACAGATGATGTGGCTTTAAGGAAACATGCTCTGGGGCCTTGAAGTGCTGTGCACTGTGCTGGGCATCAGGCCTCTGTGATGAGCAGAACATAGCCACTCCTGGGGAAGGGCACACGCAGCAGCCACACGTCACACTGAAGTGGCTGGATGGATGCCAGAGAGTCCAGAGGCAGGTGAGGGGGCATCCCTCAGACCATGAGCTCCAGAGAACAGGGCCAGGTCCTGCTCAACTAGAAAAACTCAGGAACAGGTCTTCTGACTCTCAGAGCAGCCCTGCGAGGCAGCTGTCATTGGGAGTCTCATTGCCCAAGAGAGAAGGGCCTGGCTCAGGTGCCCAGCAAACTGGACGCTCAGCCAAGGCTGGAGCCTTCTGCGAGAGAGCCTTCCTTCCTGCTCTCTCTCTTTTTTTTTTTTTTTTTTGAGATGGAGTCTCGCTCTGTTGCCCAAGCCAGAGTGCAATGGCATGATCTTGGCTCACTGCAACCCCCACTTCCTGGGTTCAAGCGGTTCCCCTGCCTCAGCCTCCCGAGTAGCTGGGATTACAGGTGCCCACCACCACACCCGGCTGTTTTTTGTATTTTTAGTAGAGATGGGGTTTCACCATGTTGGCCAGGCTGGTCTCAAACTCCTGCCCTCAGGTGATCCACCTGCCTCAGCCTCCCAAAGTGCCACAATTACAGGTGTGAGCCACTGCGCCTGGCCCTTCCTGCGAATTCCTGTTGCCTCTGAACATGCATGGGGCTGTCTGAAGCCTCCTCCCTCCTTCAGAGAGGCCACATGAGCCACTCCAAGCAACTGGGACTGAGAGGAAGGTTAAAACGCCCTTTGTCTGCTGGAAGATCCTTGGAGTGGGAGCTTTGCTATTAATGGGGGAATCAAATGCGTCTGCAGACGCCGTGGCTCCTGCAGTGCTGCGGCCCACTGCCTCTCAGTGGGAAAGCAAGGTTCTCATCTTCAGCCAAGCACAGGATGCCAAAAACAGACAGAGAGGCCCTCAGTCTCGGCAGATCCACAGGGGCTCTAAGAGAGACATAATTTGCCTCTGATGTCTCAAATCTCCCTCACCTTGCTGAGCTGCTTCTACGTTCCTGCCAGAGAATTCAGTCCCAGTTTGGGTGCTTGCCTGGCGTCCCTTAACCCCTGGCTTTTCCCCCAAGCCTCTGCACTCAGCAATGCCCCCAACCACCACCACCCACGCACTGGCTCCCTGCCTCTGGGCAGCCCGTTAGTCTTTCCTGCCTGGCTGATTCTCACTGCCACCTCCCCAGCCTGACCCTCATGCAGGGACACACCAGAGCAGCAGACCTACATGGAGCCGACACTTCTGGCCACCCTGTACTGGGCTCCACTGGCCTTTGTTTCTTTGTCCCTTGCTTCATTATGAAAGGGACATGATGTGCTGACAAAATTACACATGGTAAACCGACGGGAAACGCAAAATGGAAGATGCTGGTGCACACAGAAAGCCTTGGAGGAGGAGAGCCAGGGGCGTGGTTGAGAAGCCCCTGCTGCCTAGGAGGCTCCTGGCTCGCTCTGGGACCCAGGCGGTAACGAGGATGCCTGAGCAGGTCCCTGCAGCCTCCGGAGTCAACTTCCTGCTCACCTCCAAAAGCCCACAGCTCCCAGAACAGTACTTTCCATGGGGCAAATGCCCAGGACATGTTTGCTGAATGAATAAAGAACTGAGGCAAAGCTCAGCAGGACTGAAATGGGGTGGGCCCAAGCCAGCACCAAGGAGTGGAGGGGGACATTGCAGGGGCTGGTGACAATGACAGGCCACTCTCCCAGTTCTGTGTAGAGCCAGGCGTCCGGGACTGTCAGGTGTTCCCGAGGGAAAGTACTGGCTCCTGGAGCCCATGGCTGCCAAGCTGAGCTTCAAGCCAGCCTCGCCCTCCCCAGGGTTTACTAGAAGGAAATGGCATCTCTAAGCGAATGGCCAGGGAGGGTCAGGGACTGGCTAGGGACAGAACCATGCTTGGCTGGCTGGGCTAAACACCAGAACCCCAAGAGCTTGGCACCTGCAGTGGCTTCCTCCTGCAGGACAGTCAGAGGAGCCAGCTGGAGGCACGGAAAGAAAGGGCAGTGGAGGCTGGGCATGGAAGCACATGCTTACAGTCCCAGCACTTTGGGAGGGTGAGGCAGCAGAATGGCTGGAGCCCAGGAGTTTGAGACCAGCCTGGGCAACATGGCGAGACCCCCGTCTCCACACACACACACACACACACACACACACACACAGACACACACACAAATTAAAAAATTAGGGCTGGGTGTGGTGGCTCATGTCTGCAATCCCTGGGCTTTGGGAGGCTGAGGAAGGTGGAACACCTGAGGTCAAGAGTTCGAAACCAGCCTGGCCAACATGGTGAAACCCCATCTCTACTAAAAATACAAAAAATTGGCTGGGTGTGGTGGCACATGCCTGTAATCCCAGCTACTTGGGAGGCTGAGGCAGGAGAATTGCTTGAACCTGGGAGGCAGAGTTTGCAGTGAGCTGAGATTGCGCCATTGCACTCCAACCTGGGCAACAAGAGTGAAACTCTATCTCAAAAAAAGAAAAAAAAATTAGCCAGCCATGGTGACGCATGGCTGTATTCCCAGCTACTCGGGCTGAGATGGGAGGATCGCCTGAGCCCAGGAGGCACAGGTTGCAGTGAGCAGAGATGGCGCTACTGCACTCCTGCCTAGGCAGAGTGAGACCCAGTCTCAGGAAAAAAAAAAAAAAAAAAAAAAGAAAGGGCAGCAGAGTGGACCGGAGCCTGGCTTGGCAAAGGATTTGTAGTGATTTCTGAGCCCTCCTAGGCCTCAGGTGCTCCGTGTACACTGTAACAAGGTCCCTTCCAGCCACCACCCCTCCCAGAGCCTGCCCCCACCACCTAGCAGGAAGCACCACTCCAAGGTCAGCCCACCCAACCAGGGTCCTAAGAGAAGCACGAAACCATTCTTAGCAAGTCTGATTAGAAAGGTTTCCATCAGCAAGTCCTTCACCATTTCCAAAATGCATCCCATCCCAACCCTGTTCTTCTCTCTGCATCCCTGCCATGGTTGCAGAAACCTTCATAAAATCCAAATCAGACCTCGTCTCTGCTCACTTCACCCCATCGCAGCTTCTTACTCTCCCCATTTTTACAGACAAGGAAACTGAGTCCCAGAGGCCCGGTATGACCCGCCCAGGCTGCACAGCTAGCAAGTATGCCAGCGAGGCTGGTCCCAGCCCCTTCTCCACGCCTGGCTCCAAGACATAGGACTTCAGAAAAGGGGACCCTATGGAGGGCTGGAGGCAGTGGGGTCTGAAGGAACACTACGTTAGGACTTTCCATGCAAGCCTTGCCAATGAGATCAACACCACTGTACCCATTTCACAGAAGAGGAAACTGAGGCTCACAGAGGCTAACTGATCTGCTCGAGGCAGGCAGAACAGGACTGGAAGCCAGGCAGCCTGTTTAAGGCAGGTGCCTGCCCCTCAGAGGCCTGTCGGGGAAGGGAGCCTGCTGTGAAGGGGGCCAGCCAGAGCCTGGGCACCTGTGGAGAGGGACAGGGGTCAGAGGCAATCCAGCACTGAGCTCCTTGAAATGGGCCTATGAGTCCTCAGAGGTGCCAAAGGCTGGTGGGGCCAGATGAAGGCCAGTTCTGGCTGGTAACGGACGTCCAAGTAGGGGTGGAGGAATTGTGGCCTCTGGATTGGGTGGGCATTTGTGGTTATCAGTGAGTCTCAGCCAAGATTCCCAGGAAACCCTAGGCACAGAGGGGAACCCAAGAACACGATGGCAACAGAAGTGTGGGGGCACAAAAGGCCCACCATGCAGTCCCACCCCCTCCCAGTTTCTGAGTGGGGAACGTACGGCTCAGAGCAGTGAAACGGCCACCCCAGGCCAATCAGTGGTGTGACTGGGGCTGGAGCCCCGCTGCACGGCTGTGAGTGGCCCAGTGCTCTTCCTGGCCTGAGTGGGCCCCACCTGAGTGCGGAGGAGTCAGAGGTGGACAAAGCCTCTGAGGCCCACCGGCTACTCTACCCCACCTGAGGCCTCCACCAGGCCTGCCAAGACCCAGCCTCTAAGATAGTCACAGCGAAGCCACGGCCTGACCTGGCCAGAAAGATCCCCAGTGACCTGGCTGGGGCATGTCCTTTGCACAGCACCCCACGTGCTGTACACTGTGCACTCCTTGACCGTCACATGGTCAGGGCAGGCATCGGGTGAAGGCAGACAGGGAGGCCTCCAGTGTGCCAGGTGTGACGGAAAGGCTCTAGGCCCCACCCTCGGGGACACCAGAGGCAAGAACGTGCCTGGGTGCAGGAGAAATGTGCCCTGGGCCAGGCCGAGCTGCCTGCCTGGGAGGTAGGAGCAGACACCAAGGGGCCACCCCATCCTCGCCACTCGCCAGCTGGGGCCAGGTCCTGGACCAGCTCTTGGCACACATGGTCTGATTTCATCACCAAATGCCACAGCAGAGGCTGTGGCAGAGGTTATCTGAAAAGGAGACGGAGGTACAGGGTAGGCAGTTAACCTATCCAAAGCCACATAGCTAAGGAGCAATAGGGGCTGCCTGGGGCCCGGAAACTGTGCTCTCTTCACCACACCGGCCCTGGGGAGGGGTTAGAGAACTGGGAATGGGGGCACGGGCCCCTGGGGATGGTGGAATTTGGAGCCACATCTGTGCAGACATCATCACCTTTTAACCAAACTGGCCCTTGAGGAAAAGCCCTGCCTACCCAAGGAGCAGCATGGTGACCAGGTGACAGATCCCAACCAAGCCACCCTTCCCATCCACACCAGCTGCATGTCTACACAGGCTTCCTGCCGCCCTAGCCACAGGGGCAGGGTGTCCAGCCTCCCCTCGACACTCCTCCCCACCTCCACCTCACCCCACCCTCACCTACATGCTGCCTGAGCTCCCGCTTGTCCTTCCCGCTCCCAAGTCTGCCTTTAACCAACCATCCCCGGGGCCCTGGGATCCCTGAACCCTGGGCCTGGCCTGACACATGTTTAGGAGTCGGCAATGTGTGCGGCGTGACTGAAGATAGCAAGGACCCCGGCTGCACCTTCCTCTCCCCTCTCCCCTCTCCCCTCCCTTCCTCCAGATCCCACACTCAAATCCTATTTGCCTCAGGTTCCATGGAGTCTCACATGATGGACAGGACCCACACACACCACAGTCATCAAACATTTACTGGGCACCATGGGGCAGGGCCCGGAGGACAACAGCCACTCCCAGCTCACACTTATCAGGCTTCAACTGTGCCTGGCTCCCTGTGCTGCACACGGAGTGTGTCACATCCTCACACAACCCAGGAGGTGGAACCTACGGGTAACCCTCTTTCATAGTTAAGAATGCCAAGGCACAAAGCTTAGCACAGTGAATGGCCGGCCACAACCGGAACCCAGGCGGTGAGGCTGCAAGCTGGAAGCTCAGTCCCCCTGAGTCCCTGCCTGAGCCCACCCTGAAGAAGCCTGGAAAGGTATCAAGGACGAAACCCACAGAGCAGTTCCACAACCAATGCCCTGGGGTGGCCGCCCAAGGGGGAAGCAGACGGTAAGGCTGGAGGTGGGAAGAGGGAACAGAAGAGGGTCACCGATGCTAAGCCAGCTCCAGGCACCACCCCAGCCCTGATCCTCCCAGCCCTTGCAACAGTCAGCCAGGCAGGTGTGCGTGGGTCACAGACGAGAACACCAAGGCTTGGAGAAGCCAGGAACCTTGCCTAGGTCCATCTTGCTATCAAAGACAGGACAGACCTGTGTGCTGAGAGGCCCAGAGAGATGAGGGGGACACAATCGCACCGGGCTCCCGACGACGGCAATGGGGACAGACTCCAGTGGGCTCAAGGACACGGGGGTACCACTTCCACGTGGCTACCTCACGCGGACGCCCCATGTGCGGCCTGACCCACAGGAAGTCCAGTCATAATATTGACACAGGCAGGGCACACAGCAGCCAGGAAGCTGGGCTGTTGCGAAGTTGGCGCAGGGCATGTGAGGGCACCCCAGGCTCCAGCGGGAGGAGCCTCAGGACCGGATCTGGGCCGGATCCACGAGAGGTGCTTGGAGGGCCTCTTCCTGCCAGCGAGGCCGGCGTTCCGGCCCATTGGAGTGGGCCGTGCTGCGGCTCCGGGCTGTTTTTCCACTTTCCTGCCATGATGCATCCATGTACCAGGCAGTGAGGGGCATAGGGGGCGTGAAGCACAGGGCGGGACCAGCTCTGCACACACGGCTGAGGCCTTGACAAGTCAAGTGACTTCTCGGGCCTTCAGCTGCTGCTTCTGTAACACCAGGGGCTGCCCCTTAAGGCAGATCAGGTCAGCTCAATCCATGTGTTGTGTCTTAGAAACTGAGCTCACTGCAGCGGCAGCCACGACAGTGGCAGGAGTGGTGATGATGACAATGAGGCTGACCACCGTGACAGTCACCATGGAGGCACGGTCAGCACTGAGCTCCTGCTATGGAGGGCACTGTCCCTCACCACGGGCTGTCCCGCCCCTCAGGACAGCTGCAATCCCTTGATCCCACGCTCAAAGGCTGTTGGGGAACATGTGCCTTCAAGCAGACAAACGTCCCTGGCCGTGTGCGGTGGCTCACCTGTAATCCCAGCACTTTGGGAGGCCGAGACAGGCGAATCACTTGAGGTCAGGAGTTTGAGACCAGCCTGGCCAACATGGTGAAACCTTGTCTCTACTAAAAATGCAAAAATTAGCCGGGCATGGTGGCACACACCTGTAGTCCCAGCTACTTGGGAGGCTGAGGTGGGAGAATTTCTTGAACCTGGGAGGTGGAGGTTGCAGTGAGTGGAGATTGCACCACTGCACTCCAGCCTGGGTGACAGGGCAAGAGTCTGTCTCAAGGAGAAAAAAGAGAGAGAAATGCCCCCAGTTCCCACCAGACCCCTGCCCAGAGGAGGCCGTTTCCCATCCCCCTGCCCCATGTGGCTTCTCTGATGTCAGGCGTGTCCCACGTCCCCACCCACCTGACAAGGAACGCGGCCATCCTTTCCTCGCAGACGCTCCCTTTTCCATGCCTCTCAATTCAACAGGAAGGAGGCCTCAAGTGGCTGCTGGTGACTTTGACCCCTGCCTTGGACACTTAGACCCCTGCCTTGGACACTTACCTTGTGACTAGGACAGCCTGGCCGAGGCTCCAAGATCTGTCTCAGCAGCAGGGGAGAGTTGGAGGGTGGGCGCTAGGGGTGCAGGAGGCCTCAGCCTGAGGAGCTGGCAGACTCAGAGCCCCTGAGGCCCTCGAGAGGAGCACACTGGGGGTTCCCACCAGCTGCTCCTTAACAGCACCTCCATCTCCCAGGGAGGCTTCCTGACCCCAGGCACATGGGGCTTCTGGGCAGACACCTGGTCTACATGGGTGTTGTTATTGGTGCCAGCCGTCGGTGGGGCCAAACCTGGCCTCTGACCCCTCAGCCCTTCCAATAACCGCATCTGCAGGGGCCCCCCTCAGACCCACCTCACAGGGAGGTGCCATCTCTCAGTTCCACGGAAATGCAAAGGGGGAAGCCCCAGTATTCTGCAGCAAGAAGCACAGGGTGATCCTTAGGAAGAAGGGGCAGTTTGGGCCTGAGATGGAGGAAGGCCAGAAAGGCGACTAAAAACTTCATGAGCAAAGATCATTAATAGCAATAGCAACGTTGCCCATCCACGCTGGCTTTATTGCTTTATTACAACCATGCTGCTGCCCTAGGGGGGTGGCAGGCAAAGTGACAGGTGTCCTGGGGCCACTGTGTGCCTGGAGCCCGGCGGCCCACACCAAGCTCCTCAGCCAACCCTGAGGAAGGGACACTATGTTCATCTTAGAGGAAAGACCAAACGCCTTTCTAAGAACGCACATGGCCAGGTCTGAGGCCACTAGGGCACCCAGCTCACCCAGGAGCGGGGCACTGTCTGCCTGCCTCCCCAGGAGGGCACTGGCTCCTGGAAGAGGGGAGTCTCTAGCACTCGGCCTGCATAGGGCTTGTGAGGCCCTCACAGGGCAGGGCTGTGGCCTCGGCAGCTTTAATTCTCTAGAGCCCCTGCCCAGCCCCTTTAGGCCTGGCTGTCCCCTATGTTCTTCCTCCTGAGTCTCAGGAAGGAGGCCTCTTGGCTAAGGTGGTTTTGAGAGCAATCCCACCAGCCCCAGGACGGAGGCATGAGTGGGTCAGGGGGAAGGAGAAGAGCCACGGACGCCACCGGGAGGACGCGGCATCGAACACCAGGTTCTTGGGCAGTGGTGGCGGCACTGGTCCTACAGTTGCTTCCCACCAATGGCTCTTACCCCTCCGGGACTCTTACCCGCCCACATTCTACTCCTGGCAGGGAGTGAGGGATGGAAATGGAGTATGGGGCTTGGGTGGGGGGTTCATGCTGCCTCCCCTCTGCCCCCAGTGGAATCTTCATCCCCGAATCCAGCTGTTTCCAAGCCCTCTTCCCCATCTCCCTTGGATTAACAGAGGATCCAGAATGGAAAGGACCTTGGGAGATAATTTACCTCCTTTGATTTTAGCCCAGGAAACTACAAGCAGGAGAGGGGACCAGAACTTGCCAAGTTTACACAGCAGGGTGGTGCAGAACAGAATTACACATGACAAGGGCACAGAGGCCAGAGAAGGCAGAGGCACTTCAGCAACATCCGGCCAGCTCACAGCAACCCCCAAACCTCAGTCTCCTTGGAAACTCCAGCTAAGTCCCATGAGCAGCCCGCTCCACCTGGGAAGGTGGGTAACCCCAATCTCTCTTCCCTCTGCCCCCACAGCTGCCCAAGGGGGACAGTGCCTAGCAGCTGCCAACGCTGTCCTCACCAGAGGGGCTCACACCCATTGCCCATGCCAAAATTCAAGCGAGAGGCTGTGACGTCAGCTGGACAGGTGGGACTCAGCCTGGTAGGGGTGCCCTGGTCAGGGAGGACCTTGGGAGCAAGGCCTCCAGGCACACACACCCCTGCACTGCACACACCGGGTGGGGTCCCTGCCTTGGGTCATTTTCAGCATGGGATGGTCGGACAAATGTCTTCCCAGGAGGGTGAGCCCAGCGGCTGCCTGGAACCTCTTGCGCACCTGCAGAGCCCTGCGCCTGCCTGCCAGTGCCTTGCGAAACAACAGCTGATTTTGAAAACTGTGGCTGGGGAATGTTTGCAGGCTCCACCTCCCACCCTCTGCCTCCATCCTCAGGACCCTCCTAATTGGCTACTTCCCATCAGGCAACCAGATTCTCCATACCCCTTCCCCCAGAACCTTTGAGTCGGGCTGCTCTGCCCCCATTTCAGCTTCTCTTGAGATCTCTGCCCACTGCCCAGGGCACACCTTGCCTGTAAGCAAAGGGTCCCCACAGCCAGCCACCAACACCTGCAGGAGACCACACCTCTGCGTCAGGCCAGTGTCCCCTTTGTTGAATAAAATGATGGAATCATCTCAAGGTCCAGCAGTAACACAAACAAGGGATACTCCCCTGGAACAGAAAGAAGCTCAGTGTTCTCAGCCCAGTATCTTCCGAACCCAGGAGGCCCAGTGGGCAGCCTAGCGCTTACCATCTCCCATCTGAGCCCACCTGAGTCTCACTGTGCCACGCCTGGCAGGGAATGGGGAGGGCTGGGAGTCGGGACAGGAACAGGGCTGCCTCTAGGGCAACTGGTGAACCCTGGCAGCAGCATCCGTGACACTGGAGAGCCCAATACCAGCTGCCACTGTGTGGCCCTGTGGCATTGGCCACGAATGAGCACATCCATCAGCTCCTGAGTCTCAAGCTGTCCCTCCCAGGCTGACTCCGCACTTCTGGAGAGAAAGGGGCCGCCAGCTACAGAAGTACTCTCCAAGATGTATCCCTAGGCCATGAGAATTTTCTGGGCAAGAGTTTCTGGGGGCAAGTGAAAGTGCTTGGCCTAAAGCTGGGAGCAGTGGCTGGAAGAGGCAGGCCTGGGTGTTTCCACTCATACAAGAGCTCTTCTGGAGATGGAGCAGCCAGGCAGCTCCCACAGCTGCTTCTCCTTGGAGCCCAAACCCTTTTACACCCATTCCCTCCCTGAAGGCCTTGTTGCACCTCTGAGCAGTGGGGCAGAGGCTGCTCCTCCAGACCCAAGGGAAGGGTTTTGTTTTGGGTCACCGAGTAGGTTAGCAGTGAAATGACACAAAAACTCATGCCTTGGAAATTGTCCATGGAATTTCATTCAGCCTCCAAAGAAGACCCAGGAATGGGGTAAAGCAAATAACACAGCCCTGCTGGGCTGCATCTCAGTTCCTGACAGTGCAGGCCTGGGGCCTAGCAGGGAGTTTTACAGGGAGAGAAAGAAGGCATGAGAAAGTGGGGAACAGCCAAACGGGTCCTGCGTGATCCCAGTAGAGTTGGGGGTGAGTGTGCCTGGTTGCATGGCTTCCTGGGGCCGCCTCAGTGTTCCTCCTCCAGGAAAGAGGGCACCCTTCACCATCCATGCCTCACAGCACCAGGCCAGGCCCGGGACATCCACAGGTACCTCAGACCCCACCCCTAGTTTCCAAGAGCTCTCAGTCTAGGCAGGAGGCAAAACACACACTTTCAACCTCAGTTCCCGGGGCCAGGGCTTAGCACTGCCGCAGGGCTCGGGAAGGCACAGGGAGGAGGGCCCAGCCATGTCTGCACAGAGCCAGGGCTCAGGGAAGCCAGGCTGAAGGAGCCAAGGCAGCCAGGTGAAGGCGGGAAAGCTGGCGAGGGGGAGGAAGCAGAAAGTGCAAAGGCACTGAAGTATGGAGAAGAACGCATCTGCAGAACAGTGGTGGCTCAGGTGGCCCAAGCTCTGGGAGATAACTTTCAGGAGATGCACCCAACTGGGTGCAGGGGGCAGGTCGCGAATGAACCTGACCAGACATGCTTAGCCTGAAGGCCACCGGCCGGGTCCACAGAAAGGTGGAAGTAGGAGGCCCAACCTACTGGGAATGCCTAAGAAAAGGGAAAGTAACTAAGGCCACGTGGGTCCCCTGCCACCTCTCCTCAGTGTGGGAGGGATTCCAAGAGATGCTTACACCAAACCCTACTGCCCAGGGCCGCACGCTGCCTTTCAGTTAGGGTTATTCTGCTCACACTAGTGGTGTCCAATAGCCTTCATCATGCTGTAAATGCCAGAACCAAAAATAAATCATCCAGGGAAGACACACTTGGGTCCCACCCAGCCATCTCTGGAGTATGAAGAACCTGCAGGGAGGGATGGGCCAGCTCAGCGGAAGAGATCGGCTCAGTGGGGATCCTGCCTGCCAGGCTCCAGGTGGGAGTGCGCTCCCTCTCCCCTCCCTTTTGTTCCTGTCCATGTCACGCCCAGCCATCCTGGCACAGACTGTGAGCTGACCCAATTCGAGACACCTTGTTGTACACTTTGTCACCACATTGCCCGGGCACCACAATTCTAAAGTTAGCCCTAGCCTGATGGCAGAGGCTCCCCACCAGGCCAGTGCCAGCAGCACACAGAGCAATGCTGCTGCCCAGCTCAGCTGCCATTCAGAGGCAGGCAGTGCCCCAGGGGCAGCAGGGCTGTTGCCAGCTAAAAGCCCACGTCCACTGCCTGGCTCTGAAAGATCCCACACTCATGTGGGATGGCTTGCACTTGAGACCCAACATTAAGGGGTCAGAGGAGTGAGCGTGGGCACTGGGGACAAGGAACTGACTGTCCCCAGCCATGGAGCTGAAGCTAGACCTGCCATTCGTTCTGCAGGACTCCAGCTGTGAGCACAGCCCAGACAGGAGTGGGGGAGAGCTGGGAGGGCCACGGTATCTTAGGTGACACTGGTCTGAAGAGACAAGAGCCCTGTGCTCCTACAGCCAAGGTCTCAGCCAGGCCTGATGAGCCAGCTGGCTCTGCTCAAAGAAAAACCCTTCTTGTGCCACAGGCTCCGCCAGTAAGCCCAGCTCAGCTCAGCCTTCCCGCAAGTGCAAGAGGCCCTGGCAGAGGACGACGCTTTCTAGTCCAGAAACACTGGCTTGGAGCCCACTGGATGTGCGGACATGCCCTGGGAGCCAGATTTCTGAGCCAGATGGAAGCAAGGGTCTCAGACAGTTTGGCTCATGCCCCCATCCTAACTTCTGACACACACACACTCACACACATGCACACACTCACACACATACACACACACACACACACACACACACACACACACACACACACGCTACCATCCTTGAGCAGACGGTCCAGATTGCAGGTATGCACTTGGGGTCCTCCCTCACAAGCCCCAGGCCCACCTGTAGTCCACCTTCTGTCCACACTCATATCCCTTTCCGTGGCCTCCTTCACTCCTGCCCACCCTGCCCCTAAGACTCCTCCAAAAAGCCCACGTGGGCCAACTGCTGCCCTGCCTATGGCCCACCGTCACCTCCTCCAGCCCCCACAACCCTGTCTCCCCACGCATTACCTGGTTATGCTCTCTCCTGTAACTCCTTGGTTAATAAGTTGTGAGCTTTCTTATTAACCAAATGCTGATTCTTCTATGTCACATCTAATGTCCAATCTGACCTTGTTAACCCAGCGCCAGCCCAGGAGGGCAGGGTCCTGTCCCGGCACAGAGCCGCCCCAGAGCCAGGACTTGGTAAAGCGATAGGATTGCAGCATTTCAGAGCTGGATGGGGCCTCAGCTGAGCGTTCTCACTTTACAGATGGGAGAGGGGATGTGAATGACAAGGGCACAGGGCCTGGGCTGATCCAATAGCACCTACAAGGTCGGCTTTCCCGGCACCTGGAGGGATCCCTTGGGGCACTCGGAAACGAGCCATGGACCGCTGCCTGGGGATCTGAAAATGGAAACTGAGGCAGCAGCAGCAAACTCACACTAAGGGTGGTAGGCGGGTGAGGGAGCTGCAGGTGAGGAGGTGACTGAGGTGAGGCAGGAGCACCCACACCTTTTCTTCCTCCTCCTCCTCTTCCTCCTCCCAGGAGCCAGAAGAAGCACCCCTCACCTTGCCCACAGCGCCACCTACCGTCTGGCCACCCTGGGGTGCAGCTGCCGCCAGTACCAGCCAGCAGGTCAAACATCCAGGCCCTGGAAACCCCAGGCGCAGCCAGCGGCCCAGCGCAGCAAGCAGACTCTCACCTCCCAGAAAGGAAAAGCTGCCTCTTCCCAAACTAACTCTCCAGACTAGACTGGCCAACTGTCCTGTTCTGCCCAGGACTGACTTGGGTTCCAGGGAAAGAGACTCTTAGGCTAAAAGCAGGAAAGTCCCCAGCCAGAGGGACCGGTCAGCATCCTGATACGGACATAAGGCCTGCTGCCCCTCTATAGGCATCCTCTGCAGGGCAGAGGGCTGGGGCTTTGGTCTGGTTGACAGTGAGTGTCAGAACGCCTGTCTGCAGCTGACCCGTCAAATGCCTTTCCTCCCTGGAGCACATATGCAGGAGCCGGCCACGGCCCAACCGAGCGAGCGGTCTTGGGCAGGGTGCACTGTGGGAGAGAGGGGCCTCGGAGGGGAGGAGCTGCACACTGACCTTGAGGATGGACCTGGGTGTCCCCAAGCAAAGACCTGCACATGAGAGCCAGGCACCCAGGGAGAACAGAAAGCAGGGTGGCCACACAGGGCTTGGAAGGGGACAAACAAAGGCACCAGGAAGCACCCTCCCAAGGCTGGAGGAAACCGGCGTGACCCCGTGTGCATCTGCCGTCCTGGCAGGATTCCTTACAGCTCCTCTTCAGGTTTACGGGGTCCCAGTGAGGAAGGGAAGTCAGACACAGGCAACTCTGCCTAGAAATCTTTCTAGGTTGGAAGTAGGGTTCCAACTTGCTATGTCTCCAGCAGCTTTGACGTTAGTTACAGGCAACTAGTCTTCAATAAAGTTAAAATACCAAAGTATGTGCACACTTTGCTCTTGTAAATAACAGTGCTCAAGGCAGCTGCTGTGCCTCCTATGCTGGCTCCCTCAGGACAACACAGGGCATGGCAGGGCAGGGCAGGGCAGGGCAAGCACGGGGCTCCGGAAGCTGGAGTGGCACGGGCTGCCTATCTTATCTTCACTGGGATACCAGGAATCGCTGAGCCTGCTACAAATGACTGCTGCTCTTTACCTCCGTGCAGTGCTTTATTTCACAAAGTCGGGGCGTGCATAGAACCTGGCACAATGGAGCCTCACCTTGTCCCCCAGGTGCCACTGCAGAAAACCAGTCAATGGGCAATCCACACTCATGAAGCCAATAAACACTGCCTGGACATTCATTTCTGCCAGGCACGGTGCTGGGCACAGGCACTGGGCTACAACAGGTGCCCTGCCCTCCTTGACACAGAATATCAGGCAGCAGCTGCCACCCAGAGCACTGCATATGCCAGGATTGGGGACGCAGGAGCAGAGCAGGCTCCACTTCAACTTTTAGGATGCTCCTGGGAAGCAAGAGGACAGTGAGAGACAAACAGTGACAGCAGGTATGGCAGGCTGTGCTGAGGGGTGGGTACTCAGAACGCCCAGGCAGCCATGCCCCTCAAGAGACATCAGGCAATGTCTGGAAACTGCTCAGATGGCCTGGGCTTGGGGTACTACTGACATCTAGTGGGCAGAGGCCGGGGACATTGCTGGACACCTGTAGTGCCAGGGATGGCCCCAAAAGTCAGCAACCCTGAGTCAGAGAGGGCAGGGTGGGGAGACACCAGGGAGGGGACACCTGACAAGGACCACTCCAAGCTGTAGTAACAAAGGTCTGTGGGTAGCCTTGCACAAGAGAGGCCAGATCACCCAGAAAGGCCCAAGACCTGGGATGACTAAGGATACAGGTGGGAGGACGCCTGCCAGAAGGGCCTCCCGGGACAGGGGAAAAGTTCCACTTCCTGGAAGACCTGGGGACCTCTGAGCACGGCCCTCAAGGATGGCTAGAGAGGAGCAGTGGGGAGACTGGCTGCAAGCAGCTGCTGCTGGTGATCTGGCGGGGGTGATGGCATGAAGCCAGGTGAAGTCCGCGAGGGTACAGATCCAGGGGCAGGTGAGAAGAGGGAGTCCATGCTGGTCCTTGGACCACTGCCCTGGCATCTAGAGCGATAGAGAAAGAACAGAACATTGGGGAGGTCTTGGCAGGGGCTCCCTTTGGAGACTGGAGACTCCCAGGTAGGGCCACAGTGCCTGGACCCAAGGTCCTGAAGCCCTGAGGAGTCCAGGCCACAGACTGGGACACAGACGACAGAGGGAAAAGCCTGTCAGTCCCTCTGCAACACCTCAAACTTTGTTTCCCGAGCCCTTATCACAGTGTTCATTACAAACATATCTGTGCTCTGGAAGGACAGAGGTCACTCACTCTCTGAGGATGCACACAGTGCCTGGTGCATGGCAGGTTCTCGGTGACTACTCGCTGAACAAGTGAACGTCAGGTGGAGGAAGCAGAATTCACAAGAACAGCAGGAAGAGAGCCAGAAAAGCATCGTGGTGCACAGGAAGGCTAGTCTCCAGGAAGAGTGAGGGTCCGCAGTGTGAATTCCCCCAAAGACCCAGAAAGAGAAGGCCGGGAAAGCCTCCCATGGTCTGAACTAGGAAGAGCAGGAGGAGGCCTTGGGAAGAAATGTTCCAACAGAGTGGAGGAGATGCCAGCTGGCCAGGTGGAGGGAGGGGTGGGAGCAGGCGGCTCACCTAGGAAGCCTGGGAGGGAAGAGGGAAGGGACGGGGTGGGTGCTGATGAGCAGAAGCGGGCAGCACCCCAGCCCAATGCTGGGAAAACACTCCCTAGAGCCACAGCCCAGAAAGGCACACAGTGGGCCTGCGGCCAAGGCCCCTCTCCAGTGCCCCCAGCTCCCCAGGAGTCCAGACTCACACACAGTCTGTTTTGTTTTGGGCTTTTTTTTTTTTTTTTTTTTTTCTGAGACAGGGTCTCACTCTGCCACCCAAACTGGAGTTCAGTGGCTTGAGCACAACTCATGGCAGCCTCGACCCCCAGAGCTCAAGTGACCCATCCACCTCAGCCTTCCCAGTAGCGGGTGCTCACCACCACAGCTGGCTAAATTTTGTATTTTTACAGAGATGACATTTCACCATGTTGCCCGGGCTGGTTTCGAACTCCTGGGCTCAAGCGATCCGCCTGCCTTGGCCTCCCAAAGTGCTTGGGATTACAGGCGTTAGCCACCATGCCTGGCCTTCTCACACTGTCTGGAGCCCAAGGACATCCGTGTCTGACACAGGCAAAACCAAGCTCTTCCTCCACAAGCCTCTCCTCCCACGGTTGCCCCAGGGCAGCCAACGGCCTTGCCTCCCACAGGTCACTCAGGCCCAACCATGGGCTGGCCAAGCTGCCTCTCTCGGCTCTCCCTGACCACTGCTCCCACCTCCGCCAATCCCACTGTGGTCAAGCTGCCATCTGGGGCCTGCTGGCCTCTCAGCTTCACCTTTGCCTCTTCTCCTCTGTCCTTGGTGCAGTGACCTTGAAACTCTGACTCAGCATGCCACCTCTGCAATGGCTCCCAGCTCAGAGTCCATGGAATGTCTCCCCATGGCCCGCAAGGCCTGCACCACCGTCCCCAGCCACCTCTCTGTCCTGCTCCTCCATTCTCCCTCTGCCTGGCTCCAGCGGCAGCTGTCCCTTAAAACCTCCGAGGACACTCAGAGTGCCCTAGGACTTTTGCACTTGTGTTTTCCTGACAGAATGTTATTTCCCAGACACCTGAGCGCCCTCCTGCATGAGAATCAGGTTTCTGGTGAAAGGACACCCATCAGAGAGGCCTTCCCTGACCACCACCCCCGTCTGTCCCTCCCCTTGCCTGCTGTGTCACCGGCAGTGCTATACATTCATTCACCACTGAAGCTGCTGCGTGAGGGCCAGGGGTGGGATGGTGCCCAGCACACAGTAAATGCTCAATAAACATTTGAAGAATGTATGAATGAACCTCTTCAAGCTTCAGTCTCCAAAGGGGATATTAATAGCATTTGCTGTGAAGATTCATTGAAATACTGCATGAAATGCACTGGGCACAACACCTGAGAATGAGTCCCGCCACCACCAGCCAGCCCTCCGCAGCAACTGCAGATAAAAATATTCAAGAGCCAGGCGCGGTGGCTCACGCCTGTAATCCCAGCACTTTGGGAGGCCAACGTGGGCAGATCACCTGAGGTCAGGAGTTCGAGACCAGCCTTGCCAACATGGTGAAACCCCGTCTCCACTAAAAATACAAAAATTAGTCAGGCACAGTGGTGCGTGCCTGTAATCCCAGCTACTCAGGAGGCTGAGGCAGGAGAATCACTTGAACCTGGGAGGTGGAGGTTGCAGTGAGCTGAGATCGTGCCATTGCACTCCAGCCTGGGCAACAGAGCAAGACTCTGTCTCAAAAAAAAAAAAAAAAAAAAAAAAAAAGGCCGGGCGCGGTGGCTCATGCCTGTAATCCCAGCACTTTGGGAGGCCGAGGCGGGTGGATCACGAGGTCAGGAGATCGAGACCAGCCTGGCCAAGATGGTGAAACCCCATCTCTACTAAAACTACAAAAAAATTAGCTGGGCTTGGTGGCAGGCCCCCGTAATCCCAGCTACTTGGGAGGCTTAGGCAGGAGAATCGCTTAAACCCGAGAGGCAGAGGTTGCAGTAAGCCAAGATCACGCTACTACACTCCAGCCTGGGCGACAGAGCGATATGCTGTCTCAAAAAAAAAAAACAAAAAAAAAAAAAAAAAAAAAAGAAGAAGAAGAAAGAAAGAAAAATTCAGGAAAAAATAAAAACAAAAAGTAATAACACAAAAAATAATACAGTGTAACTACCCAGCATGTACACTGTCTTGGGTATGATAAGTAATCTAGAGATGATGTAAAGTATCTGGGAGGGTGGGCATATGTTATACTCGAATACAACATTGTTTCCCATCAGGGACCTGAGCATCTGCCGATTTTGGTATCCACGGGGAACTGGAACCAATCCCCTGCGGACACCCAGGGACAACTGCATTGATAACTATTAAGTTATTTAAGTGCTTCCCAGGTTGTGGCCTGTTGGCCTGTCTTTGTTTTTGTTTTTTAAGACAGGGTCTTGCTCTGTTGCCCAGGCTGGAGTGCAGTAGTGTGACCACAGCTCACTGCAGCCTCGACCTCCTGGGTTCAAGTGATTCTCCTACCTCAGTCAACCCAGTAGCTGGGACTACAGGTGCACACCACCACACACGGCTAATTTTTGTATTTTTTGTAGTGGCAGGGTTTTGCCATGTTCCCCACGATGGTCTCCAACTCCTTGGCTCAACTGATTCGCCCACTGGGTTCTGGCATCACGGAGCTGGACCTCGTCATCCCACTCCAGATGCCGTCCGGATACGCTCCCCGGCAGCAGCCCACGGAACTGCAACATGTTTCTTAACTTTTCTCCTTTTGAAACCACTTTGAAGAGCTCGCTCCCTCTCCCACTAATAACCACAAACTGTTCCAGTGAAAAACTTTCTCTAAATGAGACTGATCAAAAGCTTATGACCAAAAAAAAAAACAAAACAAAACCGTATGCCAAACACGTAGACACATGCTGTCTTTCAAATCTTACTGCATCTTTTTTTTCTTTTTCTTTTCTTTTTTTTTTGAGACAGAGTCTCACTCTGTTACCCAGGCTGGAATGCAGTGGTGCAATCTCGGCTCACTGCAACCTCCACCTCCTAGGTTCAAGCGATTCTCCTGCCTCAGCCTCCCGAGTAGCTGGGACTACACGCCTGCACCACCACATCCGGCTAAATTTTGTACTTTTAGTAGACACGAGGTTTCACTATGTTGGCCAGGCTGGTCTCGAACTCCTGACCTCAGGTGATCCACCCACCTCAGCCTCCCAAAGTGCTGGGATTACAGGCGTGAGCCACTGCGCCCGGCCAAATCTTACTGCATCTTAACCACTCTGCCATTCATGAGCCGCTGAGAACCTTCACAATGAACTGCACAAAAACACACTGTTGGCTAGGCCAGTGGGAAGTGACCTGAGGGGGCTTATGCAAAAAAAAGGCATCCTCAGCACCCGCTATACATTCAGCCAGCCAAGCTCCCAGTGCTGGGAGACCCACATGTACCTCAATGACTGCTGGTCAACATCAGGCCTGCAGGAAGCCAGAGGGCAAGGACCTCCTGCAGCTGTGAGAGCCCAGCGTCTCCCGCAGAGAAGGACTGTGGACAGGAAAGGGCGTGGCACACCCAACACCCCAAGGGTTAGGCCCACAATGTCTTCCAGCAGGGGTCTTTGGCTTTTTAAATACCCTGGCCTCGCTTCCTGTGGCTGCTGTAACAAATAACCACCAACTTAGGGGCTGAAAACAACAGCAATCCCCCATCAGTTACCACTGGGCCAAAACCAAGGTGCCGACTGGGCTGTGCTTCAACCAGAGGCTCTGCGGGAGACTCCGTTTTTTGCTTCTTCCAGCTTCTGGTAGGCCTGGCCTTCCTTGGCTAGTGGCTTGGTCACTCCAGCCTCTGCCTCCATGGTGACAAGAGACACTCCTGTGTTTCAATGTCCCTGTGCCACTCCATTGTTAAAAAGACACACACAATGGCACTTAGGGCCCACCTGGGTAACTCAGGGCCATCTCCCCAGCTTAAGCTCCTTGACTTCATCACGTCTGCAAAGACCCTTGTGTGTGTGCCATATAAGAGACCTTCACTGGATGTGGACGTCTTTGCAGGACCATTTTTCAGCCTCCAAACACCCTCCTCACCCTTCACCACCTCATATCTCTGGCATGCTGGGTGTGTGCAAAGGTGAAAGGAGAGGGGAAGCACGCAGGCCAGGCAGTGGGAGGGAACGCCAGGACGGCCAGGCACTGCAGCTGCAGCCCTGGCTACAGGGGCCCATGTCAGGAGGTTGGGGCCAGCTGGGGACGGTGTGGCTGAGAGTACAGGTGCTCCCCACCCCAGCCAAGGCTTCTCAGGAGAAAGGGGTGTCCAGGAGGCCTGTGTTTGGCTACACCAAGCTCACCAGTCTCAGTCCCACCTCTGGACCTCCCCTCGAAGCCCCTCCCCTGTGGGCTGCCAGAGCATCCATCCTTGGAGTGTGTCTAGCATGTTCAGGACAGCAGGGACAGGGCATTCTTTGGAATGCACTGTCTTTGACATGAGCAGGCTGGCCCCCACCCACTTCTCTCACCAGATGGAGAAAAATCTCAAGTCATAAACTAAATGAAAAACATTTCCTGTTCTGCCCTGGGATCAAGGGCTCACCTTAAATGAAAGCGGTCTGGAACAATGTGCTGCTGACGCTGATCTTGGCCTTACTCTGCAGATTAGCCTCGGGGGTGATCACAGGACGCTCATGGCTCTGCATCAGCAAGCCCAACCCCCGCTGAGCCCTGGGACCACCCACTACCCCAGCAGGATCCCTGGGAAGCAGCGCAGAAGCACCCCCCAGAGACAGCCTTGGGCCAGGAACCCCAGAGCTTCATCCCAGTCTGGGAGGCGTGGGGGGCATCTCAGAAAGGCTGCAGAAGGAACCAACGGCCCTCCCCTCCCACACTTTCCTCAAAGGGCCCAGAGCCCACTTCCCACGCAGTCCACCCACCCCTCGGTGCCGGTGCTCGGGCACCCAAACATCCCCTGGCACCCATCACAAACTGGTGCCATGGTGGCGGCTTGCTTTCAGCTCATGACGGCTTGCTCCTGCCACCCAGCTCACCTGGGTCCGGAATGTGCAGGCCGTTTTGCAGGAAGCCTCATGTGGGAAAAATACCCATGTTTTTGGAACACACGAGGGGTGGGAGATTCACAAGCAAGTGGCTTTACTGTGTGACATGGCAGACAGGGAAGAGAGCCCCTACTTCCTGGGCAACCCACTTCATGCATGAGAAGGCCACCAGATTGCCAGGCACGAGTGACCAATGGCAGCCCCACCGTGGGGCAGCGTTCTCCTGCAGGCTCTTGTGAGGCTAGGAGGGCCACCCCTGCAGTCCTGGACCATCCTGACGCCAGCCTGGGCAGCCCAATGGCTGCTGGACCCCCAAGGCAAAAGAGCAGGAAGCGCCTAGTACTCCACACCAGCCAGCGACAGACACGGGAGGGAAGAGCAGAGCTGTCGGTCTGTCTGTCTGGCCAGCCAGCAGCAACCGCCGCGATCCCCTGCATGTGGGACTCACCCAGCAGTGGGATACTCCCGTCTGGACAGTGTCAGGCATATCACTTACCACATTCCAGTAGAGCGGATTGAAGGCGATGGTGACAACGGCAGCCACAAAGCTGGGATCCAGGGGGTCCACATAGCCCAGCAACCAGGTCATAACGCAGAAGTCTGCCTGCAGGGACAGAGCCAGCATCAGCACCACCCAGACACAGCAGGGCCTGTGAGCCCCCAGGAGTCGGAGACAAAGTTACCCTCTGGGAACACGCCGGGAGGCCTGGGAACATCCAAGTCCAGCAAAGATTACTACAGTGTAGTCTCATAGAAGGGAAGATAAAAAGCTGAAACCTAATGAGCTGTGTCATGTCCTGGGAGGGCGGCCGCAGAAATGTGCCTGGATGCCAGATGAGGAAATCAGCACCTCTGAAGAGGGGTGCCTGGCACCCTGAAGGGAGGTGACACCAACCCTGATGTGACCGAGACCCTCCGGGATGAGGGTTCTCAGAGGCCCCAGAGGAAACCCAAGCAGCTGAGATAAATGTGAAGAGATGCTCAGCCTACCAGGAATCAGGTAAAAGCAAATTAAAACAATAGTGGTGTGCCTCTCCTCACCCACACTCGACAGGGGACAATCTCGAGTGCACACGAGGCTGTGAGTGGGGCGGGGTAAACTGAAAAAGTGTGCACCCACATCCCGGCCACGCCACCAGCATACAGGGGGCACGTGGACACTGCCCCTGCCCCGCCATCAGCTTGCATGAAAACATCAGGAACAATGACAAACAACTTAGGTGTCCAGCAACCAAAGAAATGAAGAAAAAAAAAAAACAACCCATGGCCCATTCCTACAGCAGCTAAACTACAGCAGTTAAAAGCACTAGGTCGGCCGAGCACGGTGGCTCACGCCTGTAATCCCAGCACTTTGGGAGGCCAAGGCGGGCGGATCACGAGGTCAGGAGATCAAGACCATCCTGGCTAACATGGTGAAACCCCATCTCTACTAAAAATACAAAAAATTAGCCAGGCGTGGTGGCGGGCGCCTGTAGTTCCAGCTACTCAGGAGGCTGAGGCAGGAGAATGGCATGAACCCGGGAGGCGGAGCTTGCAGTGAGCAGAGATCGCGCCACTGCACTCCAGCCTGGGCAACAGAGCGAGACTCCGTCTCAAAAAAAAAAAAAAAAAAAAAGCACTAGGTTTACACACAGCACTGTGAAACATTCTCAAACACACGGCCGAGTAGAAGAGCAGGCTGCATAATTCAGCACCTAGACAGAAATTTCTAGAAAACAACATAAAATATAGTATCAAATATTCAGATTTTACATTTTTTTTTTTTTGAGACAGAGTCTCCCTCTGCCGCCCAGGCTGGAGTCCAGTGGTGCGTTCATAGCTCACTGAAACCTTGAACTCCTGGGCTCACTTTGGGAGGCCAAGGTGGGAGAATCACTTGAGGCCAGGAGTTTGAGACCAGTCTAGGCAACACAGTGAGACCCTGTCTCTACGAAAATGTAAAAACTAGCTGGGCATAGTTCCAGTTATTTGGGAGGCCAAGGCAAGAGGATCGCTTGAGCCCAGGTGTTCGAGGCTGCAGTGAGCTGTGATCGTGCCACTTGCATTCCAGCCTGGGCAACCCTGTCTCAAAAAATAAACAATTAATTAATTTAAAAATAAATTAAAATAAAAAACTGTTTCTAAAATGCACTGAAAAATATTATGGTGTCTCTCCACATGCAACTCAAAAATTTTTTAAAAATACTAAATTATAAAACAAGTGTAAAGTTGTGCTCGCTTCGGCAGCACATATACTAAAATTGGAACGATACAGAGAAGATTAGCATGGCCCCTGCGCAAGGATGACACACACAAATTCATGAAGCGTTCCACATTTTTGGACACAAGGAGGGGAACATCACACCGGGGCCTGTCAGGGGCGGGGGGCTAGGGGAGGGATAGCATTAGGAGAAATATCTAAGGTAGATATGATGGTTGATGGGTGCAGCAAACCACCATGGCACATGTATACCTATGTAACAAACCTCCACGTTCTGCACGTGTACCCCAGAACTTAAAGTATAATAATAAAAATCTTTTTAAAAAATTAAAAACAAAAAATAAAAAAAAAGTGTAAAGTCCATCAGAGCTGTGAACTTTCCCATAATGGTGTGTTTTGTTCTGTTGCATTTGGAAATATAGTAAATTCCTTCAAAGAGCACTTTGATCTCCCACATTTTGGGGAAGGGGTGGGGAGGAGATGGTGCTTCTGCCCAGGGTCAGCCAGCCCTGGGGGGCAAGCGCAGCCTCCACTCCAATCCTTGCTTCCCCAAACGACAGTCTCCTGACGTAACTCTGCCTGCTACCAGGCCACTTGCAGGATGTGACCATGGGATGTCCCTCAGATGTCTATCAGTATAAAGCCATCTTCTGCTATGGCCTGGCATCCTTCCCACGTGTGGCCTCCCTGCCTGATCAGCCTGCATCCCTGAGGTGCAAACAATCATCTCACTACAGGGCCAAGGGCAGGGCTAAGCAGATATTAAATGCTCTAGGCCGGGCGTGGTGGCTCATGCCTATAATCCCAGCACTTTGGGAGGCCGAGGTGGGCAGATCACCTGAGGTCAGGAGTTTGAGACCAGCCTGGCCAACACAGTGAAACCCCGTCTCTACTAAAAATACAAAAATTAGCCGGGCGTGGTGGTGCATGCCTATAATCCCAGCTACTCAGGAGGCTGAGGCAGGAGAATCACTTGAACCCGGGAGGTGGGGGTTGCAGTGAGCCAAGATGCGCCAGTGCACTCCACTGGGTGACAGAGCAACACTTCGTCTCAAAACAAACAAACAAACAAAATGCTCCAATGCAGGCCCCTCCTGAGGGATGAATGAGCTGACATAGGACGAAAGGTGCACTGCTACTAGAATCTGTAGACAGGACAGCTGAGTGAAAGAGTGGCCACGGCAGCAGGCGTGGGCATCAGTAAACAAATGACTAAGAAAAGCCACTCCGCAAATGGCGGGAAGAAGGAACCCAGGAAAGCACCACTTGCCTAGCTGCGGCCACAGCCTCTGGGCACTGCGCAGTGCCTGCCCAGCGCCTGCAGCCAACAAGGCCTGGCGCTCCAGCAGGTGCCTCCCAATGCCTGGGGCTGTGAGCCTAGGCCCACACTCCCCAGAGTAGGCACTGGCCGCTCATAAAGGACAACTGGGCCAGGCTCAGAGCAGGCTGCCCTGCCCTGAAGGGAAGGGAAGGGAGGGGAGGGAAAGCCTGTGATGCAGCCCCAAAGCTTCTAGAACCTGGGGCTTAACCTGAGGCCTGGCCTTATCTTCAGTTTCATGATAACATCTATTAAGCACCTCCAGTCCAGGCATGGTGGCCTATAATCCCAGCACTTTGGGAGGCCAGGCAGGCAGATCACAAGGTCAGGAGTTTGAGACCAGCCTGGCCAATGTGGTGAAACCCCGTCTCTACTAAAAACACAAAAATTAGCCAGGCATGGTGGCGCACACCTGTAGTCCCAGCTACCCGGGAGGCTGAGGCAGAAGAATGGCTTGAACCTGGGAGGCAGATGTTGCAGTGAGCCAAGATCGTGCCACTGCACTCCAGCCTGGGTGACAGAACAAGACTTCATCTCAAGAAAAAAAAAAACCACATCCGATTCCAAGGCCCTGTCCCTTGACAGCCTGGTGGGGGGAGGGTGGAAAGCTGGCTCAGGGAAGAGTCCTGGCTTTGGTCATGCCTGGCACTTACGAAGCACACCAAGTGTGAATTACCTCCCTGCATGTGCACAGCAGATCCTATGAGTGGGCCTGCGGCCAGTTTTCACCCATCCCTCCCACTCCCCATTCCCCATTCAGCCCCCAGCCAAAACCTGGCCTCACCCTACCCCTCCCTTGCCTCATTCCCATTACTAATCCTCCCGTGGCCCAGCTGTTATTCCGCCTCTTACACAACCACCTAATCCACTCCCTCCCCCAACCCTGGCTTTGCCGGTTGCTCCCCAGGGCACAGCAAAGGACCTCAGTGGCCTCCTACCTTTGGACTTCCCCCAGAGCCCTCCCCATGGACCCTTACCTACAGACCAGCATGCTGTTAGCCAAGCCAAAGAGAAGAAAGGGCAGAGTGTGAGTCACAGAGCAGAGCCCCACTCAGCTAGGAGAAAAGAGAAAGCAGGAAAGGCCTAGGGACACTGAGCCTGGGGCCAGGACGGGACACAGGGCATTTTCCAGGGCCAGGAAAAACACTTCCCATATCACTGGCGCCTCTTCAACTCTACAACTAAGAGAGGTGCATCTTCCTGAGTGTAAATGATCTCTGTACCACTTCCCCACTGGGCCCTGGGGGAACTGCTGCCTCTCATAAGGAATTCAACTCAATGTTAGTCACCAAACGCTGAGCTCCACTAAGGAGGCCCTCACTCTAGGGGGTCTAAGAAAACACAGGACCTGGCAGTGAGTGCAGACCTATCTCTGGCCATATTCTCAACCACCCTAAAAGTAAAGCCCTGTTGTTAGCCTACTTTGCAGATAAAAGAGCAAAGCCTCCAGACCCCAGGCAGTGAGGAGCAGAGCCAGCCTGAGCAAGGCCAGCCCTACCGGACAGAAAGCCCCATAAAAAGGGGACAAGGATAAAAGTGAGTGCTTCTGGGTCTTGAAACCCAAGGAAACTGGGAAAGTGAGCAAGAAATGTGCTTTTTTCACCTTTTGTGGGAGCCAAGATGAAGGAGGGAAACTGAGGCACTGAAAGATTAAGCAACTAACACTGGGGGAACCCAGCAGCAGCTGACATCCACCTGAGTCTCCCAATTAGGGCTGAACTGATCAAAGCTGGAACATATCCACCCCATCCCCCCTCTCCCTCCTGTGCCCAGGTCCCAGTGGCCTCAGGTCAGCCTGTCTTAGGAGGGTGGTGGTGTCCGTCCGGTCACTTCAGTCACCTTGAGGAGGATTTGTGTTGCCCGGAGAAGCACCTGCTTTGCTGGAAAGAATGACTAATGGTTCAGAGTGGAATTCTAGGCAGAAGAGGGAAGCCCCTCCTAGCTCCCCGATCCCTACTCAGAGACATGATAGTCCCTTTCTGATAGCTGTCATTTCCAAAACCCCCCTCAGGAGGGTGGACCTCCCTTCTGAAACTGGATTGGCAAAAAAGAACCAAAAATCCAGGTCAGACGTGAGCAGAGTAGGAGAGTCCTGGGTCCCACATCCAGGCTCTGCCTCCGGGTGTCAGAGTCTCCCTTGATGGCCTCCCCTGCACACCTGTGACCAAAGGGCGGTCTCCCATCCACTCCCAGCCCCAACCTCCTTCATACAGCAGAGGTCCTCCTTCATACAGCAGAGGCTTTCTGCTACCCAGTAATTCTAATGGAACCCCCGCTCCAAGGCTCCAGGTTGCAGAGGCCTTGGAATCTGACTAAAGGAAAGGAGCTACCCACCACGGCCAGGAGGTCCGCTGAGCTGCAGGAATAGCTCGAGTCCCACGGGTCACTGACGAATAGCCTCAGCTGTTAACACCCCAAAGCGTGGGCAAGGAAGAGGCTTTATGGTAATTTACTCCATTGAGGGGTGCAGGGTTCTCGGGAGCAGCGCTCTGTGGTCAGGGAATGATCTGCAGCGGGTCAACATGTCACATTGTGACACATGGACAAACAGCAGGCCTGGACAGGCAAAGTCACATTGATTCCAGGCCACACACCACACACAACGAAGGGCAGGGGAATGGGTGGGGGCTGCTGGAGAGGGGGCAGGGGAATGGGTGGGGGCTGCTGGAGAGGGGACAGGGTCCTCCTGGGATCCATCACCCCTGCAGAATCTGCCTGCAGTGGTGCAGCCCCCACTGCCCCCAGAGCTGCCCTCATGCCCTGGCACCATAAGCTGACTCGGGTAATGTTTATTTGGGGCAACTTTGGGTTAAAGCCCTGTGCCTGGCACAAAGACATAAGGATGAGTGTGCCAGAGTCTTTTTCCTCTAAGAAGTTTATCCTCTGGGCCGGGCGCGATGGCTCACCCCCGGAATCCCAGCACTTTGGGAGGCCTAGGCAGGCGGATCACAAGGCCAGGAGTCTGAGACCAGCCTGGCCAATGTGGTGAAACCCCGTTTCTACTAAAAATACAAAAATTAGCTGGGCATGGTGGTGAGCGACTGTAGTCCCAACTACTGGGGAGGCTGAGGCAGAAGAATCACTTGAACCTGGGAGGCAGAGGTTGCAGTGAGCCGAGATCATGCCACTGCACTCCAGCCTGGACGACAGAGCGAGACTCCATCTCAAAAAAAAAAAAAAAAAAAAAGTTTATTCTCTGGCCATGCCCAGTGGCTCACGCCTGTAATCCCAGCATTTTGGGAGGCCGACGGGGGCAGATCACGTGATGGTCCGGAGTTCAAGACCAGCCTGGACAACATGGTGACACTCTGTCTCTACTAAAAATACAGAAATAGCCGGACGTGGTGGCAGGCACCTGTAATCCCAGCTACTGCGGAGGCTGAAGCAGGAGAATCACTTGAACCCAGGAAGCAGAGGTTGCAGTGAGCCGAGATCCCGCCACTGCACTCCAGCCTGGGCAACAAGAGCGAAACTTCATCTCAAAAAAAAATAAAATAAAAGTATTTTTTAAAAAGTTTATTCTCTGGTAGAAGAGGAGAAGCCATTTCACATTAAGCCAGCCCCCTAACCCTGTTTTTCCACATAGGAGGCCACCTGGCTCAGAGGACTCTGGCCTTTGGCAGCCACTGTCTGAGCTGGGAGCTTCACCACCCACCGTGAGGGGCCATGGCAAGCCTCCCATGACCAATCTAAGCCCAGGTTTCCCTTGAGTGGAATGGGGGTGATGACACAGGCCACCTGAAGTTACCTTCTGCACAGAAGCGAGATCGGATGTAAAAGTACAGGGCGCACTCAGGGCCGAGGCTGGCGGCCCCTCTACTCTGTCTGCTTAATGTCAACTAATACAGGTCCCTCTCTCACCATTCACTCTCTGGAGGGACACTCCAGGGAAGACTCCAATGCTGGAATCTGAGGTCAGGCAAGCCCTGGGCAGCAAAAACCATCTCATGGCAGGAGGGGTGGAAGTTAGAATGTCACAATGCAACTGTGGTCTCTAGATCCCACAGTAAAATGAAATGGCATGCAGCTGCTCCAGTTCCCCAGATCCGTAACTTCCTTCAGGAGGGTGAAATGTCATTCATTCTTCAATTAACAAGTGTGACCTGTGTGAAACTCAAAAGGCACTGACAGCTCCTGTGCTCCAGCAGGGGTGGGCGTGGGGCCCGCAGGTAAGACCGTGTTTCTCAAGGCCCTGCTCACCTCCACGCTGGGCTGCCTCTTCTCACTCCTCTGCTGGTTGTGAGCTTCACCCCATTTTCTTTTTTCTTTCCTTTTTTTTTTTTTTTTTTTTTTTGAGATGGAGTCTCACTCTGTCACCCAGGCTGGAGTGCAGTGGCACCATCTCGGGTCACTTGCAAGCTCCACCTCTCGGGTTCACGCCATTCTCTTGCCTCAGCCTCCTGAGTAGCTGGAACTATAGGCGCCCACCACCATGCCCGGCTATTTTTTTGTATTTTTAGTAGAGACAGGGTTTCACCGTGTTAGCCAGGATGGTCTCAATCTCCTGACCTCATGATCCGCCTGCCTCGGCCTCCCAAAGTGCCGAGGGATTACAGGGGTGAGCCACCGCACCCGGCCCAAACCTGGCTAATTTTTTTTTATTTTGTAGACATGGAGTCTCACCACATTGCCCAGTTTGGTCTGGAACTCCTGGGCTCAAGTGATTCTCCCACCTCGGCCTCCTCCCAAAGTACTGAAACTACAAGTGTGAGCCACCAAGCCCAGCCATCCTCCTTTTCTTTACCTTTACCTTCCAGGGCCCAGGACAGTACCCGCTAGGTGCTACTGTATCTCTGTGTAAATACACATTGTAGTTTGAAGACAATAGTAACAATAAGCCAGCCAACCTTCGCTCGGAAGTGAACCAGCTGCCAAGCTCTGGCAAGGGACTTGCAGGAGGCAGAACAGAGTGCTGATGAGACAAGGACGCCCGTGCCATGGCGGGCAGCCATCTCCCCTTGCTGAGCGCCGCTTCCTAGCCTGTGAGCTGGGAATGGTAGAGGTGCCACGGGACGCCAGGAGGATTAAATGAGAACGTGCAAGGAAAGCACTCAGCGCAGTGTCTGGCGGGGAGCATGGCTAGACAGACGCTGGCTGTGACAACTGTGTCATCGAGTCCTGGTGATAACCCTGAGAGGAATGCCCACTCTTCAGATTAAGAACTGAGATGAGCGGCCAGGCACGGTGGCTCACGCCTGTAATCCCAGCATTTTGGGAGGCCAAGGCGGGTGGATCACCTGAGGTCAGGAGTTCAAGACTAGCCTAGCCGACATGGTGAAACCCTGTCTCCACTAAACATACAAAAATTAGCCGGGCGTGGTGGCAGGCGCCTGTGATCCCAGCTACTCTGGAGGCTGAGGCAGGAGAATCGCATGAACCCGGGAGGCGGAGGTTGCAGTGAGCTGAGGTCACACCACTGCACTCCAGCCTGGGCGACAGAGCGAGAATCCATCTCAAAAACAAACAAGAACAACAAAAAGAAGTGAGGTGAGGTATGAAGCAAAAGTTGACAGAACTAAAGGGTGGAAAAGACAAATCCACAGTTCTTGTTAGGGCCCTCCATGGTCCTCTCAGTGACTGAGAGAATCAAAGCAGTGGACGAGAAGGCTGCTGGAGCTGGCAAGGTCACCAAGTCTGCCCAGAAAGCTCAGAAGGCTAAATGAATGTTATCCCTAATACCTGCCACCCCACTCTTAATCAGTGGTGGAAGAACGGTCTCAGAACTGTTTGTTTCAACTGGCCATTTAGGTTTAGTAGTAAAAGACTGGTTAATGACAACAATGCATCGTAAAACCTTCAGAAGGAAAGGAAAATGTTTTGTGGACCACTTTGGTTTTCTTTTTTGACTGTGGCAGTTTTAAGTTATTAGTTTTTAAGATCAGTACTTTTGAATGGAAACAACTTGACCAAAAATTTGTTGGGCTGGGCGCGGTGGCTCACGCCTGTAATCCCAGCACTTTGGGAGGCCAAGGTGGGTGGATCACGAGGTCAGGAGATTGAGACCATCCTGGCTAACACGGTGAAACCCCGTCTCTACTAAAAAATAAAAAAAATTCGCCGGGCGTGGTGGCAGGCGCCTGTAGTCCCAGCTACTCGGGAGGCTGAAGCAGGAGAATGGCGTGAACCTGGGAGGCAGAGCTTGCAGTGACCCAAGATGGCGCCACTGCACTCCAGCCTGGGCGACAGAGCGAGACTCCGTCTCAAAAAAAAAAAAAAGATTGTCACAGAATTTTGAGACCCATTAAAAAAAATCTAATGAGAAAGAAAAGAAAGAAAACAAACGCAGGTAGAAAATCGGTGAGGACGCAGCTGACCTGAGCAGCGCCATCCAGTGGCTGGACCTGACCACAGCACACAGCAGCCTTGGGAACAGCCTGCAGTCTCTTTGGTGTCACCAAAACAAATCATACTTGGGGCCATCAGACAAATCTTAAATTTAAACGAATAGAAAGCATACACAGTATGCTCCCAAACCACCACAGAATTAAACTCGAAATCAGTCACAGAAAGCGATAGTGGAAAGAATGCACATGAGGGCCAAATGGGAAGTCTTGGGAAATCTAGAAACATTTTGAACTGAATGAAAATGAGAATAGAACACATGAAACCCTGTGGGATGCGGCTAAGGCAGGGCTTCTATTAGTAAGGAAGAAAAGTCCCAGGTCAGGAAAATAAGCTTTGCCCTTAAGAAATTAGAGAAAGAGTGGCTGGGCGCAGTGGCTCATGCCTGTAATCCCAGCACTTTGGGAGGCTGAAGCAGGCAGATTACTTGAGGTCAGGAGTTCAAGACCAGCCCGGCCAACATGGTGAAACCCCGTCTCTACTAAATATACAAAAATTAACCAGGCGTGGTGGAGGGCGCCTGTACTCCTAGCTACTTGGGAGGCTGAAGCAAGAGAATTGCTTGAACCCAGGAGACAGAGGTTGCAGTGAGCCGAGATTGCACCACTGCATTCCAGCCTGGCCAACAGAGGAAGACTCTGCCTCAAAAAAAGAAAGAAAGAAATTAGAGAAAGAGGAATAAGTTAAAACCAAAGGAGGCAGGGTAAAAAAAATAAAGATAAGCAAAAATCAATCAAATTGAAAACAGCAAAACAATAGAGAAAAAAAAATCACACCCAAAGCTGGTTCTTTGGGGAAAATTTTTTTTCCCAATAAAATTGAGAAACCTCCAGCCAGCCTGACCAAGAAAAAAAGAGAAAAGACACAAAATATCAATATCAGAAATAAAAGAGGGGACTTCTCTACTGACCTCACAAACATTAAAGTAATAATAAGGGAATACTATGAATAACACAAATTAAGTAACTTAGATGAAATGAACCGATCCTTGCAAGACACAACTGCCAAAATTCATTCAAGAAATAATCCTTTATCTTTTAAAGGATTTGAATTTATGGCTTAAAAACCTAAAAAAAGAAAGCCTTGAGCCCAGATGGTTTCCTGGATGAATTCTGCCTAATATTTAAGGAAAAAATAATTCCAATTCCACACAATCTCTTCCAGAATATGGAAGAGGGAGGCAACACTTTCCAACTCACTGTATTACCCTAATACTAAAACCAGGCCGGGTGCGGTGGCTCACCGCCTGTAATCCCAGCATTTTGGGAGGCCAAGGTGGGTGGATCACTTAAGGTCAGAAGTTTGAGACCAGCCTGGCCAACAACCCTGTCGCTACTAAAAATACAAACAAAACAAAAAGCAAAACAAAACAAAACAAAAACCGGGTGTGGTGGTAGGTGCACCTGTAATCCCAGCTACTCAGGAGGCTGAGGTGGGGCAATTGCTTGAACTCGGGAGGCCGAGGTTGCAATGAGTTGATATCATGCCACTGCATTCCTGAGTACACGCCTGAGTGACAGAGCGAGACTCTGTCTTAAAATAAATAAATAAATTAAATCAAATAAAACAAGATAAAGAAAGAAAATCCCCCCAAAAATTAGAGCAAATCAAATCCAGCAACATATACAAAGGATAATACGTCAGGACCAGCCAGGGATCACCCCAGGAATCGAGAGCTGGTTCAACATTCAAAACATCAATGTAATTCCTATTTACAGCTTAATAAGGAAAAACAGTGTCATCTCAACAGAGGCAGGGGAAACAAGCTCCAAGAGTTTCTGTCATTGTTTTGATGAGCAGCCACGGAAAGCCTCAACCCTGCTCTGTCTTGGCTGATGCCCAAATTACTGAAGACAAAATGTATGACCTTGAAAACACCACAGAGTAACTCATCTAATATAACGGCCTAATGTTTATTTCAACTAAAGTAATACAATCAAAAGATTTTTGGCAACGATTTTGGATAGAAGCAAACATTTTTCCCTGAAAGGCAGTCAAGATACCCCGCATCGGCCATCGGAGCTTTGCCTCCAGGGCCTTACTTGGGTGCCCATATTACAGACAGGGACCTGTGTCCCCTGCTCCAGGTCTCTCAGCCTTCTGAATACAAGGGCTTTGCCTTCTTGAAGACCACCCTCAGGTGGGCTGCACTCGACACTTCATAAAGCTTCTCTACACCCCTCATCTCATTCTGGTCTTCACCATAACCCCCTCACTGTCCCCATTCTTCTTGACACCAACACCAAGCTGGAGACATCATCACTCACCCGCTCTGGTGAGCAGGTGATTTGCTATGGAAAAGGGACCTGAGACCTGGGCATGTGCCCTTGCTCTGAGGACCTCAGTGTGCTCTGCCAGCCTGGGTGCCCGCACCCCTAGGCCCTACTGGAGCCATCTCCTGAATCCTGGAGGCACCCCTGCCTGTGAACAGCAAGATGCAGACCCTGCTCTCGTCCACCTGCCACCCCACTGCCTTCAGGCAGCTGCCCAGCTGAGGAGCAAGCCTCCAGAATCCCCTGACAGGGAGGGCAACAAGGAGCAAAAGGGCCTCAGTCAATGAGGCTGCAGTGGGCACAATCCTCACCCTAACTCCTCAGCCCAACAGCTGATTTTTTGGGTTGTTTTTGTTTTGAGACAGAGTTTCGCTCTTGTTGCCCAGGCTGGAATGCAATGGCGTGATATTGGCTCACTGCAACCTCCACCTACCGGGTTCAAGTGATTCTCCTGCCTCAGCCTCCCGAGTAGCTGGGATTACAGGCATGCACCACCATGCCTGGCTAATATTTGTATTTTTAGTAGAGACAGGATTTCTCCATGTTGGTCAGGCTGGTCTCAAACTCCCGACCTCAGGTGATCCACCCGCCTCGGCCTCCCAAAGTGCTGGGATTAAAGGCGTGAGCCACCGTGCCCAGCCCCAATGGCTGATTTTTTTTTTTAAATTAAAAACAAAAGCAAGATTCTGTACCTGCTGAAGCAGGCCCATAAAAGAGCTGGTGGAGGGCATGGTACCCAGAGCAGCACTGTTTGGTATGACATGGCAGCCACTGGTCACAGGCAGTGCCACAAGCTTGGAATGCCACAGGACAAAATATGTCTGATATATATTTTGATAACAATAAAATATATTGTTAAAATTATTTTTTCTATTTCTTTGCTATTTTCCATTTCTTCTTACTAATTTAACATGGCTACTAGAAAGGTTTAAATTATGCATGTGGCACACAGTGTTTCTACTGGACAGCACAGCAGCACAGGGCTAGAACCTGAGATCTTGCAGCTCAGACGCCCATGGGGTGAACAAAAACCTTGCAACTCTCCCAGGCCAGGGACTGACATATTTTAAAACCGGAGATTTCGATTGAGGAGGTAATGTTGTATGTTGTATGTTTCTTTTTTTCTTTCTTTAAGAAAAATCCCTTGGCAACAGGAAGCTTAACTGCACCAACAAGGACAGCAGAAGAAAAACAGAATGTTAGTCAACGAGGGTCACCCTGACCCCAACCCCAGCCCCAGCTCTCTCCAGCTGCACAGCCCTGGGGAGAAAAGAGAAAGAGCAGAAAAGCCCACCCCTCACACACCCAGTTAGTCTCCCCTGCCCACTGGCAGGCCCTGGAGCAGGCCCCTAGCTGGGACTGCAAAGGGACACTGCCCCTTGCATTCTACCCTCCTTCTACACGGCTACCCCACCCACCCTTCTACACGGTGGCTTCTGAGGGCAGCCCCTGGGGATGATCATGACCTCCCATCTTGATCTGAGGATTATCAGATACAGGTTCACCTGGTGAAAATGCAGGAGCTATAGGGGTAGGACCCATCACTCATCTGACTGCATGTTGTAATTCAATGAACAGTTTACTAAAGTAATAGTCTTCTTCCTGTCCTCTGCTGAGCACCCATCTGGCCAACAGTCCTGCACTCCCTCAGGGCCAGCGGCCCATCTCCTCCTGTGCCTCCTGGAGGGCTTCGCACCTGCCTCCCTCCACTGGGGAATCTTGCCCCACTGACTGACCTTTCGGCTGTCAGATCCCAGGTCCCTCCCTTGCAGATAGGGCAACAGGCTCTCTTGGGATTTCAATCCCACCTTCCCATCAGCTACTCTTCAAAACACTAACTGGTGTTAGCTCCTTCAGAGAACTCTCTGGCTTTCTAGGCCTACAGTCTCCCTCCCTAGAATGAAAGCTCAGTGACAGAAGTGCCCTTAACCTTCTGAGTGACACGAGGCCCTCAGCAGGCCCTGAATCAATACTGGCTGGATCAGTGAGTGAATAAATGCACATGTGAGTAAGGAATGAAGGGAGCGAAGGAACTGGATTAGAAGCTGTTTGGGGCAGAGATGTGCCTTACAGGCTTCATGAAGAGTGGTTGATGAAAAAGGTAAATGGAGCATCTAAGAGGAAGCTTTGATAGAAGGGAGAATGCAAGGGAGGTTGGAAATTGGAATCCATTGGAATTGGGAGCCTGGGGAGATGCCAGGACAGGCACTCTCCGGCCTAGGACTCTGTAGAGGGCAGCCTCAGCAGGCAAGTCAGGCCCCCAGCTTCTGGGGCTGGTCGCACCCATTATGGCCCCGAAACAGTTGGGTGGTGGTCTGCAGCCTGCTCAGGGCCGGCTGGGAGAGAGGCAGGATCCCCACCACTCTCCTGCCTCTGGGCAAAAGCTGGCCTCCTGACCCTGGGGGATGGACGGGAGCAGGGGCCACACAACACACTCCCAAACATATAATAGGCCTCCTTCACCCTCGCCCACGCTCAGTCACACACAGCCTCGGTCATACACACTCACACTCACTCTCCCGCACACTCAGAGCATCACATAATTTCAGTAAGACACACACAATCCCAAAGACTAACACGCACAACCTCTGAGACTCACACAATCTCAGGGCCACACACAGGCACACAATCAGACGAGCTCAGGAACGCCCCCGTCTCTGACACACGCAATCTGAGGTTTACACGAGCGCGCACACGCACGCACACACACAGACACCAGCCGGCGCTCCCGCACGCGGCGCCCCGCCCCTGCCACGCCACGCCCCCATTGCCTGGGAACTGGCGGCCCCGCCCCGCAGCATTTGAGGCGCCGCACGCCTTCACGCCCCTCGGGCCTTGCAGATCCCTTTCCGTTTCCGCGGCGGTGCGGTGCGGTCAGTACCTGTCTAAAATCAATATTGCCGAGGCCTCCGCAGCAGTCAGGCCCCGCCACCGAGCTGCTCGTTGCCTCGGCTCCCGGGTTCCCAGATCTCTTCATCCGGGGGCCGCCTCAGGAGGGACCACACGGGCCCCCCCTGCAGCCACGCGCCCCCGGAAGCGGCCCTATAGCGCCGGGTAAGTGCAGCCAGCCGGGGCGCTTTCCCGGTGACCCCCAACATAGCCCGGCCTTCTGGGAAATGTAGTTCCCCGTCACCGCGAAGCGCCTCTTTATCTGGGGGCTCGCGACAGCGTCTAGAGGAGCCGAGAACTACAAGTCCCAGTGTCTTTCGCGGCAGAGCCTGCCGGTTCCGCTGCAGCTACGTGGCAGTATCCCCTTGGATCCGGCTCCCGCCCAGTGCCTTTGGTCGCCGGCTGCCGCACCCGAGCCTCCAACTGACCTGGCGTCCCTGCCCTTGCCTGGCGGCGGTGGGGCTAGAGGCCGGGGGCCGCGGGTCGTAGCTATAAGCAGCTTCCCGTGCAGCCCCCGGCGGACTTGGACTTGCTCCGGGTCACACACGCCCAGGGCCACCCGCCCTCTTCTGAAATTCGCTTTACTCTGGGGGCGGTGCGGGGCGAGCACTGCCTGGAGCTTCCAGCCCCCGCGGCGCGCAGGCTCTTTAGCTCGGCCAAAGACCCCTCCTCCACTCATTTTTTTCCTTCATTCATTCTCTCATTTACTCTCGAGTATTTTTCTGAACCAGTCTGTGCGCTGAGGGTACGGTAGGGAACAACGCAGAGTCCCCCGCCCTCGCTGCCTCCTGACTGAGATAAAAGACAAAATGTGAATAAAGGGTTATAATACGGATGAGTACTGTGGTGGAAAAAACGGGGTGGGTCAAATGGTAGGGATGGATGCTGTCTTAGAATGTGCAGGGGAGGTGCCAGACGTGCCAAGTGTGAGGGCAGGGCAAACAAGGGAAGACGAATGGTATGTACAAAGGCCTGGAGACAGGACGGGCACCTAAGGAGCAGAGAAAAGACCGGTGAGCTCTGGAGTAGTGATGGAGGGGGTCAAATGGAAGAGAAGAGTTTAGTTTAGATGATCGGGTCCCAAAAGAACCCCTTTTGTAGGCCGGGTGTGGTGGCTCACGCCTGTAATACCAGCACTTTGGGGAGGCCGAGGTGGGCGGATCACCAGAGGTCGGGAGTTCGAGACCAGCGTGACCAACACAGTGAAACCCCGTCTCTACTAAACATACAAAAAATAGCCGGGCGTGGTGCGCGCACCTGTAATCCCAGCTACTCAGGAGGCTGAGGCAGGAGAATCGCTTGAACCCAGTAGGCAGAGGTTGCAGTGAGCGGAGATGGTGCCATTGCATGCCAGCCTGGGCGAAAGAGCGAGACTCCCTCTCAAAAAAGAAAAAGCCCTTTTGTAGCCAGGTGTTATGTAATATGGGGAAATAGACTGAGAGGTTCCAAGATTTGCTCAGTCACCCAGACTGCTTGGGGCCCAGGCAGGACTTATGCAGTCAGCTGCTTCCTGCTCCCGATGGCCCGTTTCTCTCCACCTTGGCCCACAGCACCTACCAGTATTGAGCATTTACTGAGCAGCCACTGTGTGCTGCTTTAGAGGTAGTCCCAATCTTCACAACATCGCTAGGATGGGGCAGGCCAACTGAGGAGACAGGAAAGACACTGGCTTTGGAGCATGCACTAGCTCTGTGACTGAGCCCACCTTCACTTTCCTCAAAAGTAAAAGGGAAATACATGTTGGTAAAACTCATCACCCAGGAACTGGCCTGTGGGAAGTGCTCAGTAGGCATTGGCCCCCGGCAGGGCTGGGGACACAGGCTCAGGGCTGGTTCTCTGACTCACCACTGTTACTAATGAGCGTCAGGAGCCTTTCCCTGCTCAATGTCCAGGCAGAGCTGCTAGAGGCAGAGCCATTTCTGAAGGAGCCCCCCGCAGCGGGAGGGCTTCTAGCAAGCCTTTCCTCTCCACCTACCACACATCCACTTCACTGATGTTCCAGTCTTCTGACCTAACTGGTCACTCCTGTTGTTTTGTTAAGCCCAGAAAACAAATTTTTGTGTGTTTGCTTTATCTGAGAACAAAGTAAGGCAACCGTAAGAGGTCACACCAGAACTGATGCAATCCGATCCTCTACTCCAGCCTACCCAACCCGGGCCACCCTTCCTCTGTGAGAAGCAAACACCCCACCCAGGAGACAGACCTGCAGCTTGAAACAAGTCAGATAAAAACCTCCTGCCTGGCTCACGCCTGTAATCCCAGCACTTTGGGAGGCCGAGGCAGGTGGATCATGAGGTCAGGAGTTCCAGACCAGCCTGACCAACACAGTGAAACCCCGTCTCCACTAAAAATACAAAAATTAGCCAGGCATGGTGGTGCGCACTTGTAATCCCAGCTACTCAGGGGGCTGAGTCAGGAGAATTGCTTGAACTCAGGAGGTGGAGGCTGCAGTGAGCCGAGATCACGCCACTGTACTCCAGCCTGGGGCAGGCTGGGCATGGTGGCTTACGCCTGGAATCCCAGCACTTTGGGAGGCCAAGGTAGGCAGATCACGAGGTCAGGAGTTCGAGACCAGCCTGGCCAGCATGGTGAAACCCCGTCTCTACTAAAAATACAAAAATTAGCCAGGCATGGTGGTGCACACCCGTGATCCTAGCTACTAAGGAGGCTGAGGCAGGAGAATCACTTGAACCTGGGAAGTGGAGATTGCAGTGAGCCAACATTGCACCACTGCACTCCAGCCTGGGTGACAGAGTGAGATTCCATCTAAAAAAAAAAAAAACAAAAACCCTGCCAAAGATACTTTGGGCACAAGTACTTGCCTGAGCCCTTCGAAAGCTCCCAAGTCTGAGAGCTTGTAGAGAAATTATCCAGGCCAACCTCCCTCACTGAAACATTCCTTCTGTGGCATCTTGGGCACATGAAAAAGTTGGTTCTGCTTACATGCCCCCAGTGATGAGAGGTTCCCCACCTCTTGAGGTCGCCCACTCCACTGATGGACAGGGGTCCATTAACCCAAAGTCATGATACCCATTAACCCAAAGTCACCCTTCCTGAAGCTTTAACAAACAAAAGTTCATTTCTACCTTCAGGGTTATTTCTCGTTGCCCCTTGATTGAGCTCTTCAGATACAGGAAACCATTTATCACGGAACAGCTCCCAGGGCAAACCTCCTGATGGCCTCTCTTTTCTCTAACCCCACCTCCCTGGCTCCTGAATTCTGAATCAGGCTGCAGAAACTCCCAGCAATCATTAAAATGGGGTTTTAGTGTTAAAATTAACATGTGTTTATTGGGTGCCTTTGGGTAAAACCTAAACCTTTCCCTACTCTGAATCTATTTTCTGTTCATAAAACATAATAATATTTATATCACAGAATATCTCTTGAGTATAATATCTCTTGAGTGAGGCTGTTGTGAGGATTAGAGGTAATAACTCATACAAAAGTGCCTGGCATACAGTGGGTTCTAAGAAAATGTCCAGGCCGGGCACAGTGGTTCATGCCTGTAATCTCAGCACTTTGGGAGGCCAAAGCAGGCGGATTGCTTGATCCCAGGAATTCGAGACAAGCCTGGGCAACATGGAAAAACCCCATCTCTACAAAAAAAAAAAAATACCAAAAAATTTAGCCGGGTGTGGTGGCACGTGCCTGTAGTCCCAGCTACTCAGGAAACTAAGGCGGCAGGATCACTTGAGCCCAGGAGAGAGAGACTTCAGGGAGCTGGATTGCGCCACTGTACTCCAGCCTGAGTGACGAGAGTGAGACCCTGTCTCCAAAAAAAAAGAAAGAAAAAACTGTTTCCCTCCTTTCTATATAATTGAGATTTGGTGGTTAAGGTCACACTCATGGACATGCTGCTGGGATTTAGGACACCACTGGGGGCCAGGAGAGCTGGCTAACAGCTCAGGGACCTGCCAGAGTTCCTGGGAGGAGATGGGTGGGCAGGGGCCAGGATGGGTGGCCAGAACTGCTCCCCAGACAGCATGTACTGCAGGTTATCAGAAACCTATTGTCACTGGGAGTGCTTTAAAACTAGGAAGGTGGTGAGGGGCTGTGGCCACAATGCCCTAAACCCCCTTCATAGACTCAGGCCTGATTGCCCTCGTCCTACCCCTGGTGGCTCCAGGAACCAGAGGGCAGCCAGGGTGGGAGCTGGGGCAGGGGAGAGGTCATCTGGAGATGGGTGCCGTAATCACAAATTCCCTCCCCACTCCCATCTGCCCTGAGCTTTGGAAGAAGCCCCTTCCCCAAGGACCTACTACTTGCTGGGAAGAGGGCACGGGAGTGAAGTCACCTGAACGCAGTTGTCCACAGCCTAGGCCAGCCTGGGAAACACCAGCAAGGATGTTGGTGCTGGCAGGGCCTCACTGCCCCTCAGTGTCCACAGTGTCCACAGAGCACAAACCCCTGCCTTCCTGCTGGCCTCCAGAGGTCCTAAACACCCCCGGTACCCACCCACCACAAGGCATTTGCATGTGCTATGTCCTCCGCCTGGGTTGCTCTTCCCCGCATTTCCTCCCAGTACCCTCCTCACCTCCTCTGGGTTCTGCTCAAATTCCACCTCTCCACCCTGTTGAACATACTGACCTCCCTACGCTCACCATGGGCCTCTCCCAACTTTATTTCTCTCCATGGGCCATATCATTTAACAAATGTATTTAGTGCACTTACTTATTTTGTATAGTGTCATTCCCTCTCCATCTCCTGTCCCCTATAAGGGGAACTTCACCAGGGCAGAGATTTTTTTGTTTGTTTGAGAGGGAGTCTTGTTTTTTTGAGAGGGAGTCTTGTTTTTTTGAGAAGGAGTCTTGCTCTGTCGCCCAGGCTAGAGTGCGGTGACGCAATCTCGGCTCACTGCAACCTCTGCCTCCCGGGTTCCAGCAATCGTCCTGCCTCAGCCTCTGGAGTAGTTGGGACTACAGGTGTGCACCACCACACCCAGCTAATTTTTCTATTTTTTAGTAGAGACAGGGTTTCACTATATTGGCCAGGCTGGTCTTGAACTCCTGACCTCAGGTGGTCCACCTGCCTCAGCCTCCCAAAGTGCTGGGATTACAGGCGTGAGCCACCATCCCTTTTTTTTTTTTTTAAGAGACCCCTGGGTTTAAACTCCTGGGCCCAAGCGATCCTCCTGACTCAGTCTCCGGAATAGCTGAGACTACAAGTGCATGCCACCATGCCCGCTAAGGGCAGAGATGTCTTTTTTTTTTGAGATGGAATCTCACTCTGTCACCCAGGCTGGAACGCAGTGGCACGATCTCAGCTCACTGCAACCTCCCCCCAACCCTGGCTTCAAGTGATTCTCCTGCCTCAGCCTCCTGAGTAGCTGGGACTACAGGTGCACACCACCACGCCCTGCTATTTTTTTTGTACTTTTAGGAGAGATGAGGTTTCGCCATGTTGGCCAGGCTGGTCTCGAACTCCTGACCTCAGGTGATCCACCTACCTTGGCCTCCCAAAGTGCTGGGATTACAGGCATGAGCCACCACGCCCGGTCCTGAGGGCAGGGATTTCTATCTGTTTGTACGCAGCCCTCTCCTGGGCACCTAGCTCTGGCACAAAGCAGACACTGAATATACAATGAGTGAATGAATACTGTAGCTTTGCCACTCTGAGTTGGGTGATCTTGGGAAAGCCACTTTTCTGGGCTTTCTAAATAAGAGACCAAACCCACCTATTAAGATTGAAGTTCGGCCTGTTGCGATGGGTCACGCCTGTAATCCCAGCACTTTGGGAGGCCAAGGCGGGTGGATCACCTAAGGTCAGGAGTTCGAGACCAGCCTGGCCAACATGGTGAAACTCCGTCTCTACTAAAAATACAAAATTAGCCAGATTTGATGGCAGGCACCTGTAATCCCAGCTACTAAGGGAGGCTGAGGCGGGAGAATCACTTGAACCCGGGAGGCAAAGGTTGCAGTGAGCCGAGACGGTGCCATTGCACTGCACTCCAGCCTGAGCAATAAAAGTGAAACTCCATCTCAAAAAAAAAAAAAAAAAAAAGATTAAAGTTCCTGGCTGGGCGTGGTGGCTCACGCCTATAATCCCAACATTTTGGGAGGCCAAGATGGGTGGATTCTTGAGCTCAGGAGTTCAAGACCAGCCTGGGAAACATGGTGAAGTCCTGTCTCTACGAAAAAAAAAAAAAAAAAATTAGCCAGGCGTGCTGGCGTGCACCTGTAGTCCCAGCTACTCAAGAGGCTGAGGTGGGAGGATCACTTGAGCCTGGGAAGTTGAGGCAGCAGTGAGCCATGATGGCTCACTACACTCCAGCCTGGGCAGCAGAGTGAGACCCTGTCTCGAAAAACAAAACAAAATAAACAAAAAAACAAAAAAAAACCTAACCATGGGAACAATAGCTAATCTGTCTGAGCTGTTGCTGGCTGCAGGCCCTAAGCCCAGCACTTGAACACATTTTCTTTAAGCCTCACAACAGCCCTGTGAGGTAGGGAATGTTATTCTGACTTTCCAGATGAGGTAATTGACTCATGTGGAAGGGACTGGCCCACAGTCATACAGCTGAGTAAGTGTTGGAGTTGAAACCTGTGGTCTGATGAAGGCAAAATATTCTTCCCTACCATGGCCCTGAGGTCCTGGATGGTCTGGGCCCAGCCCACCTTCCCAGCCCTTCTTGCCCTCTGTACTGCAGCTACACTGGTCTCTTTGAGGTTCCTTCCAGCCACAGGGCCTTTGCACCTCCTGTTCACTCTGCCAGGCACACTCTTCCCTTCTCTTCTTGGAGATCAAGAACGGTCCCCTCATCGTCTGCCCTGCCCACCTCCACATCTCCTGCCAGCAGCCAGTACGCACCTGGCACCCAGATGGCACTGGGTGAATATTTGCTGAATGAGGGAGGTCAGAATTGAATTTAAGTCCCATGAAAATATCCTTCAAAAATGGAGGTGGCCGGGTGCGGTGGCTCGCCTGTAATCCCAGCACTTTGGGAGGCCGAGGTGGGCGAATCACAAGGTCAGGAGATGGAGACCATCCTGGCCAACATGGTGAAACCTCTTCTCTACTAAAAATACAAAAAAGTTAGCTGGGCATGGTGGCATGCACGTGTAGTCCCAGCTACTTGGGAAGCTGAGGCAGGAGAATCGCTTGAGCCTGGAAGGCGGAGGTTGCAGCCGAGATTGCGCCACTGCACTCCAGCCTGGTGACAGATCAAGACTCCGCCTCAAAAAAAAAAAAAAAAAAAGGAGGCAAAAAGGTTGGGCATGGTGGCTTATGCCTGTAATCCTAGCACTTTGGGAGGCTGAGGCAGGTGGATAACCTGAGGTCAGGAGTCCGAGACTAGCCTGGCCAACATGGAGAAACCCCATCTCTACTAAAAATACAAAAATTAGTGGAGTGTGATGGTGCATGCCTGTAATCCCAGCTACTTGGGAGGCTGAGGCAGGAGAATCACTTGAACCCAGGAGGCAGAGATCGCAGTGGGCCAAGATCACGCCACTACACTACAGCCTGGGTAACAGAGCAAGACTGTCTCAAAAAAAAAAAAAAAAAAAAAAAAAAAGCGGAGGGAAAGTAAAGCTATTTTCAGACAAAGGCTGAGAGAATTGATCACCAGCAGGCCCAACCTGAAAAGAAATACCATGGGCGGGTTCTGCAGGCAGCAGGAAAATGATCCCAGTTGGAAGCCCAGGAACATAGGAAGGAATGAAAAAGACACATACATGTAGGTAAATCTAAATAACTATTAGGTGCTTGTAAAAATAAAATAATCTTGTGGAGTTTAAAATATTTCCCTTGATAACTGAGAGAAAAGGCAGGAAAAAAATTGGTAAGACTATAGATTTGAACATGATTGACATTCGTAGATATCTCCTCCTAGCAAATGTAGAATGTACCTTCTTCCCCAGTTCACACTTAACATTGGCCAAAACAGACCCTATGCTGGGGCATAAAGCCAAACTCAACAGATTTCAAATGATTGAAATCATAGTTTATGCTCTTAAACATAGTGGGATTAAACTGGAAAACAAGATGATAACTTAAAAAAAAATCTTCCAATATTTGCAAACTAGACAATACTTTTTCTTTTTTTTGAGACAGGGTGTCTGTCGCCCAGGCTGGGGTGCAGTGGCACAATCATGGATCACTACAGCCTTGACCTCCCGGGTTCAATTGATCCTCCCACCTCAGCCTCCCAAGTAGCTGGGACTACAGGCACTTGCCACAATGCCTGGCTAAATTTTTTTGTATTTTTTGTAGAGATGGAGTTTTACCATGTTATCCAGGCTGGTCTTGAACTCCTGGACACAAGCAATCCATACTCCTCAGCCTCCCACAGTGTTGGGATTATAAGTGTGAGCCAACACGACGGGCCAGACAATACATTTTTTTCAACCCCAGAAACAAGGTCCAGCCTGGGTCAAGTGTCGTCCATGGACCAGCAATGGGGGCTGAGGGCTTGGGGTGCTATCACTGGCTCAGGGTGGGTCAGGTGACCAACTGTACTCAAGCAACAGTGGCCAGGAGAGGGGCAGGTGACCAGACTGTATGAGAAGATAGCATTTCCAATTTAATCTCACAGATGGAGGGCTGGGGTCAGGAGGAGGCATGAAGCATTGAGTGCCAACTTAGTGCTACTGGGACAGACAGAGCGCTGTGCGAATAAACAATAACAAGCAGTCCCTGCCGCGGCGGCTCAGAAGCGGCTAGGGCATAAGTGGGCCATTACCACAGAGTGGAAAACTGCTCCACAGGGGTGTGCACAGGAAGGGGGCAAAGAGCAGCATTCAAGACTTGAAGGCAGGCCGGGCCCGGTGGCTCATGCCCGTAATCCCTGCACTTTGGGAAGCTGAGGTCGGCCAATCACCTGAGGTCAGAAGATCGAGACCAACATGGCCAACATGGTGAAACCCTAGCTCAACTAAAAATACAAAAATTAGCCCGGCGTGGTGGCCCCCACCAGCTACTCGAGAGACTAAGGCAGGAGAATCGCTTGAACCCGGGAGGCGGAGGTTGCAGTCAGCCGAGATCATACCACTGCACTCCAGGCTGGGTGACAGAGTGAGACTCCGTCTCAAAAACAAAACAAAACAAAACAAAACAACAACAAAAAAGACCTGAGGCTGGGTGCAGTGGCTCACGCCTGTCATCCCAGCATTTTGAGAGGCCGAGGTGGGCAGATCACTGAAGTCGGGAGTTCGAGACCAGCCTGACTAACATGGAGAAACCCTGTCTCTACTAAAAATACAAAATTAGCCAGGCATGATGGCGCACGCCTGGGAGGCTGAGGCAGGAGTATTGCTTGAACCCAGGAGGCAGAGGTTTCGGTGAGCAGAGATCGCGCCATTGCACTCCAGCCTGGGCAACAAGAGTGAAATTCCGTCTGAAAAAAAAAAAGACTTGAAGGCAGCCCTGATTAGAGCTAATCAGGGCATCACCAAAAACTCTTTCCCTCCAGTGGCACATGGATCTGCTTAACGTTGGAGTCTTGTTTAGGATTATTCCCTCAGGGTTGACCCTGGAAGCACAGAAGACACAGCCAAGCTGCTTTCTAAAGCTCAGTGCCTGCAGAATAGTACAGTTCCCATTTCCCTGCATACTCACCAGCACAGAGTATTATTAGTCCAAAAATGTTTGTTACTTCAAAGTTGAAAAATTAGTTGAAAAATGTTATTTGCCTTTCCCACATTATTAGTGATGTTTTCGCATGTGCTTTTCATTTAAATTAGAATAGTGTTTTATTTGCACTACTTACCAACACAACTTCTCTTTGTGCCTTTTTTTCAAAAACACCCATGGATCTTAAGGGCTGGGCTCGGTGGCTCACGCCTGTAATCCCAGCACTTTGGGAGGCTGAGGCGGGCAGATCACGAGGTCAGGAGATCGAGACCATCCTGGCTAACACGATGAAATCCTGTCTCTACTAAAAAATACAAAAACTTAGCCGGGTGTGATGGCAGGCGCGTGTAGTCCCAGCTACTCGGGAGGCTGAGGCAGGAGAATGGTGTGAACCCAGGAGGCAGAGCTTGCAGTGAGCTGAGATCACGCCACTGCACTCCTGCCTGGGTGACAGAGTGAGACTCCATCTCAAAAAACAAACAAACAAGCAACAACAAAAAAACACCCATGGATCTTAGTCTTTGCACTCTCTTGAATTTATTAATTTAAATGAATTGGACTGTTGTAATGTTTAAGTGATACTTAAAAGTTTTTACCTTGCCGGGTACCGTGGCTCAGGGCTATAATCCCAACACTTTGGGAGGCTGAGGCAGGTGGATCACCTGAGGTCAGGAGCTTGAGACCAGCCTGGCCAACATGGTGAAACCCTGTCTGTACTAAAAATACAAAAATTAGGGCTGGGCATGGTGGCTCACGCCTGTAATCCCAGCACTTTGGGAGGCCAAGGCAGGCGGATCATGAGGTCGAGATTGAGACCATCCTGGCCAACACGGTGAAACCCCGTCTCTACTAAAAATACAAAAATTAGCTAGGCGTGGTGGTGCATGCCTGTAATCCCAGCTACTTGGGAGGCTGAGGCAGGAGAATCGCTTGAACCAGGGAGTTGGAGGTTGCAGTGAGCCGAGATCCTGCCATGGCACTCCAGCCTGGCAACAGAGTGAGACTTTGTCTCAAAAATAATAAATAAATAAATGAATAAATAAATAAATAAATAAATAAATAAATAAATAAATAAAATTAAAAAAATAAAAATACAAAAATTAGCCAGGTATGGTAGTGGGTGCCTGTAATCCCAGCTACTTTGGATGCTGAGGCAGGAGAATTGCTTGAACCTGGGAGGCAGAGGTTGCAGTGAGCTGAGATCACACCACTGCACTCCAGCTTGGGGCACAGAGCAAGACTCCGTCTCAGGGGGGATAAAAAAAGTTTTTACCTTGAAAATTTTCCAACCCAACAAAAAATTGCAAGAATTATACATTAAACATCCTATATGCATCACCTAGCTTTGTTTTCAACATTTTCTGGCCTTTGCTTTATCGGTTTCTATACAGTGATTTTTTTTTTTTAATGAACTATTTGAGGGTAAGTTGCAGACTCTTCGCCCCTAAATCTCCAAAGAACAAAGACATTCTCCTATGAAACCACAGTACTGTGATCAAAATCAGGAAGTTTACCATTGATACAATGGTGTTAGCTAATGTACAGTCCATATTCAAATTTCTCTGATTGATCTGATAATATCCTTTACCGTGCATTTTCTCCTCAGATCCAGGATCATGTGCTGTCTTTAGCAGGCTGTGATCTGGAACACTCCTTGGTCTGTCTTTGTTCTTCAGGAGAGACATTGACATTTTTGGAGAGCACGAGCAGGGTATTTTGTAGACGGCCCCTCAGGTGGGTTTGTCTAAGGCCACCTCCTGACTCACTGCAGGTTCTGCAAGAATGTCACCTGCGTGCTGCTCTGTCCCTGGTGCCTGTGGTGCCATGTCATGGGGAGCTGTGATTGCTGGTGAACAGCAGGCGTCTCCTCTGCAAAGGCATGTGAGGTTTTGCTATTGTCTTTGCTCTGAATGACCACTGCTGATGTGATGTTCTTATTGATTTGTCAGACTCGTGAGGCATTTAAAGCCCCTCTCAGGAGGGCAGCTCAGATGCAGCTGGGTCTCAGCGAGCGTCTGAGACTGACGGAGGGGCAAGCTGTCATCCCAGCCCTGGCTGCTTGGTCGATGCGTCCTTGTTAATGCTGACATCCTTGCCTCCCTCCTGACGCCAGGCAGGAGAGAGGCTCTGTGTGCTCTGAGATTGAATGGTAAAATCACCTATGAATGAGTCAACAGCCCAGCTGCAACAGACTCCCTGAATTCGTGTCAGACCCAAGGGGATAACCCAAAAGGAGCCTGTAGGGGAGGGCTGGGGAGCTCAGAGCTGCTGCAGATATGCTCCCAGCTACACCTCTCCAGTCCCTGCCTCTTCTTCTGTAACAAGAAGTACCTGGCTTAGATGCTGTTCAAGTGTCTTGATGAGGGCAGGTGGCATCTGAATGGGACAGTTCTTTGTGTGCGAGTGGTCTCGCAAAGTGCAGGATGTTAAGCATCCTTGACCCTCGCCCCCAACCCAAAACACCCCACAACCATTTCCACAAGGCTCCAAGGAGGATGTTGTGGACCCCAGCTGAGAACAGCTACGTGGTAACTACTAATCTCCACTACTGTGTATGGAAGACATCTTGTGTGCTGGCCTTGTGCCAAACATTACCCCATTTCTACTTCGTAACAATCCATATTACAGATGAGAAAAGTGAGGCCCAGAAAGGTTCAGCAGCAGCCAGGTAGGGTTGGAGCCAGGACACTGGTCCCAGTCAGCCCAACTCTGTGGCCCATCCCATTCACCTGTGCACTCATGGAGGTGATGCCACATGTGGGTTGTGACCCCAGGTTCCTGAGTTAAGCCTGAATGAGAGGTTAATAATGTCCCCCCTTCCCCTGTCACCACGGGTGGAGCATGTTGCCCTATGCCATTGACATTAGGTAGGACCATGTGGCTTGCCTCGGCTCACGGAATGAGAATGGACAGGACATGAATGTGCTTGTGCAATTTGCTTTGGCTTCTTGTGCTCCAGTGACATACCATGAGAAGCATATACCCTGGGTGACTGCTGCCCCTTTAGCCTGGGGCCCAAAACAAGCACATGTGGGGGACACCCAAGCCCTGCCTGGGCTCACTGGACTGTGGACTGAACCAGCTGCTCAACCCAGCCCAGCTGGATTAGATCAGTCAATCCACACTCAACCTGCAGACTCATGTGCATGAGCTTTCATATTGATTGCCATAAGCCACTGCATTTGTGATGGTTTGTTATGCAGCATTACTGCAGCAATAGCTGACTGATACAACCATCCTGGCTCCCAGGACCAGCTTGACCACTAACTAACTACCAGAGCTTGGGCAGGTGGTTTTGCCTCAGTAGATCTTTGTTTCCCCATCTGTATAATGGTACAGTAATAGTACTGACCTGCCTGTTACGAGGATTGAAGGTTATCATGCTTTTAGTATAGTACCTGGTATATAGAAAATATTTAGTAAATGTTAGTTATTCATCGCTACCATCAGCACCACTATTACTATTATTGTTAACTGTGCCCCTTGGCATCCAGTAGGGAGCCCTCACCTCTACCCTCAAGGATTCTGACAGTCTGGAGTTAATGAATGGGAGGGGACTCAGCCCTTCACGAAGGTGGCCCCAGAGCACCTTGCCCTGGTCCCAGAGGTGCTCCCTGCCCGACTCACACTCGCCAGGGCCCACTCACCCTCAACCTCAACAAGCATCTAGAATCGACTGCTTGGCACCAGATGGCCAAGTGCCTCACAGGGAGGCCCGGATGGGTCAAAGCGACCCAAAGTCCACAGGAAACCCAAAGCCAGCCTTGCCTCTCCTGACAGGTTCACCCTCCTTCAGCCCAGGATTTATTAAGTAACCAACACTTTTAGCAACAAGCCGGAGCCCGGCAACAGGGCCCACCCCCTAGTGTGAGAGTGTGAGCATGTTTGCGTCTGTGTGTCTTTCAGTGTCTGTGTGTATGTCTGTCTGTCTGCTTTATTGTGTATGTTGCTGTATGGATCTGTGTGTCTACTGCAGCGTGTATGTCTGTTTCAGCATGAGTGTGTTTGAGCATCTGTGTGAGTATGTGTGTCTGTTTTTCAGTGTGTATGTAAATGGGTGTGGCTGTGTTTCAGTGTGAGGACAGTTGTGTTTCGCCATGTTGGACAGGCTGGTCACGAACTCCTGACCTCAGGTGATCCACCCACCTCGGCCTCCCAAAGTGCTGGGATTATAGGTGTGAGCCACTGCGCCCGGCCCTTCATTCCTTTTTAAGATCCACTAACATTCCACTGTAGGTACACACCACATTTTGTTTATCCGTTCATCAGCTGATGGACATGTGGGTTGTTTCCACTTTCATGCTATTGTGAATAATGCTGCTGTGAACATTTCATGTACAAGCTTTTCATAGACATGTGTTTTCATTTCTCTTGGGCATTCTCTAGGAGTGACATTGCTGAGTCACATGGTTACTCTGTGCTTAACCTTCTGAGGAACTTTCAGACTGTTTCCAAAGTGGCTACACCACTTAACATTCCCACCAGCAATGCATGAGGGTTCCAATTACTCCACATCCTGCCCTTGTTTTTGTTTGTTTGGTTTTGGCTTTGGCTCTTTGATTATAGCAATCCTCAAAGATGGGAAGTCTTATGGTGGTTTGATTTGCATTTCCCTTATGGCTAATGATGTTGAGAGTTTTTCCCCGTGCTATTGGCCATCTGTATATCTTCTTTGGAGAAACGTCTGCTCAGATGCTTTGCCATTTTTAATTGGGTCATTTGCCTTTTTATTACTGAATTCCAAGATAAAGCAGGACTACACATCAGGAGGGGTTTAAAATGGAATGCTGGAAATCACAGCTTCTCAAGGTTGTCTCCTGTCTCTGGGGGAGACCCAGTCTTTGCATCCCAGAGGCAACCCCACTGCGAGTCCTTCCAGCCTTTCATCCCGTAGTCCCACTCCACTCCGTCTCTAGGGAAAACGTCATTCCATCTCCCTAGGAAGTTGCTTCCAGGCAACCCCAAGGCCTTTCCTTTATGGAATCAAGGGCTCTTTAAAGTGTTTTTCTAGAAAAGATCTGCTCTCGCTCCAAACGTCTGTGCTGCTGCTGTTGCCCTGTATGTATGCGGGAATAGCTAAAGCCAGTTCCTTGGAAATGGAACTACGTGCTTTTTCTTCCAGTCACTACACATAAATGACTTCTACTTTTCCACTTCCTAGTCAGACTTCTCCTTCAGACTCTGAACTCTATCCACTCGCTGGACTCCTCCGAGGAGGTCTTACAGGCACCTCACCCCATCTCCTCCTACTCCTTCCCCTCCACTCCCTATTTCTTGACCCCAGCCCTCCCCCACCCTAGGTCCCAGTCACCCTAACCAGACATCTAGGCGCCACTCAGACCCCTCCCTCTTGCTCCCTGTCATGACTAATCAGTCATCGACTCCCATAATTGTTCCTCTGAAATAGCACTGCTCAGGCTTCATCAGCTGGCACCTGGACAATCGAGACAGCTGGCTTTCCCAAGCTTCCATCCTTTCCAAAGCACCCTCCACCCAGGAGCAGGTGACTCCCTTGCTCAAAACCTTGCAATGACTCCCTACTGCCCAGACCAAAATCCCATCTTCCCAGGCTGGTGTGTGAAACCCTTCCATGAATCAGTTCTTTCATTTATTGATTCGCTCATTCATTCAATTTTCTGAGCATCTACTACGTGTGAGAGACTGGCAAGCATCTACTGAGCATCTACCATGTGTGAGACAAGCCAAGCAGGTGACCAGTGGCACAGTAGGGGCCTGTGGGGACAACGGAAACAGAGAGGAGGGGACCAAATCCAGGAGAAGGTGGTCACCCAGTACCCACCCCAACTCCAGCCATTTAAATTATCTCCAGTTCCCAGAATGCACCATGCTCTTTCATATCTGGGGAACTTTGCAAACGCACTGAAAACTCTTCCCCGTCACCCTTTTTGCAAACTCTTTTGAGCCTTCACAACCTGGTTGAACTGTCTTGTCCTCCACAATGCCTCCCCCCAGTGCCGAGTTGATTCTGTCAGTCCTGCCTTTGAGCCCCCACAGCCTAGCAGAGACCTCATTACAATGTTGATCTCATCCAGTTACTGTTTTTTTGGTTTTGTTTGTTTGTTTGTTTGAGATAGAGTCTTGCTCTGTCACTCAGGCTGGAGTGCAATGGCGCGATCCTGGCTCACTGCAACCTCTGTCTCCTGGGTTCAAGTGATTCACCTGCCTCAGCCTCCCAAATAGCTGGGATTACAGGCATGCACCACCACACCTGGCTAATTTTTGTATTTTTAGTAGAGATGGGGTTTCACCATGTTGGCCAGGCTGGTCTCAAACTCCTGACCTCAAGTGATCCATCTGCCTCGGCCTCCCAAAGTGCTAGGATTACAGGTGTGAGCCACCACACCCAGCTCATTCAGTTATTGTTTTAACTATGATGATCTTTATGGAAAATGAAATGCCATGTTGGTTTTACTTTCTGCTGGTACAGACACATCAGGGAACCACAAGTGCCTCTCCCCCAGCTCCCTGCACCTCCCACCTCCACCAAGGAGAAAGCAATTTTTCCCATCTAAACCTCTGGCATGTGCTAACTCTGGTTCTCAAGCAGGGCTGATTTTTTTTTTTCTTTTGAGATGGAGTCTCACCCTGTCTCCCAGGCTGGAGTGCAGTAGCGCAATTTCGGTTCACTGCAACCTCCACCTCCTGGGTTTAAGCAATTCTCCTGCTTTAGCCGCCCAAGTAGCTGGGATTACAGGTGTGCACCACCACGCCCAGCTGATTTTTTGTATCTTTAGTAGAGATGGGGTTTCACCATGTTGACCAGGCTGGTCTCAAACTCCTGACCCCCTGATCTGCCCACCTCAGCCTCCCAAAGTGCTGGGATTACAGGTGTGAGCCACTGCATGGGGCTGATTTTGGCACACAAACACACCCTAGGGACATTGGTCAAAGTCTGGACACACTTTTGATTGTCACAGCTGGCTGGGGGTGGGGGTGCTATGGACATCTAGTGGGTAGAGGCCAAGGAAGCTGCTAAAAGTCTACAATGTGCAGGGGCCGGGCGCGGTGGCTCACGCCTGTAATCCCAGCACTTTGGGAGGCCGAGGCGGGCGGATCATGAGGTCAGGAGATCAAGACCATCCTGGCTAACACGGTGAAACTCCATCTCTACTAAACATACAAAAAATTAGCTGGGCGAGGTGGCGGGTGCCTGTAGTCCCAGCTAGATGGGAGGCTGAGGCAGGAGAATGGCGTGAACCCCGGGGGCAGAGCCTGCAGTGAGCCGAGATCGCACCACTGTACTCCAGCCTGGGTGACAGAGCAAGACTCCATCTCAAAAAAAAAAAAAAAAAGTCTACAATGTGCAGGACAGCCCTCACAACCAACAATTATCCAACCCAAAATAGAACAGTGCCAAGGTTGAGAAACTGTCCAAATTATAGGTGGAAATACAGTTGTGTGTGTGTGTTTCAGCATTAGAGGGCATTCCCAGGCCTAGGTGGGCTCTGGAGATGGCCCATGCTCAGGTTTTTATGCCGGGAAGGTGCAGGTGCATGGAGGACATTGGCCAGCTGGGCTGTGAGGAGGAGCTGTAGGCAGGGGCTTGCAGAGATGAAGAAGGGAGCCCTTGGTCTGGCTGAATCCCTGGATGGATCATGGGGCCTGTGAGCTCCTCAAGGGGAGGAGACCTGCCCTCCCTTGAAGCCAAGCTGGGAGATGGTGGTGCCTTCCAGGAGGGTAAGTGGGCACCTCGCTGCCTTCCACCTCTGAAGGGTCAAGTGGTGCCCAGGATATCCACGTTTTGGCTTCTTCCTGGGCACATGCGGAGACTCCATTTCCCAGGGCCCCTTGCAGGTAGGTGTGGCCACATGACAGGTTCCAGCCAATGGAGTGTGATAGGAAGTAATGTCACCACTCCAGGCCTCGCCATGGAATTATCGCACCACCCGGGCTCTCTCCTTCCCAGTAGTATCCTAGCTGAGCCAGAGGACGCTGAAGGCCTACAGGGCAGCAGAGCCACAGACGGAAGGAGCCTGGGTGCTTGAGTGACTATGCAGCCTCCCCGGCCTGCCATCCTGTCTGGTTGGATGGTGACATGAAATAGACATGAAATAGATCTTCATCGTGCAGAGCCCTGGGCCTTCGAGCTTTACTTGTTACAGCAACTAATTTTATTTAACTAATACTGGTGGGTCAGTAGGAATGTCCAAGGTGAAAGACAAAATTCCCCTTCAGTTTTTCAGGGCTGTTTAAGTCCTAAGATCCAGGGCTGATCCTGAATTATTCCACCCTCCTTGCCCATCCCATTCTCCATTAGACTCTTGTAGTTTTTGCCAACCTTGGCAAGTGGGGCCTTGAGTAGGACTTAATTTGATCCTTAAAAATAAAAGGATTTCTTCTACCCTGAGAATTGTGTGATAGTTTGTACCAGTTACAAAATTTGTGTTCTTTTTCTTGATGGACTCTGAGCCCCTTGAGGGGAGGGCCTGGGCCTGATTTGCGGATGTCACAAAGGCCCAGCAGTGGGCTGGGTAGGCAGCAATCTTGAGGAACTGTTTGTGGAAATCTTTGAGCATGTGATGTCCCTGATTGGCCAGATCATTCTGCCTTTATGGTTTTTGGTTTGGTTTTTTTTTTGAGACCTGGGTCTCACTCTGTTGCCCACGCTGGAATACAGTGGTGCAGTCACAGCTCACTGTAGCCTCCACCTCCTAGGCTCAAGCACTTCTCCCAACTCATCTGGGACTACAGGCATGCACCACCATGCCCAGCTAATATTCTTATTTTTTTTATAGAGATGGGGGGTCTCGCTATGATGCCCAGGCTGGTCTCGAACTCCTGAGCTCAAGTGATCTGACCTCCCAAAGTGGTGGAATTACAGGCATGAGCCACCTCGCCCTGTCTTCCTTTGTTTGTGTTGATTACGAATACATTCACTTGCAAAAAAAAAAAAAAAACAAAAAAAACCCAGAAAATCAGATCAACTGAGACTTAAACAAACAGGTGTTTTGTTGTGTGTGTGTTTTTTTGTTTTTTTGTTTTTCATGGAACACAAGCTAGAAGCAGGCAGTTGCTAGCATGAGGGAACTTGATTTTGCCATCCCTATGTTGACCTTTTTCTTCTCATGCTTCGGCCTCATAGGCACAAGATGGCTGCCATAGCTCTAATCATCACACTGGGGTTTGAGGCAAGCCAAGGTGAGAGAAATGTCTAGGGCCATGCTAACTGTATCTGTCTCTTCATCAGGGCAGCAAAAGCTTTTCCAGAAATCCCCCCATCAGACTTCCACTTTAAGAGTGGCCTGAATTGGGTCAAATGGCTAGTACAAGAGGCTGGGAAGTTAAAACAGTCATGATTGGCTTAGAACACTGATTCACAAATGAATCTTTTTTTTTTTTTTTTAAGCACAAAGGGAATAGGTATTAGGAAAGCAACCAATAGTGTTATCTGCCTTGATTTCCAGTCCTGTATCTGGGGCTTCTGCCAAAAGTCCTTTCTCCTAGGGCCAAGAGGGCCCAGGCCTGTCTTCTCAAGGCTACCACACCTGGTTTTCCCCATACCTGAGAGTATGTGAGGATAAAACAGCAGAGGATCCAAGGGTCTGTTGCCCACCCTCCCACCTTACCTGCTGCCCTGTCCTGGTGCTTCTCAGGAAGCCTTCAGGGTACTCACCACACCCTGTCCCCATGCCCTTTCCCAGTAGACACCATCCCAGCCACTCTAATGAAGCTGGACTCTGTCCCCGGGAGATGGAAAGTGAGCCACTCTCCCAGCAGAGGCACAGGGTCAGTGTGTTCTGCAGAATAAACACAGTATTCCTAGTCACTCTCATCTGAGAAGCTGCCACATCTCCCTAAACCCCTGGCCTTCCCACATGATCTGAAAATAACCACTGATACTCACATATAGAATCCAGAATTCCAAGGAAATGGAATTAAAAATAGCCAGAGGAAGAAGGACGTGCGCCAGGCAGATGACGTTTAGCCAAACATGGGAACAAAGGATAAGCCTGGGGCCTGGGAACGGGGTAATAGTAGCCAACATGTGCCAAGTGCCTACTGTGTGGCAGGTACTGAATGGAGTGCCTGGCAGGCATTGTATTACGAGTCCCTCGAGTCAGCCAGAGGAGGTAAGTACTGTTACCACTCTCATTCTGCAGAGAGTGAAACAGGCTCAGAGGGGTAGTGCCTAGAGTAGCATCCAGAACGTGAGCTCTGGTCAGATAGGGTTTGTTTCTCAGTTTAGTCATTCCCTAGGTGTAATGTGTTTAGGCCTCGGTTTCCTCATCTATAAAATGGGTAAGATAGTAGTAGCTACTTCATAGGCTCACTGGGAAAACTCAATATGAGTCATATATATAAGTACTCAAAACCAGATCTGGCACGAAATAAGCCCTGGATGTATGTGTGCAAATATGATACCCATTTTACAGATGAGGGAATGAAAAATTGCAGATAACTATGCATTTGCCCAAGGTCACAAAACCAGTAAAAGTTAGAGCTGGCCGGGCGCGGTGGCTCACTCCTGTAATCTCAGCACCTTGGGAGGCCAAGGCAGGTAGATCACCTGAGGTCAGAAGTTTGAGACCAGCCTGGCCAACATGGTGAAACCCCATCTCTACTAATAATACAAAAATTAGCCAGGCTTGGTGGCACATGCCTGTAATCCCAGCTACTCAGGAGGCTGAGGCGGGAGAATTGCTTGAACCCAAGAGGCTGAGGTTGCAGTGAGCTGAGATCGCACTCCAGTCTGGGCGACGAGTGAAACTCCGTCTCAAAAAAAAAAAAAAAAAAGGTAGAGCTGGGACTCAAAGCCAGGTCCCTCTACTACTCTAAACCACCCACCAGTCAGCCTGACTCCAAGCGGCACAGGCCACTGGGTTAATGGGCAGGAGAACAGGTTCTATACACACCAGGCAGTCCAGTGGGTCCCCTTGAGGACCACAGGCAAAGCCAATGAGGGCTGTTTCCCTTGCCCCGAGTGCCCTGTCTCTCACCTTGACCTGTCAACATACAACCCATCTTGAGGGCTGGGAGAGAAGCCCCCATCTCTGACTTCTTGGTGGTAGAGTCCTGGCTGCAGAGCCCTCCTGTGGCCCCGCTCATCAGTCTTGGGAACTCCTAACACTGGGGAGAACAAGCACAGCCTTTGAGAACCTGCACACCACCCCCACCCTGTAGAGGTCCAGAAAGGTCTCACAGGCAAGCAGCCTAGGTCTGCCTGTAACAAACCAGGAGCAGGCAGAGATGGAGACCGTGCTGAATTAAGGCATCCAGCTACTAACATCACAGACAGAAAAGCCTCCCAATGGACAAACACAGTATTGCCTCTGAGCTATTCACATCAAAACTAATGGAACCTGAATCTGAGTAAGAACTAGACCCAATCAGCAAATTGCAGAAAATACAGGAGACAGAGGAGCATATGAAACACCACCACAGAGGTGCAACCAGCACAAATCCAGACTGCCAGAGACCCTCCAGGGAGAACAGCTGGCTTCCTCAACAAGTAAATGGCAATGCATCAATGAGAAAGGAACCAGGAGCCTATAGACTAAATGAGAAATATCAATATCAATCAATTACAGTGCTGAGCCTTATCTGGATCCCAATTCCACTATATGTATTGCATATTATATACATGTCTCTATATTATGTACACACACACACGCCATTTGGAACAATGTGATTCTCCAGTGAGCTATTTGATGATCTTAAAGAACTATAGTTACTTTATTTATTTACTTGAGACAGGGCCTGGCTCTGTCACCCAGACTGGAGTGCAATTTGGGCTCACTGCAACCTCTGCCTCCCAGGTGCAAGGGATCCTCCCACTTCAGCCTCCCAAGTGCTGGGACCACAGGTGTACGCCACCATGCCTGGCGAATTTTTGCGTTTTTTGTAAAGACAGGGTTTCATCATGTGCCCAGGCTGGTCTCAAACTCCTGGGCTCAAGCAACCCACCTGCCTCGGACTCCCAGAGTGTTGGGATTACAGGCATGATCCACTGTGCCCAGCTTATAGTTACTTTAAAAAAAAATTTAAAAAAAAAAAGGTCAGGCATGGTGGTTCACACCTGTAATCTAATCCCAGCACTTTGGGAGGTTGAAGCAGGAGGATCACTTGAGCTCAGGAATTTGGGGTTGCAGTGAGCCACAGTCGTGCCACTACACGCCAGCCTGGGTGACAGAGTGAGACCCTGTCTCTGAAAAGAAAAAAGGCCGGGCGTGGTGGCTCATGCCTGTAATCCTAGCACTTTTGGAGGCCGAGGCAGGCGGCCCACCTGAGGTCAGGTGTTTGAGAATAGCCTGGCCAACATGGTGAAACCCCATCTCTACTAAAAATACAAAAACTTAACTGGGCATGGTGGCAGGCACCTGTAATCCCAGCTACTTAGGAGGCCGAGGCTGGAGAATCGCTTGAACCTGGGAGGCGGAGGTTGCGGTGAGCCGAGATCACGCCACTGCACTCCAGCCTGGGCAACGACAGTGGAACTCCATCTCAAAAAAAAAGAAAAGAAAAATATTATTTATTTATTTATTTATTTATTTGTATTTCAATACCTTGATTACATGGATGGATTGTATAGTGGTAGAGTCTGGGATTTTAGTGCACCTGTCACCGCATTAGTGTACACTGTACCCAATACATAGGTTTTTTTTATCCCTCACCTTCCTCCCCATTCCACCTTCTGAGTCTCCAAAGGCCATTATACCATTCCGCATGCCTTTGGACACTTATACCTTAGCTCCCACTCATAAGCAAGAACGTATGTTATTTGGTTTTCCATTCCTGAGTTACATCATTTAGAATAATGGCCTCCAGCTCCATCCAAGTTGCTGTAAAAGACATTATTTCATTCTTTTTTATGGCTGAGTAGTATTCCATGGTGTATATATACCACATTTTCTTTTTCCATTTATTGGTCAATGAGCACTTAGGTTGGCTTCATATCTTTGCAATTGTGAATTGTGCTGAGATAAACATACCTGTGCAGTCTTTTTTTTTTTTTAATTTTTTTGGAGATAGGTTCTCACTCTGTCACCTAGGCTAGAATGTAATGGTGTGATTTTGGCTCACTGCAACCTCCTCCTCCCAGGTTAAAGTAATTCTCCTGCCTCAGCCTCCGGAGTAGCTGGGACTACAGGCACATGCCACCACACTGGCTAAATTTTGTATATTTAGTAGAGATGGGTTTCACCATGTTGTCCAAGCTGGTCTCGAACTCTTGACCTCAAATGATGTGCCCACCTCAGCCTCCCAAAGTGTTGGGATTACAAACATGAGCCACCATGCCCAGCCCCAGGTATCTTTTTGATATAATGACTGCTTTTCCTTTGGGTAGGTACCCAGTAGTGGGGTTGCTGGATTGAATAGTAGATCTACTTTTAGTTCTTTTTTTTTTTGAGACGGAGTTTCACTCTTGTTGCCCAGGCTGGAGTGCCATGGCATGATCTCGGCTCACTGCAACCTCCGCTTCCCACGTTCAAGTAATTCTCCTACCTCAGCCTCCCAAGTAGCTGGGATTACAGGCATGTGCCACCACGCCCGGCTAATTTTTTGTATTTTTAGTAGAGATGGAGTTTCTCCATGGTGATCAGGCTGGTCTCAAACTCAAGACCTCAGGTGATCTGCCCGCCTCGGCCTCCCAAAGTGCTGGGATTACAGGCGTGAGCCACCGCGCCTGGCCTTACTTTTAGTTCTTTAAGGACTCTCCATACTCGTTTCCATAGAGGTTATATTAATTTGCATTCCCACCAGCAGTGAATTAGCGTTCCCTTTTCCCCACATCCACGCCAGCATCTATTGCTTTTGACTTCTTAATAATGACCATTCTGGCTGAGGTAAGGTGGTCTCTCATTGTGGTTTTAATTTGCATTTCCCAGATGATGAGTGATGTTGAGCATTTTTTCATGCGTTTCTTGGCCATTAAGGCTTTTTTTTTTTTTTACAGCAGTTGTAGGTTCACAGCAAAAATGAGAGGAAAATACAGAGAGTTCCCATACACCTCCTCCCCCGCAAACACACATGTACATCCTCCCCCATTATCAGCAAACTCCACCAGATGGTACAGTTGTTATAATTGATGAAGCTACATTGACACATCGTTATCTCCCAGAGTCTACAGTTTTACATTAGGGTTCACTCTTGGTGTTGTACATTCTATAGGTTTGGACAAATGTATAATAACATGCGTCCACCACTGTAACATCATACAGAGTAGTTTCATGGCCCTGAGAGTCCCCTGTGCTCTGCCTGTTCATCCCTCCCTCTCCCCTAACCCCTGGCTATCATCAATCCTTTTACAGTCTACATAGTTTTACCTTTTCAGTATGCCATATAGTTGGAATCATACAGTATGTAGCCTTTTCAGACTGGCTTCTTTCATTTAGTAATGTGCGTTTAAGGTTCCTCTATATCTTGTTATGGCTTGATAGCTCATTTCTTTTCTTTTTTTTTTTTTTTTTTTTGAGACAGAGTCTCGCTCTGTCACCCAGCAGGCTGGAGTGCAGTGGTTCACCGCAACCTCTGCCTCCTGGGTTCAAGTGATTCTCCTGCCTCAGCCTCCCGAGTAGCTGGGATTACAGGCATGAGCCACCATGCCCGGGTAATTTTGCGTTTTTAGTAGAGACGGGTTTTCTCCATGTTGGTCAGGCTGGTCTCGAACTCCTGACCTCAGGTGATCCGTCCGCCTCGGCCTCCCAAAGTGCTGGGATTACAGGTGTGATACAGGCGTCAGCCACCGTCTTTTTTTTTTTTTTTTTTTTTTTGAGATGGAGTTTCACTCTTGTTGCCCAGGCTGGAATGCAATGGCATGATCTTGGCTCACCGCAACCTCTGCCTCCTGGGTTCAAGCGATTCTCCTGCCTCAGCCTCCTGAGCAGCTGGGATTACAGGCATGCGCCATCACACCCAACTTATTTTGTATTTTTAGTAGAGACAGGATTTCTCTATGTTGGTCAGGCTGGTCTCGAACTCCTGACCTCAGGTGGTTCACCTGCCTCAGCCTCCCAAAGTCCTGGGATTACAGGCATAAGCCACTGTGCCCAGCCCAGCTCATTTCTTTTTAGCATTGAATAATACTGCATTGCCTGGATGTACGACAGTTTATTTATCCATTCCCCTACTGAAGGACATCCTGGTTGCTTCCAACTTTTGGCAATTATGAATAAAGCTGCTATAAATATATGTGTGCAGGTTTTCTTGTGGACAAAAGTATTTAACTCATTTGGGTAAATACCAAGGGACACAATTGCTGGATTCTATGTAAGACTATGTTTACTTTTGTAAGAAACTGTCAAATTGTCTTCTGAAGTGGCTGTATCATCTTGCATTCTCAATAGCAATGAATGAGAATTCATTGAAAAATTCATTAAAAAAAAATACGACTGGCTGGGTGTGGTGGCTCATGCCTGTAATCCTACCACTTTGGAAAGGAGGATCGCTTGAGCTCAGGAGTTTGAGACCAGCCTGGGCAACATAGTGAGACCCTTATGTCTATTCATTTTAGAAAGAAAAAGAAGAAGAAATACAACTGATATGCTAAGAAAGGAGAGAAAATTGAATAATAGAAATTCTCAGTTAAAGGCCAGGTGCAGTGGCTCACACCTGTAATCCCAGCACTTTGGGAGGCCAAGGTGGGCAGATCACAAGGTCAGAAGTTCGAGACCAGCCTGACCAACATGGTGAAACCCCGTCTCTACTAAAAATACAAAAATTAGCCAGGCATGGTGGCATGCACCTGTAATCTCAGCTATTCAAGAGGCTGAGACAGGAAAATCGCTTGAACCCAGGAGGCTGAGGTTGCAGTGAGCCGAGATCACACCACTGCATTCCAGTCTGGGTGATGGAGTGAGACTCCATCTCAAAAAAATGCTCAGTTAAAAACACAAAAGGCAGAAAAAGTGGGGGACAAAAATAAGAACAAAGCACACGGACAAGAAATAGAAAGCAATAACAAAGATGCCAAATATTAATCCAAGTATATTAGTAATCACTTTGGGGTTTCTTTTGTTTTTGCTTTTTGTTTTTGAGACGGGGTCTTGCTCTGTTGCTCAGGCTGGAGTGCAGAGGCATGATCGCGGCTCACTGCAACCTCTGCCTCCCAGGTTCAAGCGATTCCCCTGCCTCAGCGTCCTGAGTAACTGGGATTACAGGCGCACTCCACCACGTCTGGCTAACTTTTGTATTTTTAATAGAGATGGGGTTTCACCATGTTGGCCAGGCTGGTCTCGAACTCCTGACCACAAGTGAACCGCCCACCTTGACTTCCTGAAGTGTTGGGATTACAGGCGTCAGCCACCCCGCCCAGTTCAATAATCACTTTGAACATTAGTGGTCTAAATCCATCAATGAAAAGACAGAGATCTTCAGAGTGATTAAAAAACCAAGACCCAGCCAGGTGTGATGGCTCACGCCTGTAATCTCAGCACTTTGGGAGGCTGGGATGGGAGGATCACTTGAGGACAGGAGTTCAAGACCAGCCTGATCAACATGGAGAAGCCCTGTCTCTACTAAAAATACAAAATTAGCCAGGCATAGTGGCACATGCCTGTAATCCCAGCTACTTGGGAGGCTGAGGCAGGAGAATCGCTTGAACCTGGGAAGCAGAGGTTGCGGTGAGCCGAGATCGCACCATTGCACTCCAGCTTGTGCAACAAGAGCAAAACTCCGTCTCAAAAAAAAAAAAAAAAAAAAAAATAAAAAAAAAAGAAAAAGAAAAGAAAAAAAAGGACCCAATTATACAAAAAAAAAACCACTAAAAAAAACCCACTTTAAATAGAAAGACACATATAGATTAAAGTTAAAAGGATAAATAAATGTAGGCCATGCTAATACTTATCAAAAAAAGCACATGTAGCTATATTAATTTCAAACATTAATTTAGCAGATTCCAGAGCAAGAAAAGTTTTCAGGGATAAAGATGAGCATTACATAATGATTAAGGCATCAGTGCTCCAACAAGACATAACAATCCTTAACATGTATGAGCCTAACAACAGAACATCAAAATATGTGAAGCAAAAACTAACAGACTGCAAGGAAAAATAAATGAATCCACCAATAGTATTAGAGACTTCAACACACCTCTATCAGAAATGAACAGATCCCACAGAAAAGCAGTAAGGATATTGTTAAACTCAACAGTACCATCAATCAACTGGATATAATGGACACATATAAGCTACTTTATCCAACAACAGCAGGTTACCCATTCTTCTCAAGTTTGCATGAGACATTCACCAAGACAAACCACATTCTGGGCCATAAAACATACCTTACCAAATTTAAAAGAATAGAAATCGGCCGGGCGCAGTGGCTCACACCTGTAATCCCAGCACTTTGGGAGGCAGAGGCGGGTGAATCACGAGGTCAGGAGATGGAGACCATCCTGGCTAACATGGTGAAACCCCGTCTCTACTAAAAATACGAAAAATTAGCCAGGCGTGGTGGCGGACGCCTGTAGTCCCAGCTACTTGAGAGGCTGAGGCAGGAGAACGGCGGGTGAACCCAGGAGGCGGAGCTTGCAGTGAGCCGAGATCGCGCCACTGCACTCCAGCCTGGGCGACAGAGAGAGACTCCGTCTCTAGAAAAAAAAAAAAAAAAGAATAGAAATCATACAATATCTGCTCTCAGACCACAATGTAATTAAACTAGAAACCAATAGCAGAAAGATAACTGGAAAATCCCCAAATATATGGAGATCAGATGACACACTTCTAAATAACACAAGGATCAAAGACGAAATCTCAAGATAAATTTTAAAATATTTGGCCGGGCACGGTGACTCATGCCTGTAATCCCAACACTTTGGGAGGCTGAGGCGGGTGGATTACCTGAGGTCAGGAGTTCAAGACCAGCCTGACCAATATGATGAAACCCTATCTCTACTAAAAATACAAAAATTAGCCGGGCGTGATGGCAGGCTACTGGGGAGGCTGAGACAGAAGAATCACTTGAACACGGGAGGCGGAGTTTGCAGTGAACCGAGATTGCGCCATTGCACTCCAGCCTGAGCAAAGAGAGCAAAACTCCATCTCAAAATAAATAAATAAATAAATAAAATAAATAAATAAATAAAAATATTTTTAACTAAATCAAAATAAAGGCCGGGCATGGGTGGCTCACACTGGTAATCCCAGCACTTTGGGAGGCTGAGGTGGGCAGATCGCTTAAACTCAGGAGTTCAAGAGCAGCCTGGCCAACATGGCAAAAACCCTGTCACTACTAAAACCTACAAAAATTAACCAGGCATGGTGGTGTGTGCTTATAGTCCCAGCTACTCAGGAGACTGAGGTGTGAGATCACCTGCTCCCAGGAGGTTGAGGCTGCAGTAAGTCATGATCACGCCACTGCACTCCAACCTGGGCGATAGAGCAAGACTCTGTCTCAAAAAAAAAAAAGAAAGGAAACACAACTTATCAAAAATTGTAGATGCAGCAAAAGCCATGCTTATAGGGAAATGTATAGCATCAAATGCATGTGTTCGAAAAGAAGAAATTGGCTGGGCATGGTGGCTCACACCTGTAATCCCAGCGCTTTAGGAGGCCAAGGCGGGCAGATCACTTGAGGCCAGGAGTTCGAGACCAGCCTGACCAACATGGTGATACCCCCGTCTCTACTTAAAATACAAAAATTAGCCAAGCATGGTGGCACTCGCCTGTAATCCCAGCTACTCAGGAGGCTGAGGCATGAGAATCATTTGAACCTGTGAGGTAGAGGTTCCATTGAGCTGAGACTGCGCCACTGCACTCCAGCCTGGGCAATAGAGCTAGACCCTGTCCGAAAGGAAAGGAAAGGAGAGGAGAGGGGAAGAAAAGAAGAAAGATCTAAAATCAATCATCTAAGCTTCCACTTCAGGAAACTACAAAATTAAATCCAAAGTAACCAAAGAAAAAAATCAAATCAAAATCAAAAAAATTAAAATAAATTTTAAAATATTTGGCCGGGCACGGTGGCTCACGCCTGTAATCCTAGCACTTTAGGAGGCCCAGGCGGGTGGATTACCTGAGATCAGGAGTTTGAGACAAGCCTGGCCAACATGGTGAAACCCCATCTCTACTAAAAATACAAAGTTGCCGGGCATGGTGGTGTGCGCATGGAATCCCAGCTACTTGGGAGGCTGAGGCATGAGAATCGCTTGAACCCGGGAGGTGGAGGTTGCAGTTAGCCGAGATCTTGCCACTGCACTCTAGGCTGGGCGACAGAGTGAGACTCCGTTTCAAAAAAAAAAAAAAGGGAAGAAGGAGGAAGAAGAAAGAGGAAGAGGAAGGAAGAAGAGGAAGGAAGGAGAAGAAGAAGGAGGAGGAGGAGGAAGAGGAGGAGGGGAAGGAGAAGGGAAGAACAAGAAGGAGGAGGAGGAGGAGGAAGAAGAAGAGAGGAGGCGGCAGCCGTGAGGCAGAAATCAAGACTGCTGGATGGAACTGCTTTGGACAGGAGGAAGGATCTGGAGGGCCCTGGTTCTGGGGAGCCACCATGCTCAGGTGTCAATTCTCGGTAGATCTATGGGGGAACTGGGGGTGGCCAGGCATTCTGAGCCAGCCAGAAAGCTGCATGGGTTGCAGCAGCCTGGGTGGGTTCAAGTCGGTCAGCAGAGAAAGGCCCCCTGGGTTCCAGGCACCCGGGACTCAGCTGCAGAGATGGTGAACCAAGCCCCTGCCTCTCCTAGACTCACCTTCCAACCCAAAAAAGGTGATTGTCAAATAAAGTTAATAAATAAACACAATCATTTCAAGTAGAGTCAGATGCTCTGAATTACAACAAGCAGATGGATGGGAAGCAGGGCAGGAGGGAGGTGTGGACGGGGAGGAGACTTGGGGAGGAAGAGGCAGCCCCAGAGGATCTGTGGGAAGAGACAGCCAGTGCAAAGCTGCAGAGGAGGGATGGGGCAGGGTGGGGGAGTATTCAAAGGACAAAGGACAAGTGGAGGGAGATGAGGACCAAGCCCAGCTGGATGGTGCTGGGGTCAGTGGGCCGTGCCCAGGAGGGTGGGTTTATTGTAAGGGTCTTTGAGGAGCCAGTGAGGGTTTTCATCAGACATGGTGTGATTTAATTTTGCTTGTTTTTATTGGGGTAAAATACACATAACATGAAATTTACCATTGTAACCACTTAAAAGTGCACCATTCAGTGGCACTGAGTACCTTCACAATGTCGTGCAACTGCCACCTCTATCTAGCTCCAGAACCACCCCCAAAGGAAACCCCAGACACATTAAGCAGTCACTGGCCACTTCCCCTCCCCCTGCATTGCATCTGTGAATTTGTCTGTTTCTGACATGTCTTTGTTGTTTCTTTCTTTTTTTTTTTTTGAGACAGAGTCTTGCTCTGTCAACCAGGCTGGAGTGCAGTGGCGTGATCTCAGCTCACTGCAACCTCTGCCTCCTGGGTTCAAGCGATTCTCGTGCCTCAGCCTCCCAAGTAGCTGGGATTACAGGTGCCCGTTACCACATCTGGCTAACTGGTATTTTTAGTAGAGACTGTGTTTCACCATGTTGGCCAGGTTGGTCTCGAACTCCTGGCCTTAAGTGATCCACCTGCCTCGGCCCCCCAAAGTGTTGGGATTACAAGCGTGAGCCACCATGCCTGGCCACTTTTTTTTTTTTTTTTTTTTTTGAGACAGGGTTTTGCTCTGTCACCCAGGCTGGTGTGCAGTGCCACAATCAAGGCTGACTGCAGCTTCAACATCCTGGGCTCAAGAGATGCCTCCTGGTGGAGCTGGGACCACAGGTGCAGGTCACCATGCCGAGCTAATTTTTTTTGTATTTTTGATAGAGTAGGGCTTTGCCATGTTGCCCAGGCTAGTCTCGAGCTCCTGTGCCCAAGCAATCCACCTGCCTCAGCTTCCCAAAGTGCTGGGATTACAGGCATGAGCCACTGTGCCTGGCCTGGACATTTCATGCAAATGAAATCATCCAATCTGTGGCCTTTTGTGTCTGGCTTATTTTGATTTAATTTATTTCTTATTTATTTATTTATTTGAGACAGAGTCTTACTCTGTCACCCAGGCTGGAGTGCAATGGCACTATCTTGGCTCACTGCAACCTCCACCTCCTGGGTTCAAGTGATTCTCCTGCCTCAGCCTCCCAAGTAGCAGGGATTACAGGTGTGTGCAACGACACCCAGCTAATTTTTATATTTTTAGTAGAGACGGGGTTTCACCATATTGGCCAAGCTGGTCTCGAACTCCTGACCTCAGGTGATTCACCCTCATTGGCTTCCCAAAGTGCTGGGATTACAGGCATGAGCCACAGCGCCCAGTCTTTTTTTTTTTTTTTTTTTTTTGAGACACAGTCTCACTCTGTCACCCAGGCTGGAGTGCAGTGGTGAGATCTCGCTCACTGCAACCTCCTCCTCTCATGTTCAAGTGATCCTCCTGCCTCAACCTCTGGAGTAGCTGGGATTATAGACACGTGACAACACACCTGACTAATTTTTGTATTTTTAGTAGAGACGGGGTTTCACCATGTTGACCAGGCTGGTCTCAAACTCCTGACCTCAGGCCATCTGCCCACCTGGGCCTCCCAAAGTGTTGGGATTACAGGCATGAGCTACTGTGCTTGGCCTGATTTAATTTCTTAAAGCCTCTCATAGAGAAAGGCCCGTAGTTGGGCATGGTTAAGGCACCATTAGGTGGGACGTGCTGGGGGGCTAGGCCGTAGGAGCGGGATGGTGAGAAAAGGCGATCTGAAGGGATCATGGAGGCATCGCCCCTGGGATTTGCAGCGACTGGGCCAGGGGAGGATGAGGGATTGCAAGGAGTGGAGAGGACTCGGGTTTCAGGCCTGAGCAATTGGGACAATGGGAGTGCCAATGTGAGGTGGTGGAGACTGTGAGGTGGGCAGCGCCATGGCAGGGGATCAGTCAAAAGTCCACTCAAGAATTTAGAGTACAGGGGAGGGGCTGCTGCACAAACTTTTAGCACAAGCCAAGCCTGCACCCACTGGAATGTGAGCATCAGAGTGGGTGGTGGGGCAAGTGACAGGCACAGTGCTCATCAAGGAGGGTGGGCCATGGGCCACACACCTCCAGGTTCTTTTGGTGGGAACAACAGGTAAATTTCTTCTGCTCAGTAGGATGTATATCAGCAAGAAGATGAGCATACCAGCTCACTCAAAACTTTAAGGAACCAGGCCGGATGCGGTGGCTTACGCCGCCTGTGATCCAAGCACTTTGGGAGGCTGAGGTGGGGGGGGATCACCTGAAGTCAGGAGTTCGAGACCAGCCTGGCCAACATGATGAAACCCCCGTCTCTACTAAAAATACAAAAATTAGCCGGGTGTGATGGCATGCACCTGTAGTCCCAGCTACTTCGGAAGCTGAATGAATCACTTGAACCTGGAGGCAGAGTTTGCAGTGAGCTGAGATCATGCCACTGCACTCCAGCCTGGGTGGCAGAGCAAGACTCCATCTCCAAAAAAAAAAAAGACAAAACAAAAAACTTTAAGGAACCCATTCACCTGCCTAATTAGTGGAAATGTTTCTGGGGCCACAGGGCCACAATGCACAGTTGCACAGGTTGGGCACTGCACAACCCAAAAGGAGTACATTTATACAGACTTGGACATGACTGGCATCTTCCCTGAAGTCAGGCAGTATACAATCTGTGCAGTGGTTCCTGGTGCCTGGCAGTCAGGGTCATCATGAAATTGCTGTGTTTCTAAGTAAAGGAGCTCCCTTAAGAAGAGATAGGGAAGTTTGTGAGAAATATGTCAGCTTTCGTGGCCTCTGAAGGTCAAGTGAACTCTGGCGTTTAAACACAGCGGTCAGAGTCACTGCACATCCTGTGTTTTCTTTATGAGAAGAAAAGCTTGGCCAGGGAAATGTCAGCTCCAAGGTACGCCCAGCTGGTTCACCGCAAGACGGCCACCCATGTCGTGCTGTCTTCACATATTCCAGGCAGTGGGAAGTCTCTCCAGGATTAAGGCCACCACCCTCCCCTTACTGCCGCCTCCCCTGTCATGCACACGGGGAAGGCCTGGCTCCTCTTAGGCCAGGCAGACCACCCTACTTTATTTGGCCTTGGGGCCAGTGGACAGGCCTTCCAGGGCTGCCACCGTGGTCCTCAGGGGCAGTGCACTACACACCAGGCATCTGCAATGGGCATGACTCCCTCTGGGATTGTGCAAACAGGACCTCTCTCCAGCAGCTCCATGGAGCAGGTCTCGAGAGCCCCAGACCTGGGTTTGAATCTCAGCGGTGCCACTGGCTGGCTGACTGTGGGACGCTGGGCAAGTCACTTTACCTCCCTCAGCCTCTGCTTTTTCCTCTGCTAAGCAAGAACTAGAAGGCTGATCTCAGGGCTGCTGGAAGGGACAGAGGGGCATATATAGAGTCTCCGGCCCATCCTTAGGGAGATGAGGGGAGAAACGTAAACCCACTCACATATTCTCACACACACACACACACACACACACACACTCCTAACCAGGTTTCTTTTTTTTTTCTTTTTTTTTTTTTTTGAGGTGGAATTTCCACTCTTGTTGCCTAGGCTGGAGTGCAATGGCGCAATGATCTCGGCTCACTGCAACCTCCACTTTCCGGGTTCAAGTGATTCTCCTGCCTCAGCCTCCCGAGTAGCTGGGATTTCAGGCACTCGCCACCACATCCGGCTAATTTTTTGTATTTTTAGTAGAGATGGGGTTTCATCATGTTGGCCAGGCTGATCTTGAACTCCTGACCTCAGCTTATCCACCTGCCTCAGCCTCCCAAAGTGCTGGGATTACAGGTGTGAGCCACTGCACCGGCCCTAATCAGGTTTCAAATCCTTCTCTAAATACCCATCCTAGGCCAGTATGTCTCACTGATTCTTTTATTCCTTTTTTTTTTTTTAAGAACAATATCTAAAATGCAAAAAAAAAAGATATAATAAAAAACAGTCATATTTTCATCACCCAGAGAAGTCCAGCCGCCAAGCAGGTGGCCTTTGATGGTGGGAGGGAGTGCCCCCGCACCCTGCCTCCCTCTTCACTCTGGTTTACCCCATGGGGCTTTTCTGGCACAGATGAGGAATCAGGGGTTTGAAGGCTGCAGGAGGCAGAGGAGCCATCCTCCCGGTTCTCTCAGACAGGACAGGAAGCCTGGAGCACCCAGCTTCACAGGCCCCAGCACTTCCGCAGGCCTCACACCACCTCTCTCGTCAGCCTTTGCCAAGCCACCCACTGCGATGATTTGAAGGCCACTCCGGCAGGGCAGAGAGGCCCTGCGGGTGATCTTGCACTCTGCCGGCATTTCCACCGCCAGAGCCTCAGATCTTTTGTTCTCCCAAATCAATGGCAGCAACGCTGTGGGCTGCCTCAAGTTTCGCCTCTCATCATGGGATCGGGCGGGGGCTGGGAGTCCTATTGAACAGGGATGCCCCATTCAGGGGATTGCCGGTCAGGGCTGGGGGACGGGTGAACCCTCAAGAGTGACACGTCTACTGGGTATTTAGACATGGGAAACAGCTTCCCATTTGGCTGCAAGGAGGCTCCGGGAGCTGGGAAGTTCCCCTGCGGCTGCCTGTGCTCCCGGGAGGAAAGGCCCCACCCACGCCAGATCTTGGTCCCCTCGCAGGTGTAATGCATTCACCTGGGTGAGCTGGGCAGCCTGGGAGTTGAAAGGACCCCAGGAATCCAGTCCAGGCCCCCTGTGGTGCAAATGGGGAAACTGAGGTCCAGACAGGCAGAGGACCTCACCCAGCCGGTGGCTGCTAGGTAACGCATGTCTTTGGTTTTGTCCCTTTAACTCTGTGAGTCTGGGTCTCAGTCTCCTCATCTGTCAGTTATAAATGATAACCCCACTACAGTCCCAGGGCATTGCGGGAGAAGCTGGCGGTAGCACGACAATTGCTGTTCTCTGAAAAGTCCCCACTGTTCTCGCCCTCCCAGCCTTGGCCTTTGCTGGGCCCTGGGGTCCCTTCCTCAGGCTCCTCCATGCTGAGCCCGCCCCCCGCACATCCTGGCTTGGGTCCCTGCAGTAAGCCCTGTTCTCACCCCCTCGTCCAGAACAGGGGCTGGGATCCTCTCACCGGAGTCAGCTTCTCTCATGCTGAAAGCTCTGACTCTTGCACCATGCCCAGGCCAGAGCCCTCACTCAATGCATTGAATAACTGAGCACACATGGGCACACCTGGAATACCAACCGCTTCCACCGTCCCCTAAATGCTCATCCTGACCCAGAAAGTCTCACTGACTCTTTTTTTTTTTTTTTTTTTGAGACAAGGCCTCGTTCTGTCTCCTAAGCTGGAGCGCAGTGGTGCAATCATGGCTCACTGTAGCCTCCAACTCACAGGCTCAAGAGATACTCCTGCCTTAGCCTCCCAAGTAGCTAGGGCTACAGATGTGACCACACCTAGCTAATTATTATTATTATTATTATTATTGTTAATTTTTGAGACGGAATCTTGCTCTGTTGCCCAGGCTGGAGTGCAATGGCATGATGTCTTGGCTCACCACAACCTCCACTTCCCGGGTTCAAGTGATTCTCCTGCCTCAGCCTCCCGAGTAGCTGGGATTACAGGCACCCGCCACCATGTCTGGCTAATTTTTTGTATTTTTAGTAGAGATGGGGTTTCGCCATGTTGGCCAGGCTGGTCTCGAACTCCTGACCTCAGGTGATCTGCCTGCTGCAGCCTCCCAAAATGCTGGGATTACAGGCATGAGCCACCATGCCTGGCCTCACATGGCTAATTTTTTGTTTGTTTTGAGATGGAGTCTCACTCTGTCGCCCAGTCTGGAATGCAGTGGCACAATCTCAGCTCACTGCAACCTCCGCCTCCCAGGTTCAAGTGATTCTTCTGCCTCAGCCTCCCAAGTAGCTGGGACTACAGACATGCGTCACCATGCCCAGCTAATTTTTTTACTTTTAGTAGAGACAGGGTTTCACCATATTGGCCAGGCTGGTCTCGAACTCCTGACCTCGTGATCCACCCACCTCAGCCTCCCAAAGTGCTGGGATTACAGGTGTGACCCATCACACCTGGCCTCACCGGGCTAATTTTTTAAAAATCTTTTGTAGATATGGAGTCTCACTATGATGCCCAGGCTGGTCTTGAACTCTTAGCCTCAAGTGATCCTCCCATCTCGGCCTCCCAAAATGCTGGGATTACAAATGTGAGCCACTGTGCCTGGCTTGTTCTTCCTTTAAAAGAAAAAAATCTGGCCGGGCGCGGTGGCTCACACCTGTAATCCTAGCACTTTGGGAGGCAGAGGCAGGTGGATCATGAGGTCAGGAGTTCAAGACCAGCCTGGCCATTATGGTGAAACCTCGTCTCTACTAAAAAAAAAATACAAAAATTAGCTAGGCGTGGTAGCACATGCCTGTAGTCCCAGCTACTCAGGAGGCTGAGGCAGGAGAATCGCTTGCACTCAGGAGGCAGAGATTGCAATGAGCCAAGATCGTGCCATTGCCCTCCAGCCTGGGTGACAGAGCAAGACTCCGTTTCAAAAAAAAAAAAGAAAAAGACAGAAAAATCTAAAGTGCAGAAAGATGGAAAGAATATAAACAGCCATATTTCCCTCACCCCAAAGTAAAACTGTCCACACCTCGTCATTACTGCTTCTTTCGCTTTCTCCTTTGCCTGGGGCAGGTGGCGGCATGGTGCACGGCGGGAGGCGGGCAGTGATGCCTGTTTTCTCCATGTTCCCCACTCACGATGGCGTTGTCGTCCATGCCAGGTGGTACCAGACCACTGGAAGGAAAGCCCCAGTGGAAGTTTTGGTTTGCATGTCTCTGGTTATCCTCTCACACACTCACCAGCCAGCTCAGGTCCCCCTGTACCCTGCTCACTCATATATTTTGCCATTTTTCTGTTGTGTTTCCTGCTTGTTCCTTGTTGGTCTGCAGGAGTTCTTTGAATGTGCTAGATATGAATTCCTTGTTGGTTGTTTGGTTTGTGACATTGACATAAAATACAATTAACTTTTTTTTTTTTTTTGGAGACAGGATCTTGCTCTGTCACTCAGGCTGGAGTGCAGTGGTAGAAGTCCTGGGCTCAAGGAATCCTCCAGCCTCAGCCTCCTGAGCAGCTGGGTCTACAGGCGTTGCACCACCATGCCCAGCTAATTTTTTGATTTTTTTGTAGAGACAGGGTCTTGCTATGATGTCTAGGCTGGTCTGGAACTCCTGGGCTCAAGCGATCTACCTGCCTCAGCCTCCCAAAGTGCTGGGATTACAGGTGTCAGCCACGGTGCCCAGCCAGATTAACCATTTTAAAGTGTATACTTTGGTGGCATTTAGTATATTCACGATGTTATGCAATCATTACCTCTACCTACTTCCAAACCATCTTCATCATCCCAAAAAGAAACCCCAACCTTGTTAAGCAATCTTTTCACTTTGCATTCCCCTCTTCCCCAATTCCTTGGCAACCAGCAACTGGCTTTCTGTCTCTATAGACTTACCTATTCCACATATTTCACATAAATGGAGTCATACAATATAGTGACCTTTTGTGCCTGGCTTTTTTTTTCTTTTTGAAACGGAGTTTCCCTCTTGTTACCCAGGCTGGAGTGCAGTGGCGCGATCTCGGCTCACTGCAACCTCCGCCTCCCGGGTTCAAGTGATTCTCCTGCCTCGGCCTCCAGAGTAGCTGGGATTACAGGCATGCACAACCACACCCTGCTAAATTTTTGTATTTTTAGTAGAGACAAAGGTTCACCATGTTGGCCTGGCTGGTCTTGAACTCCTGACCTCAGGTGATCCACCCCCCTCGGCCTCCCAAAGTGCTGGGATTACAGGCGTGAGCCACAGCGCCTGACAGCCTGGTTTTTTTTTTGTTTTTTTTTTTAACTTAACATGTTTTTTGTAGCATGTGCCAGTACTTTATACCTTTATATGGCTGAGTGATATTCCATTATATGGCTATACCATGCTTTATTTAGCCATTCATCTGTTGATAGGTATTTGGGCTCCGCCATCTTTTGGCGATTGTGAATAGTGCTGCTATACCATTTGTGGTTGAGTATTCGTTTGAGTACTTGTTTTCTTTTTTTTTTTTCTTTTTTTTAGATGGAGTCTTATTCTGTCACCCAGGCTGGAGTGCAGTGGCACAATCTCGGCTCACTGCAACCTTCACTTCCCTGGTTCCAGCGATTCTCCTACCTCAGCCTCTCAAGTAGCTGGGGCCACAGGCGTGAGCCACCATGCCCAGATAATTTTTGTTATTTTTAGTAGAGATGGGGTTTTGCCATGTTGCCCAGGCTGGTCTCAAACTCCTGGGCTCAAGCAATCTGCCCATCTGGGCCTCCCAAGGTGCTAGGATTACAGGCATGAGCTACCGTGCCCAGCCAAAACCACTTCTCCACATTCTCATCCACACTCCTCATTTTCCGTTTTACTTTTATTGTAGCCATTCTAGTGGGCACAAAGTGGTATATTAGTGGGGCTTTGACTTACATTTCTCTCTTTTTTTTTTTTGAAGACAGTCTCACTGTCACCCAGGCTGGAGTGTAGTTGGTCAATCTCAGCTCACTGCAACCTCCACCTCCCGGGTTCAAGCAGTTCTCCTGCCTCAGCCTCCCAAGTAGCTGGGATCACACGCACACACCACCATGCGTGGAAATTTTTTGTATTTTTAGTAGAATCGGGGTTTCACCATGTTGGCCAGGCTTGTCTCAAACTCCTGATCTCAGGTGATCCGCCCGCCTGGGCCTCCTAAACTTCTGGGATTACAGGTGTGAGCCACCAACCCCGGCCTTACATTTCCTTCATGACTAATGGTGGTGAGCATCTTTTCACGTACTTGTTAGTCACTTGTATATATTATTGAAGAAATGTATACTCAAGCCCTTTGACCCTTTTTGAATTGGGTTGTTTATCATTTTGTTGAGTTGTAACAGTTCTTTATATATTCTGGATATCTGACTCTTATGACATAATTTACAGACATGTTCTCCCATTCCGTGGGTTGCCTTTTTACTGCTGATACAGGTTGAGTATCCACCTTTGCAATCATGTGGGGCGGGGTCCACCTTCTGTTCCACCGTGTAAGCCATCACCAGCCTTTAGAGAAGCCATCCTTCCCCCTAGACTGTGAGCCCACCTACATGCCCATCACCACGTAAATGAGAATGTGATGGGTGCCCTTTTTGGGGTTCCCTAGGCCAGTGAGAAGCAGTGAATTCCGGGTGCTCACAGCTCCAGGGATAGATCATGATGCTCAGTCATGAGAAACAGCACAAGCTGCAAAATAGCACTGGCCCACAGCCACACAGCCACATGTGTGCTTGTGTAAGGCTCGACACACAGCTGAAGACCAAATACCAGCCTCATTAAGAGGCAGCCTTGGGCCAGGTACAGTGGCTCACACCTGTTATTTCAGCACTTTAGGAGGCCAAGGCAAGTGGATCACAAGGTCACGACTTCAAGACCACCATGGCCGATACGGTGAGACCCTGTCTCTACTAAAACTACACAAATTAAGGCAGGGGGCGGTGGCTGACACCTGTAATCCCCGCACTTTGAGCCAAGGCAGGCAGATCACCTGAGGTCAGGAGTTCCAGACTAGCCTGATCAACATGGAGAAACCTCATCTCTACTAAAAATACAAAAAATTAGCTGGGTGTGGGGGCAGGCACCTGTAGTCCTAGCTACTCGGGAGGCTGACGCATGAGAATGGCGTGAACCCAGGACGCAGAGCTTGCAGCGAGCCAAAATCGTGCCACTGCACTCCACCCTGCAGGACAGAGCAAGACTCTGGCTCAAAAAAAAAAAAAAAAGTTTTTTGCCAGGTGTGGTGGTGCATGCCTGTAATCTCAGCGACTGGGGAGGCTGAGGTAAGAGAATCACTTGAATCCGGGAGGCAGAGGTTGCAGTGATCTGAGATTTCACACTACACTCCAGCCTGAGCAACAGAGCAAGACGCCATCTCAGAACAAAAACGAGGCAACCTCAACAGGGGAGAGGAGAAGAGGGCTGGAGGAAGTACATACAGGAGGACACATTACGATTAAATAAAATCAGAAGTCTCTGACATGGACCTGTTGTGTCTGGAATTGGTTCCTTCCGGTGGGTTCTTGGTCTCGCTGACTTCAGGAATGGAGCCACGTTCTTGGTCTCGCTGACTTCAAGAATGAAGCCGCGGACACTCGCGGTGACTGTCACAGTTGTTAAAGGTGGTGTGTCCAGAGTTTGTTCCTTCAGATGTTCGCATGTGTCCAGAATTGCTGCCTTCTGCTGGGTTCCTGGTCTTGCTGACTTCAGGAGTGAAACCGCAGACCTTCTCAGTGAGTGTTACAGCTTAAAGGTGGCACGTCCAGTGTTGTTCGTTCCTCCCTGGGGGTTCGTGGTCTCACCACCTTCAGGAGTGAAGCTGCAGACCTTCACAGTTAAGTGTTACAGCTCTTAAAGGTGGCATGTCTGGAGTTCTTCATTCCTCCCAGTGGGGTCGTGATCTTGCTGGCTTCAGGAATGAAGCTGCAGACTTTCGCCGTTGGAGTGTTACAGCTCTTAAAGATGGCACGTCCGGAGTTGTTCCTTCCTCCCAGTAGGTTCATGGTCTCACTGGCTTCAGGAACGAAGCCACAGACCTTTGCCATTGAGTGTTACACTTCAAAAAGGTAGTGCAAACCTAAACACTAAGCAGCAGCAAAATTTATCACAAAAAGCAAAAGAACGACGCTTGCTACACCACTGAAGAGAACGAGACATCGTTGCTACTGCAAGCGCGGGTGGCCTGCTTTTATTCACTTATTTGGCCCCACCCACATCCTGCTGATTGGTCCACTTTACAGAGCGCTGATTGGTCCATTTTACAGAGTGCTGATTGGTCCATTTTACAGAGTGCTGATTGGTCCATTTTACAGAGTGCTAATTAGTGCATTTTTACAGAGTGCTGATTGGTGCATTTTTACAGAGTGCTGATTGGTGTGTTTCCAAACCTTTGGCTAGACACAGAGCACTGACTGGTACATTTACAATCCTTTAGACAGAAAAGTTCTCCAAGTCCCCACCCGATTAGCTAGACACAGAGCACTCCTTGGTGTGTTTTTACAGAGTGCTGATTGGTGTGTTTACAAACCTTTAGCTAGGTACAGAGCACTGATTGGTGCATTTACAATCCTTTAGCTAGGCAGAAAATTTCTCGAAGTCACCACCCGACCCAGAAGCCCACCCCTCACTGTGATAACAACATGCCAGGACTTAGCCCCTGCACCAACACCTGAGGAAGAAGTGAAAGGACAGCTCTTTTGGCATGAGGTGCTCCAGCCAGGCCCCTTCGAGTTTCCTGTGGCCCGTCATCACTTTGACCTGCCTGGGTCCCTGAAGGGCCCTAGCAGAGGAGGAAGGGCTCTTCTGGCAGGGGAAGAGGCCTGTTTCTCCCCTACCCGAGTAGTCATGGGGCCAAGCTTCAAAGTGCCTGAAACGAGCACAGCAGGGGATGTCTTTACAGCCGAGGAGGAAGCCACAGGAATTACTATTTCGCTGATGGGGTAGCCATGCCCACGTGCCCCAGCAGGCCAGCCTGGACTTGTACCTTCTGCTCGCCTGGGATCTTCCCTTGCAGACCGCCCCCGGCAGTCAGTTCCACACCAGGAGCCCTCAGCCAAACAACCACCGTCCCCTCTGTCCGTGCTGACCCAATGCCCAGGCACAGTCCCGGCCCCAAGATGGGCCCAGTGATGAAGTGGCTGCCCCGTCACTTCCTCAGCAGTCCCCAGTAGGTCCCCAGTAGAGGCCAGACCTCCCTGCGAGGGGCACGTCCCCCTCGGATCTCAGCCCAGGTGCCCTGAGTGGCCCTGCGTGTTTTTAGACATCTTCTATTCTGCGCCCTGGCTCTGTCCCCCCATCTGTGTGTATAACCCTCTCTATTCCCCCCCACTCCTGCTCCCTCTTCCTCCATCTTCCCTTCCTTCCATTCACTGACCCCACACATACTGTCTGAATGCCTACTGTGTGTCGGCCACCAGGCACTCCCCAGGGGATGAGGCGAGCAGGGTCCACAGGTGGGCCAAGACACAGTCAAAACCACTCAGGGAGCAACGAGCCCTTCTGGGTTTTGTTTGTTTGTTTGTTTGAGATGGAGTTTCACTCCTACTGCCCAGGCTAGAGTGTAGTGGGGCAATCTCGGCTCGCTACAACCTCCACCTCCTGGGTTCAAGCGATTCTCCTGCCTCAGCCTCCTAAGTAGCTGGGATTACAGGCATGGACCACCATGCCCAGCTAATTTTTTGTATTTAGTAGAGAAGGGGTTTCACCATGTTGGTCAGGCTGGTATCAAACCCCTGACCTCAGGTGATCCACCTGCCTCAGCCTCCCAAAGTGCTGAAATTACAGGAGTGAGCCACTGCGCCTAGCTGAGCCCTTGTGCTTTAAGCTGCAATGTGGGACAAAAAGAGACCAGGCAGCAACTGTAGGGAGGGTGGCCTTGGAAGGCCTTTCTAAGGAGGTGACAGTCACACTGAGATCTGCAGGCAAGGACACCCGCTTTGCAAAGATGTCGGGGAAGAGAATTCCAGGCAGGGGAACAGCAGATGCAACGGCCTGGAGGCAGAGGCTGAGATCCTCCCGAGGACCAGCCCTTGGCCTCGGAGGTGGTTGGCCCTCAGTGACCAGAGGGAGAACAGTCTTTGCTGGTGTCACACAGCAAGTAAGAGGCAGGGATCTAGGAGAGAAACCAGACCCTGCCAATACTACATCTCATGTTCCTGCCCTGGCTACTGAACACTTGCTGAAGGCCACCCTCATTCACCAGTGACAGTGTAGGATCACGCTGGGGAGGCCACCAGCAAGCATTAGCATCTGCCCAGAGCTGGGGATGGTCCCAATCAGATGCTCAGCTCCAGCTGGGAAAACAGAAGCAGCACCACATCCCCACTGTCTTTGCCATGCTGTTCGGGACGTTGGCCAGTATTGGATCACCAGCTGAGACACACACACTTTTTTTTTTTTTTTTTTTTGAGACGGCATCTCACTCTGTTGTCCAGGCTGGAGTGCAGTGGCACGATCTTGGCTCACTGCAAACTCTGCTTCCCAGGCTCAAGTGATCCATCCACCTCAGCCTCCGGAGTAGCTGGGACTACAGGCGGGCGCCACCATGCCCGGCTAATTTTTTTATATTTTTTTGTAGAAACAGAGTTTCACCAGGTTGCCCAGGCTGTTTTCAAACTCCTGACCTCAAGTGATCCTCCCACCTTGGCCTCCCAAAGTGCTGCAACTACAGGCATGAGCTACCACACCTGGCCAGGCACATGCTGAGAGAGAGAGAGCCATCTGCCAGCAGCTCATTCATTCACTTACCAGTGATGTCATTTGCCTATGAGCACCCACCATGTGTCAGTCATGGGGATGGGGCCTGCCCGGCCATTCCGTCACCTCCTCCAGGCTTCTGTATCTGTGCCCCTGTCCCTGGAATAGCATTTCCACCTGCCTTGGATGCTCTCTGAAAAATGCCCCCCAAAAGATGTTCATATCCTAATCCTGGAACTCATGAAGGTTTCTGGATGGTTTGAATGTGTTCCCCGGATTTCAGGTGTTAAAACTTAATCGTAGGAGGCTGAGACAGGTGGATCACAAGGTCAGGAGATCAAGACCATCCTGGCTAACACAGTGAAACTCCATCTCTACTAAAAATACAAAAAATTAGCTGGGCGTGGTGGCGGGCGCCTGTAGTCCCAGCTACTCGGGAGGCTGAGGCTGAGGCAGGAGAATGGCATGAGCCCGGGAGGTGGAACTTGCAGTGAGCTGAGACTGCGCCACTGCACTCCAGCCTGGGCAACAGAGTGAGACTGTGTCTCAAAAAAAAAAAAAAAAAACACTTAATCCCAGCTGGGTATGGTGGCTCATGCCTATAATCCCAGCACTTTGAGAGGCTGAGGTGGGAGAATGGCTTGAAGTCAGGAGTTCAAGACCAGCCTGGGCAACATAGTGAGATGCCATGTCTAGCCCCCCTAAAAAATGATTTAAAAAAAATCCCCAAATTCATATGTTGATTGGAGGTGGGGCCTTTGGGAGGTAATTAGGATTAGATGAGGGCATCAGGGTGGGGCCCCATGATGGGACTTGTGGCTTTATAAGAAGAGGAAAAGAGACTTGAGCTGGCACACTCTTGCCCTCTTGCCATGTGACACACTGTGCCGTTTCCTGATGCTGTAGGAAGGCCCTCACCAGATGCTGGCACCATGCTCTTGGACTCCCCAGCCTACAGAACCATGAGCTAAATAAACTTCTATTGCTTATAAATTACCAGTCTGTGATATTCTGCTATAACAACAGAGAATACACTAGACAGAAAATTGGTACTGAGAAGCGTTGCTAGTAACAAATACCCAAAAACACAGAAGCAGCTTTGAGATGAGTAGCATTACCCAATGGGCTGGAAGAATTTGGAGAAGCAGGCTAGAAAAAGCCTGCTGTAAAAAGAGCATTAAGGGCAATTCTGGTGAGGTCTCCGAAAACAAGAAGACTAGGGGAAGTCTGGAACTTCTGCGAGATTACTTAAGTGGTCATGACCAGAATGCAGATAGAAATATGGAGAATAAAGGCCACTCTGATGAAGTCTCAGATGGAACGGAGGAACAAGATACTGGAAACTGGAGTAAAGTCCATCCTTGTTATAAACTGGCCAAGAACTTGGCCGGATTTTGTCTGTGCTAGGGACTCTATGGAATGCAGAATTTAACAGCAATACATTAGGATATCTGGCAAAAGAACTATCTAAGCTGCAAAGTGTTCCGGCTGCTGCACAGCTACTTACATTAAGCTGCAAGAGGGAAAATGACTTAAAGATGAAATTTATAATCAAAAGGGAAGCAAAGCAGAAAGTCTTGGAAAATTCTCAGCCTGGCCACATAAAGAGAGAAAAGGCATGTTCAGGAGAGGGAACCAAAAGGGTGGCCCAGCAACTGTTTGCTAAGGAAATTAGTACGGGGAGAAAGATCGGCAAGAGAATAGAAGAAAGGCTGCGTGCGGTGCTTCATGCCTGTAATCCCAGCACTTTGGGAGGCTGATGCGGGCGGATCACAAGGTCAGGAGGTCAAGACTAGCCTGGCCAACATGGTGAAACCCCATCTCTACTAAAAATACAAAAATTAGTCAGACATGGTGTTATGTGCCTGTAATCCTAGCTGCTCAGGAGGCTGAGGCAGGAGAATTGCTTGAACCTGGGAGGTGGAAGTTGCAGTGAGCTGAGATCACGCCACTGCACTCGGGCCTGGGCGACAAGAGTGAGACTCTGTCTCAAAAAAAATAAATAAATAAAATAAATAAATAAATAAATAAATAAAAGAGAGAATGGAAGAAAGACCCCGAAGCATTTCAAAGATCTTCCAAGCTGGCCCTCCTATCACAGACCCAGAGGCCTAGGAAGGAAGAATGGTTTTGGGGACAGGCCAGGCACCCTTCATGGATTTGCTGTCCAGGGCCCCCTAGGGTGTCCGTGCTCTCATGTAGTGTTCTTCCACTGTCCCAGCTGTGGCGCAAGCAGCCCCAGGTGTGGCTCGACCCACTGCTCTGGAAGATATAAGCCCATAGCCTTGGTGGCATCCGATGGTGCTAATTCTATAGGCTCACAGAAAGCAAGAGCTGTGAGTATGGCAGCCTCTGCCTAGTTCAAAGGCTGTATCAGCCTCATAGCCCAAGCAGGACTTGTTGCAGGGGTGGAGACACCACAGAAAGTCTCTCATGAAGGCAATGCCTGGTGAAGCTGAGGCAGTGAGACCACCACCAAGACCCCAGAACTGTACAGCTACCAGCGTGCAACGCCAGCCAGGGAGAGCTCAAGTGTGGGCTGGGCCCAGCAAAGCCATGGGAGCCAGGCTGCCCCAGGCCTTTGGGGCCCACCCCCCACCCCAGTATGTCCAGGAGGTGGAACACAGAGTGAAGGATTATTCTGGAGTCTTAAGGTGTAATGTTTAGGCCAGGCATGGTGGCTCACTCCTGAAATCCCAGCACTTGGGGAGGCCAAGGCTGGCAGATCACGAGGTCAAGAGATCGAGACCATCCTGGCCAACATGGTGAAACCCCGTTTCTACTAAACATACAAAAATTAGCTGGGCGTGGTGGTGTGCACCTGTAGTCCCAGCTACTCAGGAGGCTGAGGCAGGAGAATCACTTGAACCCGGGAGGCAGAGATTGCAGTGAGCCGAGATCATGTCATTGCACTCTAGCCTGGTGACAGACAGCAACAACAAAAAAGATACAATGTCTACCCTGTTGTGTTTGGGCTTCTTTGGGACCATCTGCCCCTTTCATCGTGCCTACTTCTGCTTTTTGGAATGGGAGTGTCTATCCAATGCCTGTGCCACCATTGTGTTTTGGGAGGAGATAACTTGTTTGATCTCACAGGGTCACAACTGGAAGGAATTCATAGCAGGATGAATCGTGCCTTGAGTCTCACCCATATCTCATTCAGATGAGACTCTGGACTTTGGACTTTTGAGTTGATGCTGGAACAGGTTAAGACTTTGGGGCTTTGGGGATGGAATGAATACATTTTGCATGTGAGGACATGAATTTTGGGGCCCAGGGCAGACTACTGTGTTTTAAATGTGCCTCCTAAATTTCATGTGTGGGAGACTTAGTCCCCAAATTCATATGTTGATTGGAGATGGTGCCTTTGGGAGGCAGTTGGGATTAGATGAGGTCACTGGGGCAGGGCCCCCAGGATGGGACTGATGACTTTATAAGAAGAGGAAGAGGCTGGGTGAGGTTGCTCATGCCTGTAATCCCAGCACTTTGGGAGACTGAGTGGGTGGATAGCTTGAGCCCGGGTTTTTAAGACCAGCCTGGGCAACGTAGTGAAACCTCATCTCTATAAAAAATACAAAAACTAGCTGGGTGTGGTGATTTCATCCACATGTACTGTAGTCCCAGCTACTCGGGAGGCATGAGGTGAGAGGATTGCCTGAGCCTGGGGAGGTGAAGGCTGCAGTGAGCCGTGATCACATTGCCGCCCTCCAGCCTGAGCAATGGAGTGAGTCCTGTCTCCAACAAATTGTTTAAAAAAGGAGAGGACATAATCAGCCGGGCGTGGTGGCGGGCGCCTGTAGTCCCAGCTACTCGGGAGGCTGAGGCAGGAGAATGGCGTGAACCCGGCAGGCGGAGCTTGCAGTGAGCCGAGATCGTGCCACTGCACTCCAGCCTGGGCAACAGAGCGAGACTCCGTCTCAAAAAAAAAAGGAGAGGACAAAAGACCTGAGCTGACAGCTTCTGCTCTCTCCCATGTGAAGCCCTGTGCCATGGAATGATGCCATGAGAAGTCCCACACCAGATGCTAGTGCCATGCGCTTGGACTCCCTAGCCTCCAGAACCATAAGCATATAAACCTATAGTTTATAAATGACCCAGTTTGTTTTATAGAAACAAAAAACTGAGACAGCTTTCTTACATGGCAAAAAGGGGGGTGGGTCTATCAGGTGTGACTGAGAATTCTGAGATGAGGAGATTGTCCTGGGGTATCGGGGTGGGGGTGGGCCCTGAATGCCATCACTAGTGTCTTTATAAGAATGGGGAAGCAGGCCATGCATGGTGGCTCATGCCTGTAATCCCAGCACTTTGGGAGGCTGAGGTGGGAGGATCACCTGAGGTCAAGAGTTTGAGACCAGCCTGGCCAACATGATGAAACCCTGTCTCTATTAAAAATGCAAAAAATTAGCCAGGCACAGTGGCTCACGCCTGTAATCCCAGCACTTTGGGAGGCCAAGGCAGGTGGATCACAAGGTCAGGAGCTTGAGACCAGCCTGGCCAATATGTGGAAACCCCATCTCTACTAAAAATACGAAAATTAGCCAGGCGTGGTGGTACACACCTGTAGTCCTAGCTACTCGGGAGGCTGAGGCAGTAGAATTGCTTGAACTCAGGAGGCAGAGGTTGCAGTGAGCTGAGATGATGCCACTGCACTCCAGCCTGGGCAACAGAGTGAGACTTCATCTCAAAAAAAAAAAAAAAAAAAAAAAAATTAGCCAGGTGTGGTGGCATGTGCCTGTGGTCCCAGCCACTGGGGAGGCTGAGGCAGGAGAATCGCTTGAACTCAGGAGGCAGAGGTTGCAGTGAGCTGAGATTGTGCCACTGCACTTCAGCCTGGGTGACAAGAGTGGAACTCCATCTCAAAAAAAAAAAGAAAGAATGAGGAGGCAGAGAGATGACCACACACAGAAGAGAAGACAGGGTGAGGATGGAGTGGACAGACCTCTAAAGATGCTGGCCTGGAAGATGGCAGTGATGTGGCCACAAGCCAAGGAAGGCCAGCAGCTGCCAGAAACTGGGGGAGGTGAGGAACGAGTCTGCCCTAGAGCCCCACGGAGGGAGCACGGCCCTTCGGACACCTTGATTTCTGCACAGTGACACTGATTTCAGGCTTCTGTCCTCCAGAACTGTGAGAGAGCAAATTTCTGTCACTTGTGGCAATTCATTACAGCAGGAAACAAACACACTCGCTAACCATTTACTCCAATTTACCAGCGCCCTCCTCTGCTCCTGCTTATGGAGTCTATGTCATGCCCAGCTGGAATGCCAGCTGAGGGCAGGGTTTTAAGAGCCTTGTTTTTCACTGCACCCTAGGGCTCACAGTGCCAAACACAGATTGAATGCACAACGAATGAATGAATGGAGGAACCAGTATTTTTTCATTTTTCAAAAGTAAAAATAACTTTTACGTGAATGTGGGCTTAGGCATATGATTAGAAAAAGTCCCAAGGGGGCCTGGTGCAGTGGCTCACACCTGTAATCCCAGCACTTTGGGAGGCCAAGGTGGGCGGATCACGAGGTCAGGAGATCGAGACCATCCTGGCTAACACAGTGAAACCCCATCTCTACTAAAAATACAAAAAGTTAGCCAGGCGTGGTGGCAGGCGCCTGTAGTCCCAGTTACTCGGGAGGCTGAGGCAGGAGAATGGCGTGAACTTGCAGTTCGGGAGGCGGAGCTTGCAGTGAGCCGAGATTGCACCACGGCACTCCAGCCTGGGCGACGGAGCGAGACTCCGTCTCAAAAAAAAAAAAAAAGAGTCCCAAGGGTATCTACACAAATTTCTACCAGCACTTAGCACCAGGAATGAAACTACAGAAAGCTTCACATTCCACAGTGAACACTTTTGAGGGATTCAAGAACCTCTATTAATTGTTTCCAGGAAACCAAATAAGAAAAGCAAACCATAAGGCTGGGTGAGGTGGCTCATCCCTGCAATCCCAGCACTTTGGAAGGCTGAGGCAGACAGATCACTTGAGCTCAGGAGTTCAAGACCAGCCTGACCAACATGGCGAAACCCCAAAACCCCATCTCTACTGAAAATACAAAAAATTAGCCAGGTGTGGAGGTGCATGGCTGAGGCATGAGGATCACCTGAACCCAGGAGGCAGAGTGAGCTGAGATCGCACCACTGCACTCCATCCTCCATCCTGGGTGACACAGCAGGAACCTGTCTCAAAAAAAAAAAAAAAAAAGAAAGAAAGAAAGGCAACCACGGAGAGGAGAGGAGCACCACTTTTTCCAAAAGGCCGATTCTCTATGGAGATGGGTCTGGAGAGCATCTGCTTGAATGGAAGTCGCCACCAGGAAGAAAGCCATGCTTTGCAGAGGCCTCACCAGCCTGGGGAGCCACCAGGGCCCTCAAGGGCAATCAAAGTTCCCACCATTGGACTAAGAGGGGCAGGAACGTCCACCTGTCTTTCCTCAGATAAGAGAAGGGGCTCTTGGAGACTTTGGGGGGCCTTTTAGACGTTGAGAGCTTAGTTCCTCCACCATTGATGGCTGCTGCCAGGTTTTATTGGCGACCTGCTCTGGGCCAGGCGTGTGGACTGTTTTTAATCATCTCGGCAAAATCTCAAGATGGGGCCAGTCTTTGATTTATGGAGGAGAAAACTGAGACTGAGAGGTGGTTTGCTCAACGTCACACAGCTGGAAGGTGGCAGAGCTGAGAGGGGCCTCTGATCTGCACTGACCCTTCTCATGAGGCCACATATACCCACTCCCATCTTAGTGCATGTCTGGGGGTCTGTAAGGATTTTCCACACTCGGGCAGTGCACCTTCTGGCCATTCCTTGGTCCTTGCAACACTGGTATCTCTCCAGTTCACCAGTCCTTTAAAAATGCTTAAGGGAGTTCAATTCTGCCCCAACACCAGGCAAACAGTGCCACCTGGCGGATGACAAGGACAGTACAGGAATTACCATGTGCCCTTGGGAAACTGTCCCCAGGCAGTTGTGATTCTACACCAAGGGCAGAGTTGTTTACTTTGACTTCATAAGAGGGGCAGGAGAGGAGGCCCACTGTGTTACCACAGCTGAAAATCAGAGGGCTGGTCCGGTCTGGGTGCTTCTGACAGTGAACCCAGACTTTCTGGGTCCCCTCTATGGTATCCTGCCAAGAGATCATCCAGCTTGGGCTTAAATACCTCCAGGGATGGGGGGCTCACTCTCCATGTGTCTTCATCACAAAATTCTTGCTATCTCCGTGTAACATCCACTCTTGGCTCTTCCTCTACTTCCACAAAGAGCTCATCAACCCCTCTGCCCTCTGACAGCCCTTTGGAGGATCCAGGGAGCTTAGACCTCCAGACTAAGCAGCCTCCAGACTAAGCAGCCTCCCTCACTGTTCTCAGGACAGGAATCTGGCTCTTCTCCCTGAAGTCGTGTTCCTCGGGTCTTCCTGGCCTGGCGCGAGTGCTTGTGGTTGGGGAGTAGGATGGGAGGGGCAGAGACACCTTCACTTTGCTGTATCCAATAGCAGAAGTGCTCTTTTCCCAACACCTGCCATGGCTGGAATCTTCTCACCTTTCAGGTCTCAGCTCAAATATTACCTCCTCGGTAAGGCCTTCTCTGACCACCCTGGGCTCAAGTAGCCTCCCCAGGCCCACCCTCAGCCAAACCGATGGCATGTTTGCAGCCTGCCCCACCCCCACCCCCAACCTGGCCATGAGCTCCACAGGGCAGGGATTTGTCTGCCGTGTTGGGTATTGACCCCATGGCTGTGGAGCAGTGGCCAGCATCTGCTGGCTTGATCCTCACTGGGATGAAGAGCCAGGTAGGGCAGCGGCTCCACTGGGCTCCTCCAGAAGCAGAGCCTGGGATAAGGGCAAATAGTTAATTTGGGAGATATCCCCCTAAAATTCTTTTTTCTTTTCTTTCTTTTTTTTTTTTTTTTTTTTTTTTTTAAGAGACAGAGTCTTCCTCTGTTATCCAGGCTGGAGTGTAATGACATGATCATAGCTCACTGCAGCCTTGAACTCCTGGGCTCAAGCAACATTCCTCAGCCTCCCGAGTAGGTGGGTCTACAGATGTGCACCACCATGTCCACCTAATTTTTAAAATTATTTTTGGTAAAGACGCGGTCTTGCTTTATTGCCCAGGCTGGTCTCAAATTCCTGGAATCAAGAGATCCTGCTGCCTCAGCCACCCAAAACACTGAGAATTCAGGTATGAGCTACTATGCTTGGGTATCCCCCAAAATTCTAATGCTGAAGTCCTAACCCCCAGAACCTCAAGATTGTAGTTGTCCCTTGATATCCACGAGGGATTTGTTCCAGGACCCTCACAGATTCCAAAATCCAAGGATGCTCAAGTCCTGTGTATAAAAAGGCATAGTGGCCAGGCGCAGTGGCTCACGCCTGTAATCCCAGCACTTTGGGAGGCCGAGGTGGGTGGATCACCTGAGGTCAGGACTTTGAGACCAGCCTGGTCAACATGGTAAAACCCCATCTCTACTAAAAATACAGAAACTAGCCAGGTATAGTGGCACACACCTGTAATCCCAGCTACTCAGGAGGCTGAGGCAGGAGAAATGCTTGAACCTGGGAGGCAGCAGTTGCAGTGAGCCGAGATCGCGCCATTGCACTCCAGCCTGGGCAACAAAATCAAAGTGCCATCTCAAAGAAAATAAATAAATAAATAAATAAATAAAATGACATAGTATTTGCATATAACCTAAGTGCATCCTCCCATGTACTTTAAATCATCTCTAGATTACTTATAATGTCTAATACAATGTAAATACTACATAAATAGTTGTTATACTATATTTTTGTTTGTATTTTTGTTGTTGTGTTGTCATTTTAAATTAATTTATTTTTTCTCAAATATTTTCAATCCATGGTTGGTTTGATCCCTGGATACCAGAGAGCCAACTGTAACCTTATTTGGAGATAGGGTCTTTACAAAGGTCATTAAGTTAAAATGATGTCAGTAGGATGGGTCCTAATCCAGTATGACCCGTGTCCTTATCAAAAGGGGAAATTTGGACACAGACACACATAGAGGGAATTCCGATGAGGTGAAGAGACACAGGGAGAAGACAGCACTGACACGCTGAGGAGAGAGGCCTGGAATAGAGCATTCCCACACACTCCTAGGAAGGGCCCTTCCTTGCCAACACCTTGATCTTGGCCTCACGGCCTCCAGACCATGAAACAGTGAGCTTCTGTTGAGGCCCCCAGTCTGTGATGCTTTGTTATAGCAGCCCTGGCAGACTAACACAGGCACCTACTGCACCTGCACAGACAGGGCCGTGGATCCCTTTACGGTGAGAAGGCTGAGCCAGGGGAGGGAGGTGACTTGTCTGTGGTCACTCAGAACCAGGCAGGCCACAGACCCATGTCTCTGAACTCAAGACAGGAGGATCAAGCCCCCAATCCCAAGCCCACCCCACTCCCCAACATAACCCCAGTGGCCTGAACAATGGGCCCCTGACCAAGGGCAAGCATTGGAAAGCCCAGCCTCGCTCAAGTCAGCCTGGGGACAAAGATGCACATGCTCACACCCCCCTCAGGCCTCACTGGGAAGTGGATGTGGGGCAGGGAGGAAGTGGGGACCTTTGGGACACACGGGAGCAAGGTGGGCTTCCAAGACAGCACCCACCACCAAAAATCAGCCCAGATGTGCCCAGGTACCAAATGAAGGTCTGACGAGGACGGCAGCTGATGCATGCAGCCCAGGGATGCAATCGCTGATTCAACTCGCACTGAGCTCAGCCCCAGGGCCCCTCTGCCCTCAATGAGCTCAGCGTCTTATGGAGGACGTGTGTATGCAGACAGCAGCAGAAGAGTGCTTATTCCTGGGACAGATCAACGCCTCAGAGCCTATGGGAATCTAGGGGTGCCCTAACCAGAACAGACTGTCAGGGAAATCTCCCTGGAGGAGGTAGCCCTGGTATGAAGTTTTGAGGGACAAGGAAGCATTAACTACCACAGTGAGACACCACTTCCCACCCACTGGATGGTCACTACCAACAAATGGGAAATATGTGTTGAAGAGACGTGGGGACCTAGAACCCCTGTGCACTGCTGGTGGATGTGTAAAACAGCAGCCACTATGGAAGATAGTGTGTTGATCCCTCAAAAAGCTAAACATAGGCTGACCACGTGACCCAGCAATCCCACTCCTAGGTGTATACTCAGGAGAATGGACACATCCACATGAAAACTTGTACATGAGTGTCCATAGCAGTATTATTCCTAACAGCCAAAGGTGGAAATGACCCAGGTATCTATCAACGGACAAACGGGCAGACAGAATGTGGTATGTCCATACAGTGGAATATTATTGAGCCTTAAAAAGGAATAAAGTTCATTTTATTTTACTTATTTATTTATTTATTTATTTATTTATTTATTTATTTATTTTGAGATGGAGTTTCACTCTTGTTGCCCAAGCTGGAGTGCAATGATGCCATCTCGGCTCACTGCAACCTCCACCTCCCAGATTCAAGCAATTCTCCTGTCTCAGCCTCCCAAGTAGCTGGGACTACAGGCACGCGCCACCAGGCCCGGCTAATTTTTTTGTATTTTTAGTAGAGAGGGGGTTTCACCATGTTGGCAAGGCTGGACTCGAACTCCTGACCTCAGGTGATCCACTCGCCTCACATCCCAAAGGGCTGGGATTACAGGCATGAGCCACCACACCTGGCCAATTTTTTAAAAAAGGAACAAAGTCAGCCGGGCCTGGTGGCTCACGCTTGTAATACCCACTTTAGAAGGCCGAGGCTGGTGGATCACCTGAGCTGTCAGGAGTTCAAGATCAGCCTGGCCAACATGGTGAAACCCCGTCTCTACTAAAAATACAAAAAATTAGCCAGGCTTGGTGGTGGCACCTGTAATCCCAGCTACTTGGGAGGCTGAGGCAGGAGAATTGCTTGAACCCAGGAGGCAGAGGTTGCAGTGAGCCAAGATTGCATCACTGCACTCTAGCCTGGGCAACAAGAGCAAAACTCTGTCTCAAAAACAAACAAAAAAGGAATGAAGTCCTGATCCATGCTACAACATGGATGAATCTCAAAAACATTTTCCTAAGCAAAAGCAGCAGACACAACGGTCACATATGAGTCCATTCATATGGAATGTCCAGGGCAGGCAAACCCACAAAGACAGAGAGTACATGCATGGTTGCCAGGTGCTGGGCAGGGGAAATGGGGAGGTTCAGGTTTCCTTCTGGGGTGATGAAAAGGTACTGGAACTAGACAGTGGCAGTTGCACAACATTGTGAATATCCCCCAAACTACTGAATTGTACTCTAAAATGGCTACGATACAATGGTGAATTTTACCTCAATTAAAAATTTCAGAGAGAGGCTGGGTGCAGTGGTTCACGCCTGTAATCCCAGCACTTTGGGAGGTCAAGGCGGGCAGATCACCTGAGGTCAGGAGTTTGAGACCAGCATGGCCAACATGGTGAAACCTCGACTCTACTTAAAAAAAAAAAAAAATACAAATATTAGAGGGACTCGGTGGCACGTGCCTGTAACCGTAGCTACTCGGGAGGCTGAGGCAAGAGAATCCTCGAACCTGATGGAGGTTGCAGTGAGCCGAGATCGCGCCATTGCACTTCAGCCTGGGTGACAGAGCAAGATTCCATCTCAAAAAAAAATTTAAGAAAGAAAGAAAAACAGAATCCCAGGCAGGGGAAAGGGCCGGCACAGAAGCCAGCAGCACAGGATGGCTTCTGGGAGCTGCAGACTGCCCAGAGCACTGGCAAGAGAGCAGGCTGGACACAGCCCTCAGTGCCAGGAAGGGGATTTAGAATTTTCTCTGCGCCAATGGGCAGCCTGCAGTGACTCTTCAGCAGGGAAATGGCATGGCCAGATTTGCACATTGGGAAGGGTTCTAAGGCTTCGAAGGAGAAGGGGGATGGGCGGGGAGGGGACTGGAGGTGGGTTCAGGGGCTGAGAGGGGGAAGGGTGATGTGGGAGTGGGGATAATTGGAGGGGGGTTCAGGGGCTGCTAGGGGGAAGGTGATGTGGGGGTGCGGATAACTGGAGGTGGGTTCAGGAACTGTGAGGGGGAAGGGGATGTGAGGGTGGGGATTGGAGGTGGGCTCGGGGACTGGAGGGGGAAGGGGATGTGCGGGGGAGGGGATTGGAGGGGGTTCAGGGGCTGCAGGGGAAAGGGACGGGGCCAAGGGGATAGGAAGGGGAAGTGAGGAGAGGTGAGGCACTAGGAAACCCAAGATCGAAAAGAGGGGACATGGGAGGTGAGGGAGAGAAAGGAGGGAGACAGTTTGGTGGCTCAGTACTGGGGCTCAGCAGGGTGGAAAGCCCTGGGGCAAGAGCGCTTTGGGAGGAAGATGAAGAATAGGTCCAGGATATGAGTCGGAGGTACCTGAGAGACATCCAGGTAGGGACTGGAGGGTCAGCCTAAGGGAAGGCTCTGGGCTGGTGACAGGACCCTGGGCTCAAATCTGAGGGTTTGGAGAGTACAGGTGCCAGATGACTGAGATCTCCCAGAACAACAGATCTGAAAACTTGTGACACCAACAGCGGTGATTTCATGGGCTCTGAAGCCAGTGGCCTGGGCTCGAATCCGAGCGCTGCCATTTACAAGCTGCGTGATGTTGGGCGAATTACTGAATCTCTCTGAGTCTCCTTGCCCTGTTCCTAAAGTGGAAGGAATCCATTCCGATCTCACAGAGTTGCTGGGAAGATTCAGTTAGTTAATATTTGCCCAGGGCTTAGGTCGGTGCCTGGTGACTGCTTAGCAAATGTTAGCTACTATTTAGTGTGCATAAGAATCATTTGGGGATCTTATTAAAGAGAAAGAGTCCTGGGCCCCACCCCCAGAGATGCTGGCTGAGACAGTGTCAGATGCAGCCTGGGAATCTGACTTTGGTTTTTTTTTGGAGACAGTGTTTCACTCTGTTACCCAGGTTGGAGTGCAGCGGCATGATCTCAGCTCACTGCAGCATCAACTTCCCGGGCTCAGGTGACTTTCCTGCCTCAGCCTCCAGAGTAGCTGGGATTAGAGGCATGCACCACCACACCCGGTTAATTTTTGTATTTTTTGTAGAGATGGCATTTTACCATGTTGCCCAGGCTGTTCTCAAACTCCCAGGCTCAAATGATCTGTCCACCTCTGCTTCCCAAAGTACTGGAATTATAGGCGGGAGCCACCGTGCTCATCTGGAATCTGGCTTTTAACAGGCGTCCCCCAACCTACCCTATGTCATTGTGAGGCAGGTGGTCACTGGACCTCACAGCCTTAGTGGAGTGGAAGGAGTAGACCACAGGGTTCCGGGGCTGCCCAAAATTTGAGGGACACGCTGAGAAGCCCAGGACACAGGACAACGCAGAGATGTGGGAGGAAAACTGGTGAGAAAGGAGACCCAACAAATGACAGAGGGTGGGCTCTCGGGAGAAGCGGGGGAGATACGGGGTCGCATGCTGCTGAAAGACCCAGCTAGAAAGGACAGAGGAGCCTCTCTCCGGGGAAATTGGCAATAAGAAGGTGGCTGGTGACTCTGGGAGGAGCTATTTCTGAGAAGTGGTGGAACCAGGGCCAGAGAGCCAGGGCTTCAGGACTATGTGGGGTGCTAAGGACTGCACTGTGTCTCCCCAAACCCCTACGTTGAAGTCCTAACCCCCAGTACCTCCGAATGTGGCTATATGTGGAGATAGGGCCTCTGAAGAGGGGATTAAGGTGAAATGAGGTCACATGAATGGCCTTAATCCAATATGGCTGGTGCTCTAATAAGAAGCAGGAATTTGGACAGACACATAGAAAGGGAAGACTAGGTAAAGACACACAGAGAAGATACCGTCTACAAGCCAAGGAGAGAGGCCTCAGAAGGCATCAACCCTGCTGACACTGTGGTCTCGCATTTGCAGCCTCCAGAACCGTGAGAAAATGAGCTTCTGTT